>NW_028277051.1:2204869-2519850 GCF_059951505.1 Python bivittatus
GTTAAAGGCCACCCCTCTTAAAGCACGCTGGCTGGGGAATTCTGGGAGTGGAAGGCCACCCCTCTTAAAGCATCCTGGCTGGGGAATTCTGGGAGTTAAAGGCCACCCCTCTTAAAGCATCCTGGCTGGGGAATTCTGGGAGTGGAAGGCCACCCCTCTTAAAGCACGCTGGCTGGGGAATTCTGGGAGTGGAAGGCCACCCCTCTTAAAGCATGCTGGCTGGGGAATTCTGGGAGTTAAAGGCCACCCCTCTTAAAGCATCCTGGCTGGGGAATTCTGGGAGTTAAAGGCCACCCCTCTTAAAGCACGCTGGCTGGGGAATTCTGGGAGTGGAAGGCCACCCCTCTTAAAGCATGCTGGCTGGGGAATTCTGGGAGTTAAAGGCCACCCCTCTTAAAGCATCCTGGCTGGGGAATTCTGGGAGTGGAAGGCCACCCCTCTTAAAGCATCCTGGCTGGGGAATTCTGGGAGTTAAAGGCCACCCCTCTTAAAGCATCCTGGCTGGGGAATTCTGGGAGTGGAAGGCCACCCCTCTTAAAGCATCCTGGCTGGGGAATTCTGGGAGTTAAAGGCCACCCCTCTTAACGCATCCTGGCTGGGGAATTCTGGGAGTGGAAGGCCACCCCTCTTAAAGCATGCTGGCTGGGGAATTCTGGGAGTTAAAGGCCACCCCTCTTAAAGCATGCTGGCTGGGGAATTCTGGGAGTGGAAGGCCACCCCTCTTAAAGCATCCTGGCTGGGGAATTCTGGGAGTGGAAGGCCACCCCTCTTAAAGCATGCTGGCTGGGGAATTCTGGGAGTGGAAGGCCACCCCTCTTAAAGCATCCTGGCTGGGGAATTCTGGGAGTTAAAGGCCACCCCTCTTAAAGCATCCTGGCTGGGGAATTCTGGGAGTGGAAGGCCACCCCTCTTAAAGTTGCTGGGGTTGAGAAACACTGATGTAAAATACAATGTCTTTTTGGAAAGCTTATGTAACGTTGGCTACTGCTGAACCCTGGATAAAGCTCACTGAATCACTGGGCAGGAAAAATGATGGAGCAGTTCATGCACAGATCTATTTCCTCTATAAGTCAGCGTCATGATTTCTTTGCCACTTCGGAAAATGTTATTTTTAAAAAACTGGCTAAATAAGATTTAACTACCACCTTTGAGATTTGGGTGCTCGCTCCTTTGCCCACTCCGATGCCAGTGATGTTATATTAACAAGCACAAGCCATTAATAAAAGGATCCTTAAAGCAGCAGGCGGTGGAGGGCGAAAAAAGGGGGGAATACAGGAAGTGGAAATGAAACGATAACAGAGGAGCAGAGCTGAGCAGTCGAGAAAATGTGAACGAAATTGCGGAGAATTTAGCTGGAGATGGAAAGCTCAATTCTGATGGAGACGGACTGATCGATCGGTTGATTGATTGATTGACGTTTCTGAGAGTCTGCCAGAAGGAAAGGATTGAAGGAGACCCCTGCTTGTAGGGAGGAGTTCTGGAGACTATGTGCCCCGGCCAAGCAAGGCCTATTTCCCGTTTCTAGCTTGACGGAGTGTCTTTCAACAAAGATCCTTTAAATGCTTCCAGTTCTAAACCCTTCAGAGCAATGTTTTTCAACCTTGGCAACCTGAAGATGTGTGGACTTCAACTCCCAGAATTCCCCAGCCAGTTTAAAGTTGCCCGTCTCAAAGTTGCCAAGTTTGAACAACGCTGGGTTAGATGGTCCCTCTGTGATTCTGGGCAAAACCTTTCCAGGAGGTCATTGACAGGTTTGACCAGGTTCAGAGAAGAACAAAGGTGATACGGGGTCTTGAGAACATGCCCTTAGAGCAGGGTTCTTCAACCTTGGCAACTTTAAGACGGGTGGACTTCAACTCCCAGAATTCCCCAGCCAGCAAGGCTGGCTGGGGAATTCTGGGAGTTGAAGTCCACCCGTCTTAAAGTTGCCAAGGTTGAGGAACCCTGCCTTAGAGGACCAGTTGAAGGAAATGGGGATGTCGAGAAGACACGTGGGGTCAGTGGCGAGGTCCACAAAGGGAAGCCACAAGGAAGATGATCAGAAGCTGGACAGTTGCCACCTCTCCAGAATGGTTGGTTGATTTTCCTGCACATGGCAGAGGTTGGCCTGGAGGGTCCTTGGGGTGTCTTCCAGCGCCACCATTCTAGGATTTGGGGCTTAGAGTAGGAAGGGGGAGCCTCTGGCCCACGGGTCAGATACAGCCTACAGGTACAGGCACAAAGAGTCATGGCGCGTCCAAGGCAGGGGAAACATTATTCTTTGGGGAGAGCAAATATTGAATGTTTGCTCTTCGAAAGCTCCAAAAACTCTTGGCAGTGTTCCAGCAGAAAGGGAAGGGCTGAAAATGTCATCTCCTTTTTCCAGTTTTCTTCCTGGTGGGGGTTGTGAGATCTCAAATGCAAGGTTGGGATCCACAAAGGGGTTCCTCGCGTGCTCTCCTTCCTCCCCCAATGTGTTGTTGAAGCTCCTGGCAGCTTCATTTTAAAGGCTTTGGGGTTGGAAAAGCAGACCTGGGGCTACAGGTAATAACCAAGTTACCTTCTCAGTTGCAAAGAGGTGATTTTCAGTAATTTGAGACGTTTCTCTGGTTCCAGGCTTGGGTGTGTTTCTCTTCACACGGAGAGGGCTGATGTGGGGTTTTTTTTAGCGTCCATGTGAACGCCAGCCTGTTTCCAATCCCACAAGACGCTTGCATGTGTAATTTACCCGCCTTGTGCAAATGCAGACATCACAACTATTTTGCTGCTTCCCTATCAAGGGAAGCAAATGCCCTCCGCTGACTGGAGGCCTGGGATCGCCAATGCGATGAGCATGGGTGCTGGTGTGCCCGCCGACATTTCCTTTGCATGCCCGCTCGGCTTCTGGGCCCACCTGATATTTTACATTTTTTAAAAATAATAATTAGAAGGAGAAAAGTCCAAAATAATTTAAATAAAAATAGGAAAAAAGGATAATGAGAAGTCGGTTTGGAGCAAAGCTGAGTCCCAGCGCCTGGCATTGAGAAGGGAGGTTGCATCTGGGTCAACTGGCGCTTGGGGGTTGGTTGAGTTCCCCCCATGGTTTTGTGAAGGGGAAGCTCCCCGTGCAAGACAGGCAGAGGTCTTCTGACTGTCCCCCAACTTGTTCTCAAGCCCCCCTTTAAGGTTGGGCTTTCCTTGTGGCAGGCAGGGAGGTTGATGTGGGGGGATTCCCTAATTCTTGGGTTGATTCCTCCTGGGGGGGTCTACAACTTAAGGGTATTAGCAGTGCACAGCCCTGGTTGGGTTAGGAAGAACATTAGCACAACTGGCAAATAGTTGCCTGGATGGCTCTAGGTCAGCGTTTCTCAAGCCTGGCCGCTTTAAGACGTGTGGACTTCAATTCCCAGAATTCCCCAGTCAAGGAATTCTGGGAGTTGAAGTCCACACGTCTTAAAGCGGCCAAGTTTGAGAAACGCTGCTATCGGTTGAAAAAGAGGCGTCGTTAATCTCTTTGGCAGCAGCAGGAGTGGAGGAAACGGTGAACTGATTGTACACGAGATTCGGCAGTGCCAGAAAAGCCACAGTGGCCGTTTTCGGAGCGAGTCGTGCTGTGCATTCCCCAGAATCTTTTCTTTTACGCTCATGAGATTTTGGCAGCCGGCACCGAGCTCGAAAGGAGATGCAGTGAAATGGAAAATGCAGAGGGGGTGGGCTGCTTTTTCTGCTTTTAAGGCGCACGGAAAATCTAACGGTCCGTCGCTGGAGACGAGTGACTGGCTGAGGCCGCGTGTTAACAGATACAGAAACCCAATTCTTAAATACCAGGGCAAGCCCAGCTTGCAGAGAAGTCACACCTTTTGACAACGGTGCCAAACTGGAGGCCTGTAGAGGTGTCAGAGCCGGACTACGGCTCCTAGGACTTTTAGCTGGCTGACTGGCTGGGGTTTCTGAGGGCTGCCGTCCCCCCCACCCCGCCGTATAGGATCAGGCTGCTCGTTTGGCTTCAAAACCAGAATTGCACAGCCCTCCCTGGGTAACAGGAAGAACAAGGCCTGATTTCTCTGCAAGTAGAAAGCTAGCTCAGCAGGGAAGTAGCCCCTTTGCAGACTTGCATCTGAGGACACCTTCCAAATGGATTTTTCCTTCCCCAATGAAGTGGTATAGTCTGTTCTACTGGTTCGGGGCTGTACCGCCATCTTCTTGTGTATTGTGGCTATGCGTAAAACCCTAATCATGTGAAATGCAAATACAGGTCGTCCTCGTTCAGCAACTGACTCGTTTAGCAACCGTTTGCAGTTATGGCTGTAATGAAAAGGTCACATCGTGACCAATCCTCGCCTTGACGACCTTCACTGGTCTGGAAAGCAAAGGAAAGGTGAAGGAAGATCATAAGCGTCGTCGTGGTTTCACTTAGCGACCGCTTTGCTTAACAACTGAGTAGCCGACCCCAATTCTGGTTGCTAAATGAGGACAGCCTGTACTTTTGGTCACATGTTAGAAAGGTCCTTCTTGGTTTCCTTGGTGTGTTGATTTCTGAGAAGGCTAGAAAACAAAGCTCGCATTTGCTCTGGTTAGCCCAGCAGGGTCAGAAGATGGCATTCGGAGGGTAAGCTCTGTGGGGCAGAGACTCCTCTTTTGCCGATATTACATTGCAGATGCCTGTGGTGCTGTGTGACGGGTGGGTCTGTGTAAAAAAACAGCCACAGAGATACCGAACGTTGAGCAAGAAGCAGAAGAGGCCCAGCCAGGCACAAGACGCCTCTTACCCAGCGACGGGGTGGCTCGCAGCCAGTGCTGTGCCCGCCGGGTCTTCCTCGCTCCCTTGCTGCGTCTTGAAGGCCCCTGGGGAGTGCCAACCACCAGCCCAAGGAGGGGGCCGATTCCCCAGCAATGCCTTCCCAGCAGCTCCCTCCTCCCGGGTGCCTGTGCCATGGAAACCCGCCTGGCTGCTCCAGGAGATCGTGCCCGCAGGGCTGTTGACTGACGCGATCGTCTGGGGAGCTTCCAGGGCAGCAGAGCCTCAGCCCTCCTGGGTCTGGGTCAGCGGGGGCCAGGCAGCCAAAACGGGCCGGTTGCCTAAAGATCGGCCCCCACCGATGGCGGCCGAAGCAATATTTTTGTTTCTGGCACCTCTGCCCGGCACAGCTCGCTCGATCGCAGGGGATCTGGGAGGGTGAAGGAGGGAAGGGCTCGTTCGGCTGCGGCTCAGAACCGTGTGCCAACCGACGGGAAGAGCCTGGAGCAGAGCGCTTCCTGCACGGGGGCTGCCGGGCTGGGACGTTTCGGTTTAGGAAAAAGGAGGGCGAACAGGAAGGGCAGGACTTCTAAATCTGTGCCTGGGCAAAGCAGGCAGAGAGAACAAATGCCTTCCTTCCTGTCTCATACGGCTGGATTCCAGGGCTGTCCCCTGGGGCTGATTTAGGACTCGGGAAGGTCAGGACTGCTTCACCCGGCGCGGGAATAAGGTGGAGAGAGAACCTCCAGGATCAGAGGCAGTCTACCTCTGAGTTCCACTTGTCGGTGTGGCCGTAACAGAAGACTGCCACTTCCTTCGAGCCTCGGCGTTTCTCCAGCAGCATAGAGTTGGCCCTTGGGAAGAGCAGGAAACTCATGTATTCCAGTTTTATTTTATTTTATTTTATTTATTTTATTAAACACATTTATACAGCCGCCCATCTCCCTGAACGTGACTCTGGGCAGCGTTCCTTAGTCCTAATTCCTTTGTTCCTTCTTTTCTCATTCTGAATTTGCTTTGACGAGTAACGTTGGTAATTTGTAAAGCGGCTTTCTAAGACGCGGTGAGCCTTAGCACGAGAGCTGAATTTTGAATCTGGAGTCTAGCTTTGGAAGCAGAGCGAGATTGCCCTGGGCATGAGCAAAGTGCATTCTCTTTTGCTTATAAAAGTGCAGTTGCCTCCTATATAAAGATTGTCACTTTAAAGTAGAGACCCTTTGATGATGATGATGATGGTGATGATGGTGATGATGGTGATGATGGTGATGATGATGTAATAACAGTTATTACATCAACAATAATCTTGCATGCTGCCTGACTCTGCGTAGCTCACAACCATCAAGAAATTACAATAAAATTAATAAAACGTAAAGATAAAAGATGGCAAGGGTGATGAAGTGAGGGGGCTCCCCAAAGATATGACTTCTAGATCTGCCTTCCCCAGCCTGGCCACCTTCCAGGTGTGTGGACTTCAACCCCCAGAATCCTCAGCGACGGCCATGCTGGCTGGGAAATTCTGGGAACTGATGTGTGGACTTCAGCTCCCAGAATTCCCCAGCCAGCATGGCCATTGTGAGAATTCTGGGATTTGAAGTCCATGTGTCCGAAGGGTCTCCAGGTTGAGGAAGGCTGTTGTAAATTGCGTAAAATAAATGATGTATTCTTGGGCAAAAGCGTGTACTCTTGCAGAGGTGCGACAGGCCGCCTCCCCAGTGGATTGGCACTCCTCTTTAAATTAATTTTATTCCTGTCTACCATTTGGGATGTACAGCTTTGGAAGTGAATGGTTGGGTATCATGTATGCCAGTGTTTCTCAACCTTGGCCCCTTGAAGACGCGTGGACTTCAACTGGCTGGCTGGGGAACTCTGGGAGTTGAAGTCCATGCGTCTTCAAGGGGCCAAGGTTGAGAAACACTGAAGTATTCCCTGTCAGTTTCCATTCCTTTTCTCTTTGGGACTTTGTCTTTGGTTCTGCAACCCGGAGCATTTCCCATGCGTCCACGGCATGTGAGAAGCCCAAGGCTGGCGCATGGCAGCTGTACAGATGTTGTGAATGGATTAATTCATGAAACGAAGGGAAGTGTCTGTTCTGCGAGGACGCTGGGACGCCCGAGCATAGCTGTGCAAGCGGAGCCGCATCTGTCAGGAAACTGTGACGTTTCTCGCCTCTTTCTGAGAAATGTGAGCGCGGTGAACCCTCACCAGTTGAAGTAAATGAAACCACTGAAACGCACCTGGCAAAAGCAAGATGCGTTCGGCTGTCGGGACGCGCTTTGCAAAATGCAGATGTTAACCGGAACTCTCTGGTTCTGCCTTCGTCACGCTGGACGTGATTTATTTGACTTGTCCTCACTCTGGGGAGGGTCAAGAGCGAAGAGGCTTGCTGGACATTAAAGACTGCCGCCCCTTTGCCGGTTCCTTGGCTCTTCTTCCAGCCATGAGGGATAGAAACTTGGCATTGCATGGCGAAGTGGGCAGGGAGAAAGAAGGTTTTCTCCTCTTTTCAAGCACTGGGCCTGGCGGGGGTGTGCGTGTGTGTGGGGAATGGTTCCTGTGAGATGTGGGGATGGCCACTAACCTGGCTGGCTTTAAAAAGAATTGAATACAGGTAGTCCTTGCTTAACGACCACAATAGGGACTGGAAAATTTGTTGTTAAGTGGGGTGGTTGTTAAGCGAGTCACGCTCGATTTTACGGCCTTTTTTGCGGCAATCATTAAGCGAATCGCACGGTTCTCAATTGAGTTTGCTTGCTGGAAGCCAGCTGGGAAAGTCGCCAATGGTGATCAAGTGACCCCGGGACGCTCCAACCATCATAAATATGAGCTGGTTGCCAAATGCCCAGATTGTGATCACATGACGGTTGTAGGTGCGAGGACTGGTTGTAAGTCCCTTTGTTTAGCACTGTTGTAACTTTGAACGGTCACTAAACGAATGGTTGTTAAGTGAGGACTGTACATTCATGGAGGAGAGGGCTATTGAGGGATGGTGGTCTTGAAAATGCAAAGTTACTTCTGAGTTGGGCACACTGTGCAGCCAAATGCCAGTTGCAGGGAACACTGGGAGAGATGGGGATGTGTTGCAAGCATTGTGGTTCCCTGCAATGAGCATTTGGCATCCCGTGTTCAAAACTTTTGATTTTTTCTGAGATTTGCAAAAGCTTCGGCTCCCGAAACCTGTTGCACGTATCTGCAGAGCTGCACAGACCAGTGTTTTTCAACCTCGGCAATTTTAAGATGGGTGGACTTCAACTCCCAGAATTCCCCAGCCAGAAGGGAAAAGGGGGGCATAAGCCCCAAAGGCACCTATTTTGCCCCTTACTCCTACAAATTATTCCCAAACCAATTGAAATAATAAGTAGATAAATAAATAAAATTCTAAAAAGGGTATTGGCGGCTTATGGCCTGCACTGAACGGTCAGCTAACCACACTGGTTGTTGCAGACCAGTGTTTTTCAACCTCAGCAACTTTAAGACGGGTAGACTTCAACTTCCAGAATTCTCCACTGGCTGGGGAATTCTGGGAGTTGAAGTCTACTCATCTTAAAGTTGCCGAGGTTGAAAAACACTGGTACAGAGGGATTAGGGGGTGGGGTGGGGGTTAACCACCCTAATCATATCACCCTCCACCTTGCATTTCATACTGGAGTTCCCCCCTGAAGGGGTGTGATGGAAATTTGGGTTCCCAAATTTGGGCGCCATATAAATTTCTTAAATCAGTCAATGCATCCTTAACTGTCTTGGACACAAAACTGTGGCAGATCAGAACTGCAGTGGAAGGTGAAGTGGAGTGGTGGAAAAGGTGTCATTCTGGGCCATGGAGAGCCAGGTTCAAGTTCTGCCACTCAGCTGATGACTTTGGGCCTGTTGTGCCATCTCAGCCCGGCCTCCCTCACAGGGTTGTCATGCAATTAAAAAGGAGGTTGACTCCCTTTCCTCCTCAGAAGAAAGGAGAGATATGTTATACATAGCTGGGAAAAATTAACCAAATTCCTCCTATCTCCTGTGCCCCCCTGGATTTTGGGATGGGTGGATCCCTTTTCTAGCCTGGCACTAAGGGTTGGCACTGCAGTTCCCAGAATTCCCCAGCCAGCTTTGCTGAATGGACTCCGAAGGTGGGTGGTGGAGTGGCCAGAGGTGGTTGTGTGAAACTGGGCATTGGTTAATTCTGGTGCCTGCTAGAGAAAGTTGTTGCCCGTCCACTCTGTGTGTTGTTTTTTCGTTAAATCAGTTTACCCGGCTGCCAGTCGGCAGGCAAGAGATGGCGGCTGCTCTAAGCTCCGTCGCCTTAAAAGAGCTTTTGAACGAAGGGGAATTTGATCGCACTCCCAATCCCATCCTTTCCGCCCCGACCCCGTGCCACCTCCGGTTTATTTCTGTCGTAACCGACTGAACTGTTTTAAATTAAAAGGCATCAAATCCAGTTGAGATTTTTTCCATTTCCGCCGTTAAATAATTGCCACATTACATTCTACTGAAAATCAGAAACACGTGCGGACAAATCTGATGAATATCCAGTGTTCAATGTGCGTTTCCCAAACCGAAAAGTTGCAATGAAACTCTGGTTCATTTGCTGTGCCCTTAACACAGGGTTTCTCCATCTCAGCAGCTTTAAGATGGGTGGACTTCAACTCCCAGAATTCCCCAGCCAGCCTGCTTTATGTTAGGTAACCCAACTCCCAGAATTCCCTATCCTGCATGTTTTAAGGTGGGTGGACTTCAGCTCCCAGAATTCCCCAGCCAGCATTTGGTTCCCATTGACAACTGGCCCCCACTCTTGTTGTTTAGTCGTTAAGTCGTGTCCGACTCTTCGTGACCCCATGAACCATATTGCGCCAGGCCTTCCTGCCCTTCGCTGCCTCCCTGAGTTTGCTCAGTTTCATGCTCATTGCTTCAGTGATGCCATCTAACCATCTCATCCTCTGCCGTCCTCTTCTCCTTTTGCCTTCAATCTTTCCCAGCAGGCCCCCACTCTGCTCACCTTTAAGAAAGCTGTTACGACCTGTTTCCCCCCCAGCCATTTGGGGTACGGTTCAGTGGAGTCCCATTTCGGTTATTACTATTATGATGTTTGGTCACCCTCTTACATTGTGTATTTCATATTTATATATTGTGTACGTTTTAGTGTGATGTGTTTTGGGACTGTGCCCAGACTCACCCTGTCCTTAAAAATCCAGAAAATAAAATAGATAAGATAAAACAAAAAATAAAATAAAATAAAATAAAATCAGGTGGTTAATTTAAAGCATCGGTGTACAAATAAGAATTGGCGTGGTGGTAGCCTCAAGATCTACGAGTTCATCGTCTTTGGTTCTTGATGGCGTCATGCTACCCCAGACAGACCCGGTGCGCAATCTGGGGGTGCTCCTGGACTCACGACTCCTGTCCGAAGAGCGGGTGGCGGTTGTGGCTGGCAGGGCCTTCGCACAGCTTTGTGTTGTGCGTCCACTGTGCCCCTTCCTGGATCGGGAGGCCCTCTGCATGGTCACTCGTGCCCTGGTCACCTCCCGGTTGGATTACTGCAATGCGCTCTACGTGGGGCTACCCTTGAAGAGTAGCCGGAAGCTGCAGCTGGCGCAGAATGCAGTGGCGCGAACGATCTTGAACGCCCCTAGGGCAGCACATATCATACCGCTGTTACGCGAGCTGCATTGGTTGCCCGTTTGCTTCCGGGTCCAATTCAAGGTGTTGGCCGTCACCTCTACAGCCCTCCATGGCCCAGGACCAGGTTATCTGAGGAGCCGTCTTGCCCCGGTTATATCTGTCTGCCCCACTCAATCGGCAGAAGGGGCATGTTGGGGACCCCGCCAGTCAAGGAATTCCGGCTGCGGGGTCTAGGCAGAGGGGCTTTTCTGCCGTGGCCCCCGCCCTGTGGAAGAGTTTGCCAGCTGGGGTGCGGGCTCTCCTGGCCTTCAGGAAGAGCGGGAAATCTTGGCTATGCCAGGTGGCCTGGGGGCCGGATGGGGGCCCGCCCCACTGGGATTGGCTCGTGGGGTAATTGATTCCACCCTCCCCCCGTCATTGTGAACTTTTTAGTCTTTTTACGTATACGGTCTTTTTATATAGTTTGATTTTTTAACTAAATTAATGTGGATGTTTATATTTTTAACTGCTTTTGAGGTTTGATTTTAATTGTGAGCCACCCGGTGTCACCCTCTGGGGGAGATGGGTGGCATATAAATTTAATGCATAAATGAATGAACTCCCAGAATTCCCCAGCCAGCATGGGGAGTTGAAGCCCACACGTCTTCAAGTTGCCGAGGTTGAGAAACGCCACTAGGAGAAGAGAAGCCGAGGCAAAAATTAAACCCACGCCTTGGCTCGGAGCTGAGTTTAAATGCGGGGTGCCAAAGGATCCTGGCTTCTTCCAAGTGGTGAGGGGAGGTGTGGGCAGCCATCTCTAACTCAGCTGTGCCCAAACAGGGCTGGCTTCTCTTGCATCTTTGGATGCAGCCCTTTGGACCACAAGGTGGTGCCCGGGAGCCCCGTTGCTGCCCTGGGAGACCTCGTGCAGCCCCTTAAGAGCAAACCATAGTGCATTTCCCCTCTCCGGCTCCCTCCTCGCTGGTCGCTCTGCTTGCCTTCTCTCCATCCTGTTGACAGTCGCTCGAGGGGGCTGGGGAGGAACTGGTGGTGCAAGGCGAAGGACAGAAGAACCAGTGGTGGGTTACTGTGGCTGAAGGCTTTCCTTACCCTTCAGTTAGCATCCTTAGGCACGCACAGGATGTTTCTCTTCTTTTGCAAATCGCCCCGTCCTCTTTTGCTACAGAAAGCAAAGCTTCAGTGGCAAAGCTCAGAAGACCCAGATGACAGTGCTTCTGAGCATCCACAGAGTGCATTTTGCTCAGGAACACCCCCCCCCAATACCTGATCAAAAACAGCGTGGAATCTCCGCTCACGTTGGCGATCCACAACTTGAACTTTTCGGCTTCTTCTCATCTGAACGGACGCTGGGTTGACAGATTGTAGAATCGTGTTTGGTTTAATTAGGTTTAGCACGTGGCACGTGCGTAGATGTAGTGGTTTGTGAACCATGCTTTATTCAGCAATCATGGTTAAATCAACCACAGCTTAGGGCAGCGTGTGTATCCTGTCTCTCTCTTCTCTGAACCAGGGTTGTCTCTTGTGGCCTTGAAGATGTTTTGAAATGTTCTGGCCGGAAGGCTTGTTCCCCTGTGAGCTGGAGAGATAGGAATGTGAGACTTTTTGGGTGCCCAAGTGGGGTTCTTCTGGATTATCAGCGCTTTGGGGTTCAAAGGGGGGTTGCCTGTTGGTGATGGAGGCCAGTGGTGCCCCTCCAGGACTCGGGGGAGGGTCTGCTGGCTCAGCTACCCAAGGCCCTTTCCGTGCCAGAGGGTAGAAGTGGCAGGCGGTGGTCGTGCAACAGGACGAACCTGGTCAGTTAAAGAGAAACCCTGAAATTTGTAGAATTTGGCCTCTGTAAACTTTGATTCTGTTTTCATGGACTAGCGTAGTTTATGGTTCAGTGTGCCAAGCTGAGCTTGGCCGGTCTCGGGAAGCTGGATTGGGTCCGGTGTGAATGCTCGAATGGGAGACATCAGGGAAGATGAAAAGTGGGCGGGTTGAACAAACACCCCGGAAGATCCGCTCGGTCCCTTCGCCAAGAAACCTGCATGGCTGTTGTTCGTGTTGTAGTAGTGAATTAATCAGTAAACCAGTGGCGATTGAGAAGTATAACCTATAAGACAGATTTTTTTTCTTTTCCTTCTTAGTTTGTATTTTTAGCTTGTACTTTTAATTTTTTAAAAAGTTTTGTTGTAGGATTAGAGATTTGTTCCCAAAATAAGCTGTTCAGCAAAAAAGCATGGGAACGAGCAAAAATGAAGCCTTCGTGGCTGCGTCGACTCAAGCGCGGGGTGATCGTTCAAGGCCGCGGGAGCCCCCTCGCTGTGCGACTGTAGCTGCCGAACTGGGGTCCTGCTGGGTGGAGACGTGGGTGACCAAGGAGTGCCCAGTTCGTGCCACGGGAACGGTCACTCATTTAGGAGGCCGGGGTGGTGACCTGCGATGCCCGTTGAGTTGCCTGGGAAGGCCCATTTCCACCCCTCTTGTGGGAAGTCCAGCCAAGCCCCCCTCTGCTGCTTAGAGGCAGGGAGAGCACGCCGCTTGCCATCCGAGAACCCGGCATTCGTGGGCTGGCACGTGTCAATCTTTGTGTGACTCGCTCCCACGGTTGCACTTCCCACACGAGCGGTGCTCGCTCGCTGTGTCGCAGCAGGTGAGGAAGGAGCTGCCCAAGAAGCACATTTTGAACGTGCGTGGCTGCCACCTCCTCCCGACACAGCACTGGTTTCGCTTATGTCACAGCGGCTCATCTCGGAGTGACCCGTGAACGTTGGCATCGGAGATCCCTGCTTGAAAAATCGTGCTGGGGTTGCGTTGCCGTGATGGAGGGGTGGTCAGGACAAAGACCCCTCTCCTGGAGGGAGCTTTCTTTTGCCCCCCACCCTGGGGGGGGGTTCCCAGCTTAGCGCAGCTTTGTTTCGTGGGCTCCTTCCCAAAGCCCTGGGTGGCAGTGCCCACCGGTTTTCACCTCTCACCACGCGGACGGCTTTGCAATAGGCTAGACCGGCGTTTCTCCTCTTCTTTTTTGGTTAGGATATTTTCTGTTTTTCAAATTGAATAGATAAAAGCGAACGAGAACGGATAATCAGGAAAAAGAATAGAAGGAAAGAAAGAATAAAGAGAAAGGAGGAGAACAGAAGTGCAGAAAGAGAGAGAAAAAGGAAGGAAGGAAAAATGCAAGAAGAAAAAGAATGGCTTCCGGCTTCTTTTACAGCAGATATAAGTAAAAGATACATTAAACTCTTATTCTAGGATTACAAGTTAACATCCATTTTTCTATAATCTATTAATTTGCTAGAGCAGTGTTTCTCATCCTCAGCCACGTTAAGATGGGTGGACTTCAACTCCCAGAATTCCCCAGTCCTCTAGACTGTTGTGAGTGTGTCCTAAAGTAGAAATCCGTAGGACGGTGATAGTGGCATGTTTTGCTCCAGAGCTTGGTGAGGTGAGTTTGGGGAAGAACTCTGCCCTATTCTGAATAAATGAAATTGAGGGGGAAAACTCTTCTGCCTGGGCACCTGAACGGAGGGGTGGGAGCGAGAGGAGAACATGATCTGGCCCTTTGGGGATCCAAGAAGGGATGCTGACTGTGGGGAGGATCGACTTATTCCGATGGATGCCCGTCTGCTTCCTTTGATGAGCGTTTGCCAGCCGGGCTGTCTGCAAGAACGTCAGGATGGTGGCCGTGACGGTCCTATCAATGCTTCACCCGTCTTTTCTGCGTGTCACGTATAAAAAAACAAGGATAGGTTTCATTGCACTGTTGTGACTGTCCCGCTGACTTTTTTGACCTCCGGACACTTCTGCTTGCAAGGATAGAAGCGCAGTAGCAAACGGCGTGGGTGGTTTCAGCTCTTCCGTGCTTCCTTTCCTGGAGTGTTTCATGTGGCTTAGTGCTCCTGACTCCTTTTCCGTGTTCTGCGTGCATTTGCGTGCTAATAAAAATAAGAAGATCAGTGTCAAGTGAGATCTGATCGGGGCCGGTGAAAAGATCTGTAGCGACCTTGGTGCCCAAGAGAACCATGTTCCCTTGCTTGGTGTTCCCTGGATCTTTTCATGTGCACCTGTTTGGGGGGTCCAAAGGGCACTTTGGGGTTTATCAGGGCTCGTCGGAGCATGAAAAACTAAGTGTGAACAGAGCCCGAAGTGTTCAGAATAAGAAATAGAGGGGTCCAGGTCTCTTCCATCCCATCTGGGCTTAAAACCAGCCCTTCTTGCTTACTGAAAGGGCACCAGCTTGGGGAGGGTCCAGGCTGAAAACGAAAGGAGACGCATTTCTGAATCTCCATAGAGAAGTGGTGAGTGGTGGAACTGAGCATTGGTTTCTGCAACCAGTAGCAGGGTGGAAAATCTTTCCAGTTTCGATCTTTTCAGGACTGGAGACGTTGCAGATGAATTGTGTGTAAGCTCGGAATGCGCTCTCCTGGGGTTTTCGTTATTGCAGCTTTTAGCTGTTTTAATCGTGTTTTTAATGGTTTTGTTTTTAAGTATTTGGATGTATGGCTTTTTGTGTTTTACTTGTGGGAGCCAACCAGAGGCGCAAGCGTGAGATGAGCGGCTATACTAGAAATTTAATACCTAAAATGTTCTGTGCAGAGCCCCCATGAAAATACATTGGTCCCCCGTTGGGTGTGTTGGTCTGTGTGTTTTTTAAAAACTGGCCGTGTTAGAGCTTTCGGTTCCCTATCTGGGGGAACAGAAGGGTGCAACTTTTTGGGGCGAGGACTTTCTTTCGAGGTTGAGCGGTCATTGAGAGTTTCTCTCCTGCAATAGACAGAGCAGGACCAAAATCAGATTTGATTAAAATCAGTGAAGATTAAAATAAAATGAGTTAAATCCCGGTTATTCTTAATCTCCCCTTTCTGTCCCTTCAGTGGCAGTTTTGAAGGTTGCGTTCAAGGCTTTGGAGGTGGATTAAATTCTTCCAGGAGAGATTTAACTGATCTTCTGCACCAAGGAGTGGGTTGGAGTAGATGACCTCTGAGATCTTTTCCGGGTCTATGATTCTGTGATTGACAGTGGAGAGCTTCCACTCCATTGCTTTTTTTTTTTCTGTTTGCAGGGTTTTTTTTTTAATGCCCTAGGACAGAAATGGATATTTCCTATGCGTATTCTAAACTGGTCCAGTTTCATCATCTATCCTCTTCTAACTGCTGACGCTGCGAAGCGGAAGCTGGCACTTTTTGTACCAAGAATTTGGCTTCGAAGGCTGATGGTACCCTAAACCGTGCAAAGCCGAGGCGATGCTGAACCGAACTGGAAACACCTTTTCTGACTAACAGATGCTATTCAGAGCATGAGGTTGGGTTAGCTGCAGCTCACAAAAGCTTCTGTCTTGGAATAGCACTTGTTAGCTGGAAAAGGTGTTCCCAGGCTCCTCCTGATTTTTGCAAAACCATCAGGAGCCCTTGTTCCGAAAGGCCAGTAAGGTGAACCACGTATAGATTAATAACAAAATGTTATTTAAAGCCTACCAGTCTAGCCACTCCGCATCTGATGAAGTGAGCTGCATGTCAGAACTCGGCATACTGGGTTGGAAAAGGGTCCACCGGACCCCTCCTGATTTGGGGCTCCCAGAGACAAGAGGGCTCAGTGCCTGAACTGGCCCTGGATTCTTCTGGAGAGGGAAGGGGGCCCTGGGGCCCTGGCCGAAGGTCTGGGGGCATTCCCACCACGAGCACAACATTTGTTAGGGAAACGGGCCAGCGGCTCGGAGGCGCTCTCCCTGGGCAGCCGCTGCTAATTATGGCGCATCCCCCCCCGGCTGTTTTCCCACCTTATGCTGGTGACTCATTGCCACCCCTCCCTTGTGACTCACACTGGTTGGGGAAAGGGAGTGCAAGAGGGTGCCAGCAGCAGGAAGACATCCTCGAAGGCATCTTAAGCTTCAGCTGGCCTTGGCCCATCTTGGGGAGCCACGCTTCTCCCCCCCCGGCACCCTCCCACCGATCCATGCCCAGCCCGTTGGAGAGGACCCAGCTGGGGAGAGCGGACCGCAGCCCCACGGATGGCGGGATCCGCCGGCTTTCCCCCTTCAAGGACAGCCCAAGTTGCGTTGAAAGGGTGTCGGCAGCCCAGCATGACGGGCGCTTGCAGACCAGGCTTCTTGACTTGGGTGGGTTATTCCTCACGGCTCCAAGGAAGACTCAGGAGCTGCGTTCACACAACACGGCAGATTAAAAGATGATGGGGCAGCAGGTTGTGGGAACTCAGCAGTTTTGGGGTGAACCAGCCCATTACCTACAGCAGTGTTTCTCAATCTTGGTTACTTTAAGCTGTATGGACTTCAACTCCCAGAATTCCCCAGCCAGTGCAGGCTGGAGGATTCTGGAAGTTGAAGTCCGTACAGCTTAAAGTAACCAAGGTGAGAAACACTGAGTTTCAGCCGTAATAGCATTGATTGCTTTGGGAATTCCTGTTTGTTAACTCAGGTATAGGGTGGTCTTTGTTACAGGTCATCCTCGTTTGGCGACCACAACTGGGGCCAGCCACTTGGGCGTTAAGTGAAGCGGTTGCTAAGCGAAACCGCAAAGGTGCTTATGATCTTCCTTCCGCTTTCCTTTGCTTTACAGACCTGTGAAGGTCGTAAATGTGCGGACTGGTCACAATAGTGACTATTTCATCGCCATTGTAACTGCAAATGGTCGCTAAACGAGGCAGTTCCTAAACAAGAACGACCTGTAAGCAAATTGATATTGAAGTGTCATTCCTAGAACAGGCTGCCGCAGACTAGCATCCTGCCAATGTGAAGGAGAATGCCTACCCAGCTGGCTGGGGAGGATGGACCCTGTAGTCCAAACCCATCTGGTGGGTGCATAAGGGGAGCAGAAGCCTGTTTGAGCTTTAAAGTTGAAGTTGCTGCTGCATCTGTATTGGATCACCTCTGTCGCCTGACCATCTCCAGGACAGCATGCAATTTGCAAGGCCAGAATGTAGCCAAGATGGCTAGTTTTAAGCTAGTCTTAAGCAAAGTATGTGCCCCGCAGGATTTTAAGCCAGATATTTTTCAGCTTTCTATCCTCATCCAGTTCAAAAAAATCCAGTTTAGCACAGATGTTTTCCTGTTTTTTTTAAATTTTAAATAGGTGTGTGGGTAACACATAGCCCTGAGACATGCGGAGAGGCGTGTGTGTGTGTGCGCGTGCATGCACGCATAAAAGAGAGATGAAAGATGCCTGAATTCTGTACTATTTATATAGGTCCATATTAAAAATAGTGCACTTATTTTTAAAAATTGCTGCTTGATTAAATTGAGGACATCTTTTTTGGAGTCGGTTAAAGAGATTAATCTACAACCAGTTGCTTCTCTTATATTGTTTGAATGTGGGAAACAGAGATAAAACATCAGGGACTCCCCTGTTGCTGGAAAAGAGGTGAAGTGCAAAATTATGGGATGGCTCTCTCCAGGGTGATCTGGAGATGAGACTGATAAATATGGATTCAGGACAGGGTTTTTCCACCTTTGCCACTTTCAGATGGGTGGACTTCAACTCCCAGAATTCCCTAGCCAGCATTCCCTGGTTGTGGGAATGAGCCAACTTGCTATCCTTGGAGGGGTCAAGAATGGAAAGGTGTTGCTGGAAAATCTTTGCGGCTGTTATTCAGCGAAGAAGGTCTGGGATGGGTGATTGGTGGTCGCGGCAACTTTTGGATCTGCCTGGAGGAGGAGATTCTCTTTTCTTGATTAGCCTTTGCATTTCCGTGTGTTCAGCCCAAATCCGAGTTTTTTCATATTCCACTCTGCCAGGGTGGCCTCCTCTGCACCTTTGGCAATGCTGCCCCCTTTTTTGGGGGTGGGGGTTGCATCTCCACTTGGACCTGGATCTTGCCTTGGGGCTGCTTTGCGTGTGGTTTGAGGGGAGGGGGACGTGGACCTGCACCCCGTGCAGGATTTGCAGGAAGCGGGCTGCGTCCTGGTTGGTGGCTGGCATCCGGAGAAAGGCCAGCCGCTGCCCTGGCTTCTGGTTGGGCGAAGCAGGCTGGCCCTGTAAAGGGTAGTGATCGCTGGTCTGGCAGAGTGCGAGATGCAGAACGCACCGTTGTTGGGTTTGTCCAGGTGTGCAAACACAGCCTCAGTGGGTTTGTGTGTGGGGGTGCTCTGCTTTGCAACATTTAAGCCATCACACTTGTCACCCTGGTTCTTTTGGAAAAGTAAGGTGGGGCAGACCTGGCTAATGATTGGATGGGACACCACCAGGGAACCCCAGAGCTGTAGGCGGTGGCACGGGACGTCCATACCTCCCCGGGAAGGCCGCATCCCCAAAGTCACCAGACGGGGGGGGGGGGGCTCCACTGAAAGGAGACCCTTCCTCTTTGCATCCTGATCCAAGGTTGGGAACCCCCCACCCCCCCATTGAGGAAAACTGCATTGCATTTAAAAAAGAGGGTCCTTTCCCTGAATGGATTTGGTCCTCCGCGGCGGCCCCTTCCTCTCCCCCGCAGACACCTGCTGCAGGGCACGGCGAGGCGGTTCCCTTGGCTTCCCCCACGGGGGCGGCTGTGCGGCTCCGCTTCTGTCCGGCGGCTGGGATGCTCCGGGGGCCCCCTCCGCCCCCAGCCCCTTTGGGGGGACGCCGCCCGCCCCGCCGCCTCCCGCGGGTGCGCACCGGCAGCCGGCACGCGCGCGCTCTCCCGGCGAGGCTGGGCGCGCCGCCTTCACGTCCGCCGGAGCGCCGGGCTGGGCAGACGGTGCCGCCCGCCCCGCCGCGCCTCCTCCCGCGGCCGCGACGGGCTCGCCGCCCCCGCCCACGATCGCCCCCCGCCCCTCCCTCCCTCCCTGCCTGCCTGCCTGCCTGCCTCCCCCGCCTTTGTGTCGAGATGCTCCCTCCCGGCGCGGCGTGACAGCTGCGGCTTCCCCGCGGAGATGCAGCCGCTCAGCCAGCGCGGCCTTCCGCGCCTCTCCTGGATCGACACCCTCTACGGCAGTAGGTCTTTGCTCCGGAACCGCGGCCGGGGGGCGAGGGGGCGGCCTGCTCCCGGCGAGGCTCCCGGCCCCGGGGAGCGGTCCGGCTGGGTGTCTCCCCTGCGCCGGGCCGGGCGCGGGAGGCGGCGGGCATCGCCGGTGGCGCGGCGGGGAGTCCTGACGCGGGGGGCACCACGTTGCTCCCCTCCCGTCCCGTCCCGTCCCCTCCCCTCCCCTCCCCCCCGGCTTTTCGGTCCGTTTCTTAGCCTTCCTCGGCCCGGGGCGGGGGCGCCAGAGGGAGGCAGGCGGCGGTCGCTGCTTCGCGGACGGTTATGTAAAGCGGAGCCCTGGGAGACCGGCCGGAGCGGCGACCCCAGGGCGGGCGGTGGGGGTCGGGGACGCCGCTCATCAGGGGAACTCGCGGGAAATGAAGTTTTCTCCTCCGCGTGACCCTTCCTCCGGGCCCGGGGACGCCCGCCAGCCCGCCCGCCCTCCGAGGATGCGGCTGCGGCTCTGGCTCTGGCTCTCCCTCCCCCGGCAACTTTTGGGACGGCGGACTCGCTCGCCCGCTCGGGCGGCGGGCAGGGCCAGGACGGAGTTTCCCTCCCCTCCCCTCCCCTCCCCGCCCCCTCTTGCTTTCCGGGGTTCCAATCCTGACCCCTTCTCTTCGCAGAAGCCACCGGAGTCGGTCGCCCCTGTTTGGGGGCGCATTTTATGGGAAGGCTTTGCCTCGCAGCCTTTCCATAAAATGCTAAAATGCGTCCCCCGAGCAGGGGCTACCAGATGCCCCGCCAGCAGCCCTCCCCCGACAACGTCTCCTTTCCAGGAGGTTCAGGGGGGGGGGCTGCCTTAGAAGACCCCCTCCCCAGAGCAAATGTCGTGCCTTGGGGGCGACCGTGAGCCACCTGTGTGATGGACGGCCCCATTAGTATTTTGGTGGTAGCCTTGTTGAATAGTTTAATTAATTCCTGCGCGGGCGACCCCCCCCCCCAGCGTTGAGGGTGCTTTGCCTCCTGCCTGCGCCCTACTCTGCAAACCTGCCCCACCAGGGGCTGGGGGGGAGCAAAGGTGTTATCCCCATCTTGCCTGAGAGAAGGGGAATGAAGGGAGTTTGAGGCTGCCCCGGCAAAGGCGAGATTTGGGGGAGGGGAGAACCAAGATGGCATCCTTCTCCAAGCTGACCCCTTCTTTAGGCCTCCCCCCCACACACTCCCCTGCAGTGGAATAGCTGCTTGTGGTTTTCCAGCTGTTGATGCACTCAAGTGACAATGTCCTGGCGGCTGCAGATGCAATGGGGGGGGGGAGATCGGAAACAGGCACGGTCCCTCTTGGAGTACCCTTGGGGAAAGGAGGGATCAAAATGTGGGTGCCTACAATCCCAGTTGTGCCTCTGACCATGTGCAGAGTGCTTCCCTTCCCCAGAAGGGCAGTAGAAGTGGGGTGGCAGTGAGGCTTTCCCTTTGAAATCCCCTCCCTCTTTCCTCGCCAAAATTCAAGCGAGCGGGATCTTGGCTGACGGGTTAACCGGGGCTTTGATGCCACAGAATAAGTTGGACGAAAGCAAACAAAATTCCCCCCCCCCAGTTTTGCCCACCCCACCAAAGAGGAATGGCCGAACAGCCCACCTTTAAGCGCGGGATGGCAACTGGAGTAATTTGCCACCTAAGTCCTGGGCGCCCTTCTGCAAGATGCTGCCGTTTGGACATGGGGAGGGGATCCCAGAGGCCATTCAGTCCACCCCCTCGCCCAACTTGGGATCTTCAGTGCACTTATTTATTTATTTGTCGTTTACTTATTTATTCATCAAATGTGCCGCCGCCCGTCTCGTGAAACGCCTTGCGCCGTTCAGACCTCCTTCGCTGACATTTCCTTCCCTGCTTTAATTCATTTCATGTAATGGGAATCGAACGGAATCTGCCTCTCGTTCCCCAGTCCTTTCCGCTTTCTCTGAAACGGAACGCTTTCCCTCCGTCAGGCCTGATGGGTTGACTCACCGATTGCGGGTTGGAGAATATTATGGGTAACGCCACACTCCCACTTGAGACATTTTGAGAAGATTACGATCGCTCCGGAAAGAGACCTGCTCCGCGTACGGGGTTCTTCTTCCCCATTTTGGAGATCTGGGGGTGGTCTACAGCCAACCTCCGCAAAGCCAAGCAGGATTGGGCCTTGGCGTGGTGTGGATGGGAGACCACCAGGAAATCCTTGGGCTGTAGGCCGGTTGGGAAATTAAAAAAACAAAGCAAAACATTGTGGGAGGGGGCAATAGGAAACCCCTTCTGAATGGCTGCCAAGAAAAATACATGCAGAGGTCACTAGATGGAGGAGAATTTTATTTTGCCCACTCCCCAGGACGACTGACCCCCCGCAATTTCCCCTTCAGAGCTTAAAACCCTCAGACTGTCAGGGATGGTCCAGCTTGGTCAAGTCAAACTAGCAATTGTTTTCTCCCGGTCACAAAACTTGGTTAGAGTTAATGCTGGTTAGACTGTATTACAAGAGCATTTGGTCTAGTGGTGATGGGGCTGGACTGGAAGGCAGGAAGCCCTGAGTTCCAGTCCCGCTTTAGTCATGAGGCCGGCTGGGAGTTTTGGGGCCAGTCCCAAATCTCATCCCCAGGAAGAAGACAGCAAGGGCAAAGCACTTGCAAAAATCCTGCAGTGGCCAGAAGTTAAGACTGACTCAAAGTCACACACACACACACACAGAGGATTAATTCAGGCTTAGTGTGTTCTGCTGTAACACCTTGACTCTGATTAGTTTATGGTTCACTGTTTTGCACAAAACAGAGAAAGGGGTTCACTGTGTGTCTCGATTAATTTGAGTTTAAATAAATTAAATTAAAGTCAGTTTGGTGTAGTGGTTAGCTGCTGGCCTTGAAACCAGGAGGCTGTGAGTTCGAGTCCCGCCTTAGGCCTGAAAGCTGGCTGGGAGACTTTGGGCCAGTCCCCCTCTCTCAGCCCAACCCACCTCACAGGGTTGTTGTTGTGGGGAAAATAGGAGGAGGAAGGAGTACGAGGCATGTTCACTGTCTTGCCTTATATATAAAAAAGGCAGGAATAATAATAATAATAATAATAATAATAATAATAATAATAATAATAATAAAAAAATACCTGCCTATCCCAGGTCCTTGGGAAGGACTCGATAGGTGGATAAAAATGCCAAATCCAGTCTAAACATCTGGATGACTGTGCAACCAACTCTAATAATAACAATAATAAATCAAGTTGTGCAAAGACCCCACCGAGTCGTGGGAGGCCAACTCCAGCTTCTTCCTGAACAGTGCATCTTGCCCCTGCCTTCGCCGGCCCCCTCCCCTCCTGGAGCTGTAGAAATTAAAGAATATCTCTGTGCCCAGACCGCCCGACGGAGGAGTGCCTTGCCCAAGAATCGGCCCAGGGACTGGAAGGGTGGTCTGCGCGTATATATTTCCATAAGGAGCCAAGTTGGCTGGCGAGTCTCGCTTGGAAAGGACCGAGCTTCAAAGGAGCAATGGTGGTCCTTCTTCTGAACGGCTTCGAATTGGACCACTGTGTGGAAGGGGGTCTCAGAGGTCATATAGACCAGCAGATTCTTGGATATCACGCCGTCTGGCCTCAGCTCTCCGTGCCAAACAGCTTTTACTGCTAGGGAATTCCTTGTAATCTTTAGAGTCTAAGTAAGTGTTTTTCCAAACTCGGCCGCTTTAAGACGTGTGGACTTCAACTCCCAGAATTCCCCAGCCAGCAGGGCTGGCTGGGGAATTCTGGGAGTTGAAGTCCACACGTCTTAAAGCGGCCAAGTTTGAAAAACACTGATCTGAATCACTTTTTCTTGTAATTTGAGCGGAAGCAGTTTTTTCCCCCAAACTGGGGCCTTTCTGGAAGCAAAACCTGTTTAGAGGGACCCCGCAGGGGGCCCCATCCTTTTATTTATCGATTTATTTTTTATTTATCGCATTTATAGAGCCGCCCATCTCACACAGAGCGACTCTGGGCGGCGTACAGCAATTCAATAAAATAACAATAGATAAAAGGATAAAAAGGATAACATAACAATGATATATAACAATAACAGATAATAATATAACTTAACAATAATATAACATAACAAATAATAAAATAAAATAACAATAGATAGAAAGCAATCATTCTAAAAGATAAAAGACTGATGATTAAAATGCAACATCATCAAAAAGTTTAAACGTTTTACATTTTAAAATATATAACCCTTTTTGCAAAATAACCAAACATTCTTCCCTAAAAATTGGACTTGCTTCCCTGGGTTGCAAACCAGGGCAGTGGAGGAATAAGGAAGGGGTGAAATGGCTGTTGGAGAGGTTTGCCCTGGGACCGAGGGGCATGGGGGGGCGGGATATCCGCAGCCCAGACGTGCCACCCCACCCCACCCCACCCCACCCCACCCCTTGCCATCTGTCTGTTATATAAAGGAATGATTCAGGAACGGCTCCTTGGAACGAGGAACAGATGGCTACTGAAGAAGGAGCCGGTGGCTACTAAATAAGGAACAATTCCTTGAAAGGAGCTCCAGGTGGTCACTAAATATAAGGGTGTGTTCCCTGAATGAAGGGGCAGGTGGCTACTAAACAGGGAAGACGTGGCTATTTAGGGGAGAGGACGGAGGGGGAGAGGCAGGCCTTTTAGCCGCCCCAGAGCTCCATTTCGCTCCCCCCAAACCTGCCTCGCCAAAGCGTTGCTGCTGACGTTTAATCAGGCTCCTGGGTTGTCCTGACACTTTGGGGTGAGGATGGCCCTTGATTCGCTCCCTCCAAGCATGGGGGGGCCTGTAGGACCTTGAAAAGGTCTGGGGTAGAGCTTGGAACTTGCCACTTCAGCAAAATGATGTTCTTCTTGGACATCAATTCAAGGTTTTTGGCGAGCGGGAACTGATCTCTGGAGGCTTTTAAACGGAGACTGGCATGGTGTGCCCTGCACTGTAGGCTGGCATGGTGTGCCCTGCACTGTAGGCTGGTGTGTGCCTCGCACTAGAGGATGGCGTGGTGTGCCCTGCATTGTAGGCTGGTGTGTGCCCTGCACTAGAGGATGGCGTGGTATGCCCTGCACTGTAGGCTGGCATGGTGTGCCCTGCACTGTAGGCTGGCGTGGTGTACCCTGCACTGTAGGCTGGCGTGTGCCCTGCACTGTAGGCTGGCATGGTGTGCCCTGCACTGTAGGCTGGCATGGTGTGCCCTGCACTGTAGGCTGGCATGGTGTGCCCTGCACTGTAGGCTGGCGTGGTGTGCCCTGCACTGTAGGCTGGCGTGGTGTGCCCTGCACTGTAGGCTGGCGTGTGCCCTGCACTGTAGGCTGGCATGGTGTGCCCTGCACTGTAGGCTGGCATGGTGTGCCCTGCACTGTAGGCTGGCGTGGTGTACCCTGCACTGTAGGCTGGCGTGTGCCTCGCACTAGAGGATGGCGTGGTGTGCCCTGCACTGTAGGCCAAAAGGGGAGTGGGGTTGACCTAGATGACCTCAAGGGGACCTCCCCAGTCCAAGCCGCTTTGACTTCAGCCTCTCCACGGCGGCCTTTAGACGTCACTGGGGCTCCAGCTTCCCCTGGTCCTTTGGCCCAGCCTGTTGCCGGGGAACCGTTCTCGGCTGACAGCCGCTGGGAATGGCTTTCCCAGAAATGCTTTACGTGCCCCTGGCGCTGCCGCCTGCTGGCGTTCCTGTCCTCGGTGTTTTATGGAAAAGGGCTCTTTCCTCGTCTTATTGGCCCATCGATCAAGTGGGGCCTGCTTCGCCGACATGAGACCCTGGAGAAAAGCGAGCTGGCAAGGAGGTGGGGGCTTGTTTTAACCTTTGGAGGCTGGGGGAAACCAGGAGTGCCCCAGATGAGGGCGGGGAGGGGGGATCAGGGGTGCAGAGCGGAGGTGCTCAGCCTTCCAGGTGGCACGTCGCCGCCTCTCTCGTGTCCTGTGGCCACCTCTGCGCTTGGCATTCGGCACAGAGCACTCTCTGTGAGCGCCAGGGAGGCTGGCACGCAGGAGAGGCCCAGCAGGGTGGCCCGTCCCTGGATCTGCGTCACCGGGGTTGGGAATCGGCCGCTGCCTCGTAGCTGCACCGTGCGCCCTTTCTTACAAGGACCGTCCTTTCTCTCAGAAAGCTGTCCTGGAGATCGATTTGTTTTTCAGAACCTCACTTTTGCCCTTATTTTGGTCATTGAACTTTTACCGTGCAAATGGTATTGCTTCACGCGCCGTCTTTCACATCCATGTGCAAAATATAGAAATGGAATGGCCTTCTTTTAAATAAATTGGCACACACCCTTTGCTTTTAGGTATTTTTTATTAGAATGTGCTTTTTGTAAAGCTTTTCTTGGTTTTGCTCTTCAATTTCCCTTTGTAATAAGCAAAGGTGTAAACTTAATTAAATATTTTTATTCTTATGAACCTCTTCCAGATTTGCCCCTTTTTGAGATTTGTCCTTTAGTTCACTGTTTGAATTATCCCGTGTTTTGGGCAAATGGGGAGTTGAAGATTGGTTGCCCTATGCAATAAAGGGGCATATGATATTGTGAGAATAACGGAATATTTAGTGAATGTCTCAGTGTGAGCAGGGAATAAGTCAATTAAGTGTGATGTCCTCTTGGTTGTTTAAAGTATTATTACTTAAATATCATGCGTGTGGCAACATTAGAGATGAACTGAGTGGGGCACGTGAATATACCTGTAATTTTTATGCAGATCACACTGTATATTCGTTGAGAGCCTGAATTATTGGCAGCAAATGTTAGATAAATTGTTCCATGCAACCGGGAGTATCTATCCAAAAACTAACATGTTGAAGAGCAAAGTAATTATGTTTGACAGAGAGAACAGAGTGAACTGTTGCAAATTGCACATGAGTGCTTAAAAAGAAGAGCAAGTAGATGAATCTATGTACCTTAATAGAACAGAAAGGTAGAAAAATGGAAGGAGAAATGTTAGCATATACAGAAAGGTAGTGGGGGCTGCCCTGTGTTGTCGGTTGTGAGGATTGTCAGAGTGACAATGGCCGTGCGTTAGAGTGAGCGTCTGCCCACCGTACAGGAAACAGAAGTGGTTCTGTTGGGAGAGACACAGAAGCGAGTTGAATGCAGGGGAGACGGGTACTTCGAAGCGCGTGTGGTGAACTGAGACGGAGAAGGTCAAGCATCAGTGGCTGCTGAATGTGGGTGGATGAAAGGCAGAAGGGGCGGAAAAAGTAAAGCAAAGAAATTAAAGGCCTGGAATAAGGGGAGGGAAGGAAGGAACAGAGCTAAAACCAGTTCACACCAACCTTTTCCCCATCTTTGCTGTCACCACGTCTGTCACCCGCCGCTTCGCTCATCAGCTACGTCTGACCTCAGCTTCCTGCGCCTTTCTTCGTGGGTTTGTTCTGCGATGCGGTCCTCGTTCGACCTGCTTCTGTCACCAAACCACCAGTGTCTCTTTCCACCCCTTTCTTTCGCCTTTCCTGTGCCCTGCGTAGCACGGCCGATGCCGCACGGGAGGCGCACAAGCGGGTGGACGCAGGCGTGCTCCCTGCGGCTGCCGCGGCGGAGCCGTCACAAGAGAGGAGACGCGTAAAGACGTTGTGCTTGATGAGTTGGGAGGAGGAGGCGGTCGTGCAACTAAGGGCAGGAGAACAGTAGGACGGGACCCCGGCCCATCTCGCCCAGCAGCCTCTTCCCGCACCAGCTGCACCGCCGGTCCCCCGGCAGAGGCCTTCAAGGCAGTCCCACTAACAGCCCCGGATCCCCAGGACTTCCGTGAAAGGGCCCAACCCTTTGTTTGAAGCCAGTCAAGCACCACATCTCACGATAGCAAATTCCAAAGTGGACTTATGCGCTGTGTGCAGTGATACTTCCTTTTGCCGGTCCTGATTCTCCCAGGATTCAATTTCATTGGGTGGCCTCTGGTTTTAGTCCCTTGGGAAGGGGAAAATCGCTTCTCCTTGTCCACTTCATTCACACCCTGCACAGTTTGGCACACCTCCATCACGCCCCCTCTCGTTTGCCCCCTTTCTAGACTAAGAAGCCCCCGGAGTCGCAACTGTTCCTCACCAGCCCTCGATCTCCTTAGCTGCCCTCCTCTGAAACTTCTCTAGCTCCGCCACCTCCTTTTGGGGGCGCAGCAACCAGAACTGTGCACAGTATCCCCGATGTGGCTGCACCATGGAGGTCTATGAGGGCATGGTGATGTTGGCAGAATAACCGGGCTGGGGAGGGGAGAAATTTTCTGGGATATCTGACGTACAGTGTCCAGAAGTTACTGGAAGTAAGTCCCTATTGGTATGGTTTGATTTCTGATGTTTCTGGTTTGTGTGTGCATGTGGTGGCCATTGTGGCTTTCTCACCCCTTTAAGATAAGTCAGCCACTTTAAAGATAATTTTGGAGGAAAACTCACGTCCCTGTCAGGAGGCACCCTCAAGTGGAGCTCGACTCCTGGGACAGTACTGAGGTAGGGGTGGCCTCTATCTCCTTTTCAGATTATTTTTCAGTTGGGATCTCCTGATGGTCTCCCATCCAAGTACAGACCACATCTTGCTCTGCTTCTGAGAACTGCTGAGGTTAGCTAGGTGCTACAACCTCTGACTCCTTGCATTTTTTCTTGGAAACAGTACGCAAGTTGGTGGACCTTCCTCTCCTTCTTTCTGGATGTTTTTGCAACTTCCCATTCTAGCCAACAGCCCTTGCATCTCCTGGAAGCCTCCCATTCAAGGATGAACCAGGCTGGACCCTGCTTAGCTTCCAAGTTCTGATGGGGGGGAGGAGGAGGTCTATAGTAGCCCCAAACAGAAAGCATCTATAGGTAGTCCTTGCTTAACGACCGCAGTAGGGACCATAAAATTCGTTGTTAAGGGGGGCAGTTGTTAAGTGAGTCGCGCCTGATTTTGTGACCTTTTTTGCAGTGGTTATTAAGCAAATCATGCAGTCATTAAGCGAATCATGTGGTTCTCCATTGATTTTGTTTGCTGGGGAGGTCGCAAATGGCGATCCCATGACCCTGGGATGCTGCAACTGTCGTAAGCGTGAGCTGGTTGCCAAGCGCCCAGATTGCGGTCACGTGACTGGGGGTGCTGCGACAGTTGTAAATGTGAGGACCGGTTTTAAGTCCCTTTGTTCAGCACTGTTGTAACTTCGAACGGTCCCTAAACGAGTGCTTGTTAAAGTAGGACTACCCGTACTATATTTTAAGCCAAACAAATGTCATTATTTGTTCATTCATGATTTTGTGAACTGCAACTCACGAAAGCTGATGCTTTGTAATCAAACTTGCTACTCTTAAAAAGTGCCGTGAGATACCTTCTGCTTCTTCATCCGCTGAAAGGCGTTTGGAGTGCAGCCTCGGCGTCGAAGAGAGCCCCCTTTGGATGCCCTCAATCCCTTCTGTGTTTTGACTCCAGGGCTGCAACTGAATGCAGACCACCACGGCTTTGGGAAGAGGAAGGCTGCGAACAGCGACTCATACAGAGTTGCGGTTGTCATGCCAGTGGCCGCAGAGATTTGGCCCCCAATTCCTTGCCTGCTAACCGAAGCTGTGGGAGCGTGAAGAGTTTAAGTTTTCTTAAAAGTTTGGGCACCGAAGCAAACTTCATCCCTGGGGTCCACGCGTTCATTGATGTAATTGTGGGGGTCCTGTTGTATTTATTGTTCTGGTTCTTTTAGTCCGGACTGCCTGTTCACGTGTGTTTAGTTGTTTTTCTTACTTTCTGGGTTTTGTAAGCCGCCCGGAGTCTGACGGCATGGGTGGCTATAATCAATCTAATCAGTTAAATTTAAATTAAGTTTGATTTGCTGCCTAACCGGCTTCACTTTCTCCCGCGTGACTGTAAAGAAAACTTTACCTTAACTCTGCCCAACGTTCAGCCTACGAATGACCAGGAACTGCAAGATTAAGAAGGCAACGCTTGCCAGTTCCCGTTTTAGGGCCCCCGTTATTGTTTTTTTCTTAATCCTCAGTTCATTAAGAAAATGTTCAAATTCAGGAATGGCCTCCGTTAACTTTCTGAACGCTGCAGCTTTTAGTTTGCAGAGATGTGATGGGCTGGGGGGAGGCCGGGGTCATTAGCATTCAGGCAGTGTCCTCCTCCTCTTTTTTCGGCATCCGTTTTGCGCGCAGAAGGGAATGTCTCTTTCTGGTGGAAATTTTCCCCTTGGCTGCTGTTACTGGACCACAAACGTGGCTGCCCCCCGGCCCGGGAATCTGAGTTAAACTCGTGAGACCTCTGCTTTGGCGAGGGGCTGTTTGTAAAAATGACATTGTTTGCTCTTTCTTTGATCGGCATTCTGCTCTTCCACCTGGTCGCCTTTAACCTGGGAAAGAATCAAACCGCAATCATAAATGAAGGGAAGAACTTTCCCTTCCTGGCTGTTTAAAAGAAAATAACGGTGATATGATAAAGGGATCCGTGGGTTATTTGCGGAAAGAAAATGATGCGTGCAGGCTGATTGATGAGAGGGATTATTGTTATTATTTTAAAGGGATCTGCGGGTTGTCACTTAATGAAAGAAAGTGATGCGCGCGAGCTGATTGATAAAAGGAATGGTGGTGGTTGTTATTTTAAGGGATCTGTGGGTTATTTGGAACTTGTGCCTTCCTGAAATCCCTCCTTTCTCTCTCGTAAGACAGAAGGAGGAATGCAAAGTGCCAATTAAAAAGTTTTTATTTGCGTCTCTTCTTTCATTATTCTCTTGGGAGAAAACAGTAACCGCCAGATGTGCGCAGAGCTGCCTGCTGTGCTTTTGTAAAACACGGTTCAGGGTTTCATGTGTTCTGGGAACATCTCCCGTGGCAGCTTATTGAACAAACCACAACTGAACCGTGGCTTAGTATACTGTATAAACCTTTTGGAGCTAGCCCCCTTCTCTTACTTCTGGGTAGAGCTAGTTGCCAGCTGGGGCACAGCTGGAAGGATTTCTCAGCATCTTGTCGAAACCTCACCAGATCTAAAAGGTGTATAGCTGAAAAAGAAAAGGTACAGAGTTGTGTGGATCACAGGGACCCCACCGAAAGTCCGTTGCTGCAGATAAGAAGAATGTGATCCGCACCACCATCTTTCAGACAGGAAACAACTGTTTGCCTGCTTATTGAAGTTCTGCAGTTTTTAGGCTGTAACCTGGTTGGGGCAGAGACCTTCGGATGGCATATTTGATTCCTGCTTTCCTGCTGGTTTTTCCAGTTTTTCCAGTGGGGCTTTTTAAGATTCAGGTTGGAGCAATAGTGAGGTTAAAGCCAGAAGGCAGTTGAAGGAGTTGCACGGCCTCTCTGTTCTTCCTGGTCTGGTGAACTTCGCACGCACGCACGCTCTCACACACACACACCGCTTTCAGACTTGCTCCCCGCACAGCATGTCAATGGTGGGACTTTGCTTACGCTGTTCTTTGAAGGGGAGGAACTGAGTGCTTTGGTGAGTGTCTCTTCTTGAAGCCCAGAACAAGTTGGGCAAAAGATTGCCATGGTGCCAGAGGGCAGAACCTGTCAGCAGGTGGCATTGAAAGGCAGAAGGCAGATTTTTCCCCCCCTGCTTGGGTGGAAATGCAAACTACTGATTGACGGCCTTGCATTTTCCTCTTCTGGACCCAGATTCTCTCAGACAAGGACTGGTGGTGGGCTCCCACATCACACTGAGATGTCTTTTGGTAACCCTGCTTTATTTTAAAAGTCGGCTGAAGATGCACAGCGTCACAAGCCATAAACCGTGGTTTGGAGAGCCCCCAGCAGGTTTGCAGAACACTCGAAGCCCAAATCAAGCAAATTTCATTAGGGTTTAGTGCCTACGTAATGGGACTCCATTGACTGCATGCCCACGTTCAATTAAGCGCATAGTGTACTTAGAGGCACCCAGGACGCTGAATCATAAAATAAGTCTTGCAATCAGAGTAGCCGAGTTCCCACCCCACTCTGAACTAAAACCAAGCAAGCGATATTAGGGCATAAGGCCAGGTGTGAACCCAGCCGAAGAACGTCCGTTGCAAGATCATCAGAATACCTTGGAAGGGAGATCGCCCTGTCCATTTCCAGGTGCCCATTCATCAAAAACTGCATTTGGCTAACGGACAGTTTCAAAACTGCAGCGAAAATGGGCTGCTCACCAAACCTAGATGCAAGGGATTCAGCCCTGGGGGGTCCTGTTTGGGCACCAGATATCTTGGGACATCAAATCTAGAATTCCCACCCCCCTTCGATTTATTTAGACCAGTGTTTGTCAAACTTGGCCACTTTAAGACGTGTGGACTTCAACTCCCAGAATTCCCCAGCCAGCCTGGCTGGCTGGGGAATTCTGGGAGTTGAAGTCCACACGTCTTAAAGTGGCCAAGTTTGACAAGCACTGATTTGGACCATCGGGGGATGAATTCAGGTTCCCAAATGGCTGTCAAGATTTCTAAAAACTGGTTCCCTTTTTCTTCCTAAGCTACAGCTACCACCCCATGCTTTCTGGGACTTGTAGTGTTCACACATCTGGAGGACTCTGAATAAACCATCCACACTTAGAGACCCGTTAAAGTGGGTGCATTAGTATTCTTCCCTTAGAATATAAAAGCAATTCCCTAGATTTTGTTTAAAGGTAAAGAAAAACTTCTTGACTGTAAGAACTGTCCAGTACTGGAAGCGTCTCCCTATGGAGGTCATGGGTTCTCCATCTCTGGAGATTTTTAAGAAGAGGCCGGACAACTGCCTTAGTCTACATCAGAGTTTCTCAACCTCAGCAACTTTAAGATGTATGGACTTCAAGTCCCAGAATCCCCCCAGAACATCAACTCCCAGAATTCCCCCAGCCAGCATGCTTTAAGATTGCAGACTTCAACTCCCAGAATTCCCCAGCCAGCATGCTTTAAGTTGGGTGGAGTAAACTCCCAGAATTCCCCAGCCACCATGCAGTAAGATGTGTGGTCTTTATTTATTTATCTGAATTTATAAGCCGCCCAACTCCAATGGACTCTGTGGTCAACTCCCAGCATGCTGGCTGGGGAATTCTGGGAGTTGAAGTCTGCACTTCTTAAAGTTGGCAAGGCTGGGAAACCTGGCTCTATACTGCGCATCGACCAGTATCTGTGCTTTTGGCCCACATTTCTGTACACTGGCATCTGCCGCTGGCATTTTGAGGGCCTGACCATTTTGCCAGCCTTTAAATTGGAGGGAAAAAGGGGTTGCTGGTTGTGCCCCCAAAGGATATGGCACCTCTCTTCTCCGCTGGCTGTCCCTCTCGGGGGCCATACGCTGGGAGAGCTCATGGCCTACCAGGAACTGCCTGCCTCCTTAGCCAACCAGCCACGTTTACGGGGTGCAAAAGAGCCGAGGGCATCTTCTGCCAACGGAGGACCCCCCCCCCGATACTGCTTTCTCCTTCCTTGCGTCTCCCTTCCAGGGAGGGCAATGGGGGGCGCAGGCGGTCATGTCATACCACCCCCCCACGGGTACCTGTGCTGCTTCCAGCTGCAAGAATTGCGTCAAGTGGGATGCGAGAGGAGGCGGTTGCCATAGCGATGCCCCAACCCTCAAGCCAATAGCAAGAGGAGGATGCGTGGGACCGTGACGGGGAGGCTGCACCGAAGCGGAGGGAGGGGCAGGGGGCTGGGGGGGCTCATGACAGATCATGGACAAGGATGAGAGGCTTTGCTCGATCGGCCTCCTGGAAACGGAGAGACTTTGAGGGAAATTGGGAATTGGGGGATAAGGATGTGCTTCTGGGCTAGGCCTCTCCCCCACCCCGACCCGCCTTTAACAGAGAGCAGTCTAAAGCGAAATGTCGTCTTCGTTAAGTGGACCCGACCCTCCGGGGAGCAGGTTAGGCTGCTGGTTTGTTCAAAACGGATTCTGGCAAGACTTAGATGCAGTGACTGTTTGCCCAAAGCCACCGTAGGGATCGGCTGCAACTTCTTCTAGGAAGGAAGGAAGGACCGAAGGAGGGAAACACCCCACCCTGGGTTTTGGCACCCCCTGCCATGCCCAAAAAGGGGATTTTAGAGGAGAGAAGAGCTCGTTCTTCTTCATTCCTGACTCTGCACAGACTAATTTGCAGGAGAGAGGAGCGTGGTTCAAAATTTTGCTTTCACCAACAAATAAATAAGTGAATGATAGATAGGCAGATGCAGACAGACAGGTGCCTTTCAGAAGGGAAGGGGCTTTGTTTTGGTGGCCAGCTCTGCCGCTTAGCCTCCCCTGCGGAAAGAAAGTTCAGAAATGCCTCCTGGAGACGTGCCGCCTTCTTCTCTGGAAAAGAAAACTTACCTGTCTGGGTCACCAGCTTTTCACATTTGCACGAATATTGTCCCCAGACTCGTTCCAGAGAATGCTTTTTTAGTTTTTTAATTCTTAGAAAAGTGCAAGACTTTTATCCCGTTGTTATGGGAATTTTAAAGTTGCCAAGTCTGAAAAACACTGATCTAGTCCAACCCCATCACCAGCCTCTCCCTAAAAAGAACGGGAGGGGCCCCATCGTTTCCCAAGGGCAGGCCCCAGAACTGTTCGGCATCTCCTTGTGGAAAATGCTGCATGAAGAGGAAGGCCAGCGATTTAAATGGGCGACTTAAATGAGTCAGCCAAGCTACCTTCCTCAGTGGAGGGTGTTCATGCTAGGTGAAGAATGTTCACTACACGTAGTCCTCGCTTAACAACCGTTCGTTTAGCGACCATTCAAAGTTATGATGGTGCCAAAAAAAGTGACTTACAACTAGTGCCCAAAGTTATGACCGTCACAGCGCCCCCACAGTCACACGATCACAATCTGGGCATTTGACAACCAGCTCACATTTATGACAGTGAGTCACATGATCGCCATTTGTGACCTTCTCATCTGGCTTCCGGCGAACAAAATCAGTGGGGAACTGTGTGATTCATTTAACGACCGCAGTGATTTGCTTAACGACTGATGCAAAAAAAGGGTCCGGTCACGTGATGATTGGCTTAACGACCACATTCCTTAGCAACCTAAATTCCGGTCCCAATTGTGGTCTTTAAGCGAGGACTACCTGTACTTAACTTGAATAGTGGAGAAATTCTTCTCTTTCAGCGAGTTGGCATTTGGAGTTAGTTGAAGGCAAAGCTGAAATTGCTTTCCTATCACAGGCTGCAAACAGAGTGGTGGTGGCAGGAATTAATTTGTGCTGTTCCTCAGGAGATGAGCAGTCAAGGGTTTTTAGAGGCATGTGTGAACGAACCACACCAAGGGCTGATTCACAGCTGCAAATACATTACATGACCTCATTTTTCGTCCCAGCTGACTTCCAGGAACTTCCGACTAACAAATATGTGCTTATTTTATTTATGAATTTACCAACCATTCCAGCCCAGGTTACTTTAAGCAACAGACACGGCCAGGGAAATTAACTACAGCAACAGAAATGCAGTTGGGTAAAAATGATAATTGGTATCTCATTATAATTTTATAAAGATCTACAATTATAACTGGCACCATTCCCGACATCGGAAAACTTGAGAGCACTTGTGTCTTCTGGAACAGCTGCCTTTTTACAAGCTGCTGGAAGGCCAGAAAAACGGGAGCTCAAATATAGCTCCTCTCACCCCTTGCTCTGCTTTTACCCTCACAACAACCCTGCGAGGAAGGTTCAGGCTTCCAAGCTTATGCAAAAAACGTTATACAGCTGGGCGAGGATTGGTCTTCTAACCTCACAAGGGCTGCTGCAGCCTAGATATCTTGGGGCCGCCGTTCTTAAAATTCCTTAGCCACGCTGGGTGCAAATTGGGGGGTGGGGGGGTGGCTCAGCAGTCAGAAAGTTGTCGAAAGCTACAACCGCAAGGCTGTTTTTATTGCTTGTTGCTTTCCCTGCGTTTGAGACGGAGGGCTGGCAAAACTCCCAAACAAGCTCTTCCAGCATTCACACATGCATGCCGTGTCAGAGATCGAAGAGACCCTGGAGCCCCCCCCCAGTTAAAGAGCGCCCCACGCGCTTGAACACATCTAGGGAAGGAGAGACCCGCCCCCTCTCTGGGCAGGGGGTCCAACTGTCCAGCTGTTTTCGCTCCCTGCAAGTTTTTCCTAACATCCACCTGGAACGCAAGTCCCTCGTGCCACATCCTGCATTCTGGAACAGGAGAAAATGGGTCCCGGCCTCCTTCAGTGCGACCTCCTTTCAGAGATCCTGCTACCCCCCACCCCATTGCTTTTCCCATTTCTCGACACCCCCAGCTCCTCTCTCCCTGCTTCTCTTTCCTGATGATTGGTAGGAGCAAAACTGACATGCCGTTGAAGCCCCTACATTTTGCTTCCTATAAACAGGGTGCTGGTGCTGGTTTCTTCCACTCCCCCCTGCCCCAAGGGCCCGGGGTTGGTTCAGACCCCTGCCCCACTTTCACAGGGGGAGGAGGGGGCCTCCTGTTTCTGCTCCTTCCCTCCCAAGGCTGCACGCTTCCTTTTCGAAGCTGACCCAGCTCTGGACTTGGATTTGGTTGTGTCCGGTGGAGGCGTGTCACGGAGGGCGTTGGAGGCTCGAGGATGCATGATTAATTGTGCAATTCTGGGGAAGTGTGCCAGGGGGAGGGGAGGTTAGATTGGGGGCGGGGGGGGTGGCTGGGAACCTTGGAAAGGCAATGCCCAGGGGGCAGGGGGAGAGGGGAGGAGTAACTGCCAAGTTTCCCTCTTCTTGCTGCAACTCAGTGTTGGTGCCTCTCTGGATTCGGGGTATCCCCGGGCCATACATTTGGGACACCCTTGGCAATAATGCACCCAACCTTCGGGAGGGTTCTGCTTCAGGTCTGGGTGTCTTTTGCAGAAGGGGGAGGGGGAAGCAATGACTGCTCCCCCCCCCACCATTCCTGGTGGGCTGACTCTTTCTCGCCACCTCTCCATGGCAGGATCACCAGCCGTAGCAGCGTTGGTGACCGCTGGAGAATTCAGCACAATGTCTGCCCGATACACGTCACGGGCTACGCCGCTGTGTCGCTTGGTCTTCGAGGGCTGTGAGGACGTGGCATTTCTAGTTTTCTGACCTCATGTTGTGGCTTAGGATGTGTCAGGCTCCTAAACATCAATCTAGAACAGTGTTTCTCAACCTTAGCCGCTTTAAGATGTCTGGACTTCAACTCCCAGAATTCCCCAGCCAGCTATGCTGGCTGGGGAATTCTGGGAGTTGAAGTCCAGATGTCTTAAAGTGGCTAAGGTTGAGATACACTGTTGTAGAAAGCAAGATTCACACTGAATTGCATATGCCAGTTAAAAAGAAGCTAGGATGTAGAAGCTGAAACAGCAAAGTCTAGCCCTGATTAATGAGCGAATGAGTTAACGTGGGTCTCCGTGGATCATCTGAACTCGCCGTCCCCGATCGCTTAGCCGAAGGACTAACGGCTCATTTGCCAGATAAGACTGAACCGCTCGTCCAATCTTTGCTTCTTGTGCTTGGAAATACTTGGGTTTTCTCGGTCTGCTTCCGAGAGTCCTCTTCCAAGACGCTGGAGGAATCCACCCGAGGCGCTTTGCGGTCCCGTCCGCGCGTTGTGCGAGTGCCACGAACTGTGGTTTACTCGGCAAGCCACGGGGAGAGCAAATTAGGGGATAGGGTGATGTGTAAATCCAGGGGGGGACCCCCCTGGTGAATGGCTTTCTGGCATCTTTAGCAACCCTCTCGTTTCCTGCAGCCTGTTCCTTTTGCCCTGAATATTTCCTCCATTTGCCAGGCCGGTTGGACCCTGCAAATGCGTCTTTCCAGACAAAAACGTCCTGCTCACAAATGTCTGTTTTAAACTGAGTTTGGAAAAGAATGTTTGGTGGGAAGAAATTTGCCTAAATTCATTGCCAACCTAGGAACGCGTGCCACGAAAGGGTCCTTTGTGCAAGACCCGACAGGGTTTTTCAGTTTTACGCTCCACCTTTGTGGAATAGTTTCCGTTTGGGAGAGCTGGATTGCCTTTGGAAGGCGGTCCAAACAGAGCTTTTTTTGATTTTTTTGCTTCTTTACAGGTCGTCCTTGTTTAGTGACTGCCTCATTTAGTGACCGTTTGCAGTTGCCCAGTACTATTGCAGCACTGGGCCAGACAGGGCTTTTAATTAATTAGGATTTTAAGCACTGGGCTGGTTGCTTAACATGAACATCACGTTAGGGCGAGACGATGTTTTCTTGCGTTAAGATTTTTATGTCGCTTTTTCTTTCTTTTCTGTAGTGAGCCTCTAGGTGTCCTGGTGGAGTTGGTAGCATACAAGCACGTTGAATAAATAAGGATAATGTGCAAGTTGTCTTTGGCGAGGGCAGCCGAGAAGGCAGGAAAAGTCCCAAGAGAAAAGGGGGTTTAAAAAGAGATATTTTCATTGCCAGGTGGCGTCTTTTCCACCCAGGACCCAAAGCAAAAACATGAAGCAAAAACATGTTTAAAAAATAAAAATTGCTGTGGGCAGGTGGCTTCCACCCAGTTTGGTTTGTCTTTTTGGTAACAATATGGAAGGGATTTGCTAATGCTTTGTTCTGGGATGTTCTTCCAACTCCTGGGACTTCCTGATGGTCTCCCATCCAATGAGTAACGGGGGTTTCCTCTTGCTTTGTTTTTTCCCAAGATCAGCCACGTCTCCACCACTTGCATTAGCATAAAAAATGAAGTCGGCCAGGAGCTGAGCTTGTCTCCTCCCACATCTGGGTATTTTTCTTGGCACAGTACAAAGTGTCCTCTTCTGGAGTTGGGTCCCTCCCCCCCCCCCAATTAATAGAGTAGCTAAATCCCGGGTCTGCTCGCATCCCCGCCCTCGCTCACAACCGATCCTGGTTCCTTCCTTCTCGCAGACTTCAACTACGGCACGGAGGAATATGACGCCGAGGGCAACGAGGAAGTCAGAGTTCAGCCCGGCAGCTCTGAAACCATGCCGTACATCGACGAGTCGCCCACCATGTCCCCCCAGCTCGGCGCCCGCAACCCGGACGGCGGCAGTGGGGGGGGGACCTCCCACGGCGTCTCCCCCACGCCTGCAGATGGACTGGGCCCTGCGGTGAGTGGGGTTCCTGGGCGTAAATGCGGTGGCGGGATGTCTTCCGGTCCTCATTGTTATTACGGATAGCTTTTGGCTAGCTGAAGACACCGGCGTATGATGTGCTCCGTTCCAAGCAAGGCCAGTTTTCGCCCTTCCTGAGTTGAGATGCTGTCCGTTCCTGCTGGGCCCAAATGCTTCTCCAGATTTTTTGGGATGGCACCAAATGCCGTTATTGGTACCCTCAGGACTTTCCTTTCCCACCTGCGCTCAGTCTCTGCTTGAAGGGCTTCAGATTTCCCCACGTTTTCTAGTTCTCTCTCACTGACCCTTTTATCTCCCGCTCCTGCAAGGTGAATTCTCTCTTTTTCTGGCAACTACCGTTGAGTCTGGCTTATTACGGGCTAAAAGTTGATCCGTATGGGAAGTTCCACACCATTTCCACATTTTTGGTCTTGGCCGTTTTTCAATATTTGATCCCACCGGTTTTCTGTTGCTGGCAGCTTGGAATGCTTACTAAGACTCCGGGGGATGAAGGTGGACGCTTGGTGGCGTCTCTGCAAATATTCCCTCGGTGCAACCTCTTTGCCCCCACGTCCCAGGGCTCGACACCCTCCTCCTGCTCTTTGCCCAGCCAGCGTTGACCAGCATGCTGAGTTTCCCAATTTTAGCTTTCTTTCCATTTGTAGGTAGTGACTGTTCCAAGGAATGCAACTTTCTGCCATGGATGAGTTGAGATTCTGTCCATTCCTGTCGGGTCCAAGTGCTTCTGCAGATCTTTTGGGGGGACATCAAACTCACCAGCCACTAATTGGCACTCTGGGATGATGAGGAAGATGATGATGATGATGGCAGATAGACTAGGAGGGGACAGAGAGAGCGTCACTGTCCAGCTGGGTGAAAATTTGATGGCAAGGCTCTGCTTGGTTGGCAGTCCCCAACCAGCCATGTCTAGGCATGTTGGACTGCAACTCCCATAGTTCCCAGCACTTGCTGGCTGGTGGATGATGGGAGTTGTGGTTTAAGAGTTTGAGCAACTGGTCAGTGGAGTCCTCTGCGGTTTGAGACAGTGCCTAGATGTGCACAACGTGGTTTATTTATGCATAAGTAGCTGGGTTTGCACATCATAGTAAACCACAATCAAGCAAATGGGGGATTTTTATCAGCAGCTGCAGAAAACACTGTTGGCTTCCCTTGTTTCCCGTAGAGAATGGTGGAGTGAGTTGCTTGTTCGTATTCCCCGGGGGCAGGAGGTGCCTCAATTTGTCTTGACTTTGAGCCAAATTGATGGAGTGTTTCGATCCCCTGAAACCTCTCTTTCCCGCTTGAGACACTTTGCACACCCCTGATGTACGAACGGAACCCGTTCCCCTCTCCTGGCTTTGCCCGAAGGGGCTGCGATGAAACTGGGACATGACCAGAATTGCAAAAATGCGAATTCTCTGCGAAACAGCACGTCCACCTTTTTATCTCCCAACGACCGCTACGTTGATATGGTGCCGTTAGAAAGGTAGTCTTGGAAGATCTTCATCCCCCTTACAGCAAGATGGTTTTCCCAGGGGGGAGAGAGCTGATGGGGAAGACCCTTCCCCCTTGTAATCTGAGCAAGGCGGTTTTAGCAGTCTGGAGAATTTAGGGGGTTTGGGGCTTGCAGAAGAGCAGGCTCTTTGGTGCAGCAGTTGGAACTGCAGAGAACCAAGAAAAGCTTGGAAAGGGATTTGCCTGTGCAGCTGCAGGCAGGTGACGTGGCAAAGTAGGACCCCCTGCCCTATTATGGGATGGCGTCTCAGGGCTCTCTGGGCGAGCGCCTTGCGAGTATCTTTTATTTGCTGGAGAGTGACATGACGTCATGGCGAACGCAGTGGTGCAACTGGAGAAATGTGTGAATGGTTACCTGCAGTGGGATGTCAGAAGGAGCCGGACTTAACAGAATTTATGAAAAGCATAAGCTTTTGCGAAAATGTATGCTTTTAATAATACCTGTTAGTCTGAACATCAGGCTCCCTCTGATACCATAAACCAGTGTTTCTCAGCCTCGGCAACTTTAAGATGAGTGGACTTCCACTCCCAGAATTCCCCATGCTGGCTGGGGAATTCTGGGAGTGGAAGTCCACTCATCTTAAAGTTGCCGAGGCTGAGAAACACTGCGCAGATCGATGGTCTCCATGAGAAACTAGAGAAACTTTTTCCAAACTAGAAATCCCTCAACATTTGGTGGTTAAGGCTGTTCAAGGTGCCCAGTGACTTGGTTACTAAATTACCTGCTGGCCTTCTTACCTTTTGCAGCGGGAACGAGGCATCTCAGACCCGAGAAAGTTTTCTGGAAGAGTTTGCTAACCCTCCCTTTACGGTAGCTGAGAGCCGGGCATCCAGTGGGGTCCCTCCTATGCTCCGTGGCTGGGCCAGCTGCCCCATCTGGTGGCCACCGCTGGGTATTGCTCTTCTTTTAAAACACACATACTGTACACACAGGCTTCCTAATTTAAAAATAAACTTTGAACGTGATGACGTTTGGGAGCTCGGGGGCAGACCTTTATGGTAGAGAGGGGAAGAGCGGAGCATGGGAAAAAACAGACAACCGTAACTGCATCTGTTTGCAAGGAGGCAGGCCCCCGGAGGAGGAAATTCCTTGTTTTCAAACATCAAATTCACTCTCCAATTTGGTGGCTTTAAGCAGCCGGTCTAGTTCATTTTAGCTTTTCGCTTCTTTGCTGGCTGCGGGGGCTATAGTTAGCCTAGACGGTGTTTCCCAACCTCAGATGTACGGACTTCAACTCCCAGAATCCTCGGCAATGCTTATGCGGGCGAGGGAATTCTGGGTGTTGAAGGCCACCCACCCGGAAGTTGGGAAACACTGCCGAGACGCTTCCTCTTTTAAATGGGCTTCCGTTTGGTCTGCCTAAAATGTTTGCAGATCTGCTTGGCTCACCTCCCACTCTCTCTGCTCGTATTCTTAATTGGAGTTAGAATTTCCCCCGAGCTTCCCTCTGCCAAAAGGCATGCGTTTTTCGGCCTTATTCTCAGGGTACTTGAAAATTTCTTTCCAATTTCTCTTGGTGGCATTTTTCTGCTGGTTTTCTTGTGGGAAATAGTGGACAGTGCTCCTGTTGGATGCTGGGGAGGCATCGTTCCCTGGCAGCCCACCCATCTAGTCTGAAGGAGCCCCCAGGAATGGGTCTCCTGGGATTGAATGGAAGTGCGCCTGGCAGGGGAGGCTGCAGACATTTGGAAAAATGATGGCACAATGACAGACTGGCACGTCTTGGCCAGCTTATTGGTAAATAAGGACAGGAATACCCCATCTGGGACACTCTCACCAGAATTCTCTTTTCCTGTGAAAGAAATTTAAAATCCCACTGTACTTTGGTCAGATTCAGTGAAATCCCATTTGAAAGAATGCAGGATAATTGTTTAAATTTGCTGGGTTTTTTTGCATGGCGTGAGGTTCCTTGTTAGATGGAGACTTTCTTGTTATTTCGCATCTGTTGTCAAATATCTGGGCCAAGGATTGTGATCGAGAGCGGAGGGAAGGTTTGATTCTTTTGCCCTGTGGGGAGGTCTCAGCCCCAAATTTGCCACCCTCGGTGCAGCTGGTCTTTATCTCTGTTGTTAATTCGGTTTGTGGACTTTCAGTGCAAATCTTGCTTTAGGAAAAAGCCTCATCCGTACCCAGCCCTTCGCGCCCCTGCTTTGCAAAATGGGCATGAAAAAAAATCCTTTTATATGAATTCATTGAAAGGGTTTCTGAGGACAACTACTATAAAGCAGTTCTTGGAAAGATACGTTTATATAAATGCTAATCAATTCTGTTTTACTTCTTTATATTTCTATAATGCACGCCCTTAAATGAAGTCTATAAAAGGCTTACAGTTATCCATAACCTCAGGACTGGGTGGGCATCCTGCTATTCTGAGGGATTTTTGTTACAAAGAAAGGTGCCACCAGGTTTCTAGTCCTCATGGAGGCAATGTGTATTTTGGGAAAGGTGCCGTATTGTTTAATATCCAGAGTTTGCCATAGCACACAGTTTTTCCCATAAGCAAATTTCTCTCCCCCACCCTTCCATTTTACCTTCCCAAAATCTTCGCCTTTGGTGGTAGTTTCAGCTGGGCCAAGACATGAATCAGGTGCACATTTAGCACTGAGCTGTGATTTAATGTGTATTAAATAAGCCACCATGGTTGCGTTCGCACAACATGCTAAGCCCCACATCCAAGCAGACTCGAGTGGATTTGAATGCAGGGTGTGAATCCAGACAGACCCTCACCCCAGGTCATCAGACAAGATTCACAGTTGAGGTGGGATCTGACGACCTGTATTGCACAGCAACCCTGTGAGGTCAGCCAGGGAGCTGGACCAATTAGGCAATAACATGGCTGGACAGGGGTTCGAATGCCATTCTTCCATGAGGCCTGGAGCCTTGTTTGCTGAGTATGAATCCCATCTACTTAACCCCCAAATGCGTGCCAGTCTGCCTGTGGCAAGTGAAACTAGATTTCTGTTTTTCTTTGCATGAGTGTTGAAAAATACGGGACGTGGGCAGAGAAAATTTCTTTCCCGCCGGCATCTCTCCTTGGGCAAGATGGCGTCGTATGCAAACTCTGTGGGTTTCGCTTCATGCCCGCATGCTGTGGGTAAATCCACAGTCACGGTCTGAGGCCCTTTTGCACGGCGTATTTGTGACCCCTCCCGCTCGCTCCGGACTGCTTTATTCCCTGTAGTGATTGCTACAGTCATCCGGGAGGAACTAAAGGAGCGCAGCACACGTATGCGCGTGCATGCCACACACAGAAGGCACTGCGCGTTTCGCTCGCTTCTTAGACCAGTGCATCTGGCAGCTTCTGGTTGAGGCCGAATCCTCCTTCGGAGCTGCAGAAACGTTCTGTGCTGCTTGAAGCTGGCCTGTCCTTGAAAAGGGCGGGGGAAATAGTTCGGTCTGTCTGGAGACCCTGCCCCGGCCCCCTTGACGGCCCCATTAACAGCCAGCTGCCATGCGGGGGGGCTACCCATTGCCCAATTCCCCGGGGCCCTGTCCCTTCCCTCTGAAAGTGGCCCCTGTCCGAACGGGTGGCCGGAACACGCCTGGGTGGGGGAAGCGGCCTTCCTTCCCCCCCCCCGAGTGCCCCCTTACTCTTACCGGAGGACCCCAGTTCTTCGCTGTGCGAGAGGGAGGGGAAGCACGTGGCCACATCCACACGGTGCGCCCCGCGCAGTTTGAAGAGGATGCTTCGCGCAGTTCCTCTCGGCGCTGAAGGGCGCCGGTCTCGGCCCCGTTTCTTTCTGGGGGAGACCCCTGAATCCCCGGCCACTCTGGGCTGCCGCCCACCCCTCCCCGCTCTGGGGCGCCCGCGCCGTCGCTGGGCGGCCTGGGCAGCGTGTCCGATCCCGGCAGCGGTTCCCAGCTGGAATCGGCGGCTGCGCCGCGCGGGGGCTTTCGCGCGCTTCCCGCCAGTGGCCAACCGCTGCCCAGAGGCGCCCGTGACGTCACCAGGAATCCCGGGCTCGGGGCCGCCGGAGCCCCCGGACGGGGCCGCCCCGGGCGCCTCCCTCGCGGGCGCAGCGTCGGCGGCAGAGCCGGGAAAGTCCGGGCGCCCGCGCTGGGCGCCGCACCTGCCGCCGCCGCCGCCCGCTCCTCCGCCCGGCGCTCGGAGCGCAGCGGGGGCCGGGGCCGGCTGGTCCGAGGCGCCGCCCGCCCGGCTCCCAGGTGCCCGACTGGCACCTGCCCCGGCCCGGGCCGACTGAGGTGCCAGGGCCCTGCCAGTCCCGCCCCAGCAGATTCCGGGTTCTCCTGTTGGGGGCGGGCCTGCCCGCGCGGGGGCTGCCGCGGAGCCCTCCCCGAGCGGGGGCGGCCGGCCCGCCGGGCACCCGCTTGGCCGGTCCCTGCCCGCTGCTCTGCTCGCCACTTTCCTGCCCGGCCCCCGGACGCCCCGCCGCAGCCTTCCCGCGCGCGCGTGCCCGGGCGTGCGAGTGTGCGCGGGGGGCGCCGTGCCCCGGCCGCGGGCATCGGTGCCCGCCGCCGCCTCCTCCCGCGCGCCCTCCGGGGGGCGGCGCGGCAGCCCTCCCGGAGCGCAGGGCGCCCTCCGCGGGTCGTCCCACCTCCGCGGGCAGGCCGGGCTGTGCCACTTCCTGTTCGCCTTCCTGGCAGCGGCGGGCGAGTCGAGTCGAGCCGGGCCGGGCCGGGCCGGGCCGGGCCGGGCGCGGAAGGAACGGGGCGAGGTCCGACGGCGAGGCCGGAGCCCGGCTGCTCGCCGCCCCGCTGCCCCCGGCGCCGCGACCCGCCAGCCCTGCCCGAGGGCGTGGACGAGCGCCTGCCCGCCCCGGCGGCGGGCGCCCGGCCATGGCCCCCTTCCCGGCCCGGGGGCGGCGCCCGGCCGGCCGCGAGGGGCCCGCGCGCGCTGCCCCGGCGCTCTAGGGGCGACCCCGGCCCGGCCCCGGCCCCGGCCCCGGCCCCGGCCCCGCCGGCCATGGAGGAGGACGAGCACGCGGTCCTCGGCTACCTCGACCGGGTCCTGGAGGAGGAGGAGGCGGCGGCGGAGGCCGGCGGCGAGGGCAAGCCGGGCGCCCCCGGCTCGCTGGGCTCGGCGCAGGTGGGCACCGGAGCCGGGCACTGGAGATGGGCACCGGGGCGGGCGGGGGGCTGACCGCCCCCCAGGACGCCTTGCGGGGGGAGAAGGGTGGGGCGGCCTGCGCGGTGCTGCTGGGTGCCAAGGTGGGAGCGGGCACGGCCGGCGAGGGGGCTCCGCTTTGGGTGGGGCCTGGCAGCGCTCCTGCGCCTCCCCTCCCTTGCCTCTGAACCCTGCTTCTCTCACCCCTGGCCGAGATTCTGTTGCTGGCGATGGAAATCACTCTGTGCATGGGCAGAGGGGACCGCAGGACTCAACACTGGTCTGGACACGTGACAGCACCGCAGTCCCCCCTCCCCCGCCAAAAAAAGGTCTTCTGGGCGGGTCAGCTGCTGTTTGCATGGTTAAAAGCCCGGTGGCTGCAGGTCTACATTCCATGAACAGGGTTTAATTAATCTGGGTTTATTTGTCTGGGGCTTAGCACGTTCCACAAACCCAGCCCTCTTGGGGGGGTTAGATGTGTGTGTTTATGTATGTGTGTATGTTGGGTGAATCCAGCCACTCTTGTGTGTGTTTGTGTGTGTGGAGCGAGGACGATGTCAAAAAAAAAATTTTGTTTTTACTTTCTTGTGTCTGGAATGAAAAGCGACGTTGCGTGTGTTTCGGTTTGGAAGCAAGCAGTGTTTTTGCATCAAGTTCCTCCCCCCCTTCCCCTTTGCCAACTAAAACTAGTGAAAATCCCCAACCCCTTTTCTTATGTAACTTCCTTTCATCCCCCCCCCCCCCCGGAAAGTTTTGGCTGAGAGAAGAAAGGAAGCTTTAGATTAGGACCCTGTTGCGTGCCTCTGAGCATGGGTTGAGGGTTTCTTTTCTCCCCAGGACCGTAGCGTTGCAAGGGCCCCCCGAAGTCATCTAGTCCAACGCCTGCCCAGTCCCCCTCTTTCTTGCTCAGTGTTGCAGCCCCTCGGGGTGAGCGGCTGGGGGGGTTCACGAAGCGAGTAGGAGAACTGCGCTCGGATTTTGGCCCCATCACCAGGTCGCGGCGCGCCGGGGTTGCTTCCTGCCCTGCAAATGGAAGGGGAGAATAACGTCTTCTCCTCTTGCCCCCACAGCAAGGCAAGGCCTGGGGGCCCGCCCTGTGCTGACTTGTTCCTGGGAGCGTGCGGTTGGCAGGGGAAACACCCGATTGAGGTGCCCAGGGCCCTGGGTGGGAAGGCAAAGGAACAGCGAGTCACACCACAGCAGATTCCAGCTTCTCCCGTTGGATTCTTCTTGGGGGGTGCAGATAAAAGGCAATTTTAGGTCCCTGCCCGAAGGGGCTTGCAGTCTGAGTTTGGAAGACTGGATAGGAAAAAGTGGGGAACTTTGAGAAACGCCCAGTGGCACCTCGGTAAGCTAATTTCACATTGGTAAGCGTGTCTCAAGGCAGCGTAGGAGCCCTGCTTGTTTCACAGCAACCCTGCGAGGTAGGTCAGGCTGAAAGATAGCGGCCTTAGATCAACCAGTAAATTCTGCAGCTCAGTGCAGGTTTAAACCAGGTCCTTGCCTTCTTAGGTTTGGGGGTGTTTTTAAGATGGGAGAGGGTTTGAAAGAATAGCGTGATAAAAAAGAGGGAGGCATTTTGGAAGGAAATGCAACATCTGGGGAGACCTGAGTTCAAGTCCACCCTCAGCCGCGGAAGCTCACGGAGATGGCTTTGGGCAGGCGAACTGTCTTAGCCCAGTCTACCCATCAGGGTTGTTGTACGTAAAATTGAATGAGAAAGTACCCCATACTCCTTAAGCCATCAGAGACTGACCATTTAAATTGATCTTCCAAACTGGCTTTATTATGTATTTATTATTATATATTTATGATTTATTACTATTGCTTATAGAGGAAAGGCAGTCCCTCGAAGTAACGTCTTTATGTACAAAGGTGTCTAGCTGTCCAAAACTCACACCCGACAGGGAGCTGGGCACACTTCGACCATCCCCAGCTCGGCATCTCTCTTCCAGGCGTAATTGGAGCCAGGGGGACCCCGTGGATGAATTTGGGGGAGCAACAGAACGGTTTCTCCTCTCGTGTCCCTGCAGTGGCTGCTTTAATGGGGTGGATGTTGGAAATGACAGACCGAGCAAGTTGGTGGGAAAGAGGAAATCCAGCACAGAAGCTTTGCTGGGGAAGTGACGTGGAGCAATGATCAAAGATTGGGGGGGGGGTGTTAAGTCCAAATCTGAGCACCCCTTCCTGTTGGCTGGGGCCTCCCAGAGTCGCTTTGTGTGAGATGGGCGGCTATATAAATGCGATGCGTAGTTCAGCAGAAGCTTGGAAACTTCTCGATTGCCGCTCTTGGAAAATTGAGTCTTGGAAAATGGAACTTTTTCTCCTTCCTGTGGGCTGGTTGGCAGAGAGGTTTTGAATATCTTTCCATCCGATGCGGTGCGGGTCCAGTTGTGGAATGTCCCTCCGATCGCTTTCCGCCATCTGCGTCGCTGGGCGCTTTGCAATGCAAAGGTTTGAGGGCAGTTCCAGAAGTGTTGGAAAATGGATTGCACCATAAAAACAGCCACTGCTTTGTTTTTTTTAAGAGCTAAAAATAAGCCCAGACCTTTTGCCTCCAAGGGTTTTTTTTTCGGTCAGATTGGGTTTCTTTCGTAAGGTGTGTGTAGATGGGTGAGGCAGAGAGGGCTGATGGTGGTGTCGTAAGCTGGGGATGGATGGGAAGTGTGTAAATCTTGGGTTTAAATTTCACCTCCAGCACAAACTCGGCCAGGTGGCTTTGAATAAGACAGATGTCTGGTGCAAAGTGAGATTATGCCTCTGTTGCTCTGGATCACAGGGAGGCTTATTCAGAGCGCGGTGTGTCACACACTTTGAAAAGAAAAAGTGTTTTTTATCAGGCTTTGCTTTGTCCGCAATTTGTAGGTGGTTCTCAGGCACGGTACAATTTATCTTCTTTATTTCCTTACCAAATTCCTGCCCTGCCACGTTGCATAGGAACTGGAGGTGGTATAGAATTAAAACCACAAAGAACAGCCGATCCATAGATTAATCTATACAACTCGTCTTGCCTCTTGGCCTGGAGGGGATTTGAACATTAAATCCCAGTTTTGTCATTTTATTTATTTATTTATTTTGGAAAGATGCGGTCGGTGGGTCTCACGGTTGTTTAATCCCTTTTGCGCTTTGTTGGTTTTGCAAAAGCGAGATTGGAACTCGGTGCCAGTTCTTTACGGGAGGGCAGAATTAAAGGCAAAGAGCAGATCTGACCGAATGCCATCCTAGGATTTGCACCGCCGTGATAAGATGGTCGAAAAGCAGCTGTTTTTCTGCCCTCATCACGCCGCAGATGACTGACCGGCAGAACTCTTGAAGCTGGCCTGGATCCTTTTAGGAAGATGGGGGCATGAAGAACATCTGAAGGGCCACTGAGAAGGATGTTTTGGGCCTCCAGAGGCTAAAATTGCTCCAGTTAGTTTCAAATTGGACTCTCGCTGGACAGGTCCTCCCAAACTGGCACAGCTTATCCTGCAAGGGAATTTCCTGATGGGGACGCACGTAGAGCTGACTTGGTGTTAATCGTGGCTGGGAAATGCACGTGTGTATGTGAGAGGGAACTCCACAACGTTGTGGGTTTTGATTCCTTCTGTTTTCCACCCCTCCCCAGTTTTCCACTGGTGGTCAGTGTTTAAATCAGTGTTTCTCAAATTTGGCCACTTGAAGATGGGCGGACTTCAACTCCCAGGATCCCCCAGCCAGCAAAGTCCGCCCATCTTCAAGTGGCCAAGTTTGAGAAACACTGATTTAAATGGCAGGTGCCAGTTTTAGAGAATAAAGTAAGTGAAAGTAATAAAAGAATAAAAAAGTAATGCAACCAAACCAGGAAGAACAAGGCCAAGGATGAGGATTGTGTTGTGAGCCGAAGATCTGAAGGAAGAGGGAATGGGTCGAGAGGAAGGGAAAACAGGACGAGGGGTAGGACGGAGTTGATGAGATGCTGAAGAAAGAAGGGGTGAAACGTTGAAAGAATAAAACACCCCCACTCAGCTTCCTTTCCTTCTCCTCCTCTTATCTTTTAATTTCTTTGTCCTGCCGTGTCTTGCTCCTTTTCTATGCGCTGCCTCGCATCGATAGGCATGGAAGCGCGTGTGAAAGAACCGTCATTTGCGCGAGGACGATCTCTTTCTCCCGTCTTTATTTTCCTCCGCAGCCGAGCCTCGTTTGGATCTCCCCGAGGGACCGGGACCCTTTTAACTTTGCCCCCTCCCTTTCGCAGGGCGAACAAGATGCCGGGAAAGGGGTGGAAATGCGGAGGCTGGTGCTCAAGGACTTTCTGGCCAGCGAGGAGATGTACATCAACCAGCTGGAGGCGCTGCTGTTGGTGAGTGCGGCTGGCCAAGGCAGGGGTTGGGGGGGTCACGTGCGCCTCGTAAATGGATTTTTTTTTATTATTATTTTTTTTACTATGGAAGTTGGAGAATTGCAGATTTTTTCGCGGGGGCGGAGTGGGGAGGAAGACGCCACACGAGCATGCAAAAGGAAGAGGGTGAAAACTCTGTCCTTTTGGCAGCCGTGGGAACAGCCTCTGTTTCCCCACTGACGGCCAGTCGTTTTCACTTTGAAAGCTTGCATGCAAGGAGTGAAAGCTGTTTGTGGTTTGTTCCCTAAATTGGGTTCTTGCGAGAAGAGAGGCCTTTCTGAGGTCTCTCTTCCCGCAGTGGTCAATAAGGGCTCTTGGATCAAAGAGAACAACTTTTGTCTCCAAAACAGACGGCAAGGCACTTTTAGGAAGTTTATTCTGGCTTCCCGAACATTTGGTACTCCCTGGCTGACCTTGTTGGGGGCTGGAAACTATAGAGGGTTGAGCTTGGCTACTCCTTGGATGGGGGACCACTAGGAAATCCCAGAAGAGTGTGATGGAATGGAATTATGAAGGCCAGGCTCAGGGAGAAAAACATTTTCTTTCATCTCCTGAGGCGCGTGGGAGATACAAGAGGATGAGACTGCCAACTCCCTGAGGAATTCACAGTCTTGTGGCTGGCATTACTTGGGAGCTGGGGTTTCAGTCTGGGAAGATTCTTGCTAGAGGTTGTAGCTAATAAACATTGCTGGACTGAATTTACATGGTCTCTTGGAGTTCCTTGGGCTAGGCCTGACAAAGAGAGAGAGAACACTATACAGGTAGTCCTCGACTTATGACCATTCGTTTAACAACTATTCGAAGTTATGAGCCGCCCAGAGTCACCCGTTGGGGGAGATGGGCAGCATACAAATTTAATAATAAATAAATACAAATAAATAAAAATAAATGATGGCGTTAAAAAAGTGACTTATAACTGGTCCTCACACTTACGACTGTTGTAATGTCCCCACGGTCACGTGATCAAAGTTCAGGCACTTGGTAACCGGCATGTATTTACAATGGTTGCGGTGTCCCTGGGTCATGTGATCACCATTTGCGACCTTCCCAGGGGGCTTCTGACAAGCAAAGTCAATGGGGGAAACTGGATTTGCTTAATGACCATATGGTTTGCTTAACGACCACAGCAAAAGAAGTTGTAAAATTGAGCACAACTCACTTAACAACTGCATCGCTGCATGGTCGATGGAAGTTCCGGTCCCAATTGTGGTCATAAGTCGAGGACTACCTGTAAACCGCTTCCGTAATGTTGCCCGGATAGCACCATGGACTTGCCCTCGGACTTACCAGGCACTGAGCTTGATGTGAAGGAGATCTGACTCGACTGCGATCCTGCAGAATTTCCTATAAACGCAGCCCTTCATGAGGCCACGTCTTGCGGCAGGGAGTTCCGCACGTCTTATTTCGCAGAAAGTCTCTTCTCCCGCCACATCTGGAACAGGTTCCCCAGGGGGAATATTGATAGCTCTCAGTTCCTGTTCCTGGCCCGGCTGCCGAGCCGAGCCGAGCCGGGTCTGCCTTGCCTTGCCTTGCACAACAGCCACGGGGACCGCGAGGGGGCGAGTCTCTCTTCTCCTTTATTCTGGTTCCCTGCGAAACCCGTGGAAGGTGGAAGTGGGAAGGACCGTGGGGTGGAGGGTGGGGATTTTTCTAAAGCTTTCCAGCCTTTCTAAGAAGAGACGGCTGGGTGTTTTCCAAGACTCCTCTTCGCTATTGAACTTTAAGTCCCGGGGGTGGTGAGACGTTGCCCATCTGAATTAGGGGGGCGTCATCAGGATGCAGCGTTAGGCCAAGGGGGAAGGATTCGGCATGGCCCACAACGGGGGAACGGGGGGCAAAGATGGCGGAACTGGCTCAGACGGCCACGTTGACTTCTCTGATTGGAGAAAAGGCAGGATCTACCTTTATTGCTGACTGGAGACCCCTTACAGACTTCTTGCGTGAAAGAGAAAAAAGACGAACTTCTGGTTTTGATGATTAGGAAAAAAATAGTTTATAGAAAAAACGAGAGTCATGTTGTAACCATAGAGTAAGAGGTAAATTTATACTTACAACTGTTGTAGAGAAAATTGGAAGCTACTTCTTTATATTTTCTTTGTTTACTTTCTTCTTTTCTTCTTTTCCTTTTTTCCCCTCTATATTAGTTTTTGTTAGTTTTCATCTTTCTTTTTTAAAATTTTAATAAAATCATTTTTTTATTAAAAAGATGCAACATTAGCACACTTCTGCAAGGACTCAGAAAATAGAGGCTTGGAAGAATGACCGGGAATCCAGATTGCTTAGAACCTCTGCTTCCGTTCTAAAAACAGAAAGCAAGTTCCTGGCCCTCATGGGCCATCTCCTGAGAAAATGCAGAATGAGATTTACTAGGACTTTGCACGAAGGCCCTCTCCTCCTTGCAAAGGAGGCCTTCCACCCATCTTAAAGCGTGCTGGCTGGGGGATTCTGGGCGTTGAGGTTCACCCATCTTAAAGCATGCTGGCTAGGGGATTCTGGGAGTTGAAGTCCACCCATCTTAAAGTTGCCAAGTTTGAGAAACACTGGACTACAGCTTCCATCTGCAGCCAGCACCTCCATAATGGCTGGGGGTGATGGGAAAGGTTGTGCCCCCAGGGGCCAGTGCCATAGATGATGTGGCCATGAGTGATATAGCAGTGAAAGTGTTGGGTTAGGGCTGGGAAGGTCTGGGTTCAAATCTACCCTTGGCCTCAGAAACTCCCTGATTTCAGGCCAGTTCCTCTCTCTCCACCCAGCCTCCCTCACAGGGCTGTGGTTGTGGGGATAAAAAATAAGGGAGATCCCCGTGGAAGGCTGTTTGTGTTCCTGGAGGAAAGTTGGGGTGGAAATCTCAGAAATCAGATGAATCAAACCAAGAGAGATCCTTGTTCCCTTGCTTGTGGGTGGGGGTCCCAGGGGTTATTCCCTTCTTTGATGGTCCTTCCCTCCCCACCCGCAGCCGATGAAGCCGCTGAGGGCCACGGCCACCACCTCCCAGCCCGTCCTCACCATCCAGCAGATAGAGACCATCTTCTACAAGATCCAGGACATCTACGAGATCCACAAGGACTTCTACGACAGTCTCTGGCCCCACGTGCACAACTGGGACAGCGAGGTGGTCCTCGGGCACCTCTTCCAGAAGCTGGTGAGTCGCCCTCGTTGCCGCCTTTTGGCGTGAAACCGAAGAAAATGAAATGGTGACGTGTGGTTTGGTAGAAAAAATGTGAGCAATGCTGTGACCACAGAGCGGTGTCTCTCAACCTCAGCAGCTTGAAGATGTGTGGACTACGACTCCCAGAATTCCATGCCAGCTGGCATGGAATTCTGGGAGTCGAAGTCCACACATCTTCAAGCTGCTGAGGTTGAGAGACACTGCCCTAAAGGAAGAGGTTAATTTACGTTTATACTTCTAACTTGTAAAGAAAATCGGAACTCCCTTCTTTACCATTTTTATCTTTTGTCTTTCTTTTCTGCACGTTTAGCTGTTCTTTCCCTGTTTCTTTCCTTTTTCTTCTCTCTTCATTCTAATTATGAGTTCTTGTTCGTTTTTATCTCTCTCTTTAAAATTTTAATAAAGATGGATAGGTAGATTTTTTTTAAAAAAACAGAATTTTTTAATAAAGATAGATAGATAGGTAGGTAGGTAGGTAGGTAGGTAGATTAGATAGATAGATAGATAGATAGATAGATAGATAGATAGATAGATAGATAGATAGATAGATAGATAGATAGATAGATAGATATGTAGGTAGGTAGATAGATAGATAGATAGATAGATAGATAGATAGATAGATAGATAGATAGATAGATAGATAGATATGTAGGTAGGTAGGTAGGTAGGTAGGTAGGTAGGTAGATAGATAGATAGATAGATAGATAGATAGATAGATAGATAGATAGATAGATAGATAGATAGATAGATAGATAAAGAGATAAAGAGATAAAGAGATACATAGAGAGGTAGGGAGGTAAATTAGGTAGGTAGATAAATAGATACATAGGTAGGTAGATAGGTAAATAGGTGGGTAGGTAGGTGGGTTCGTAGGTAAACAGGTGGGTGGGTAGGTAGGAAGGTAGACAGACAGACAGACAGATATTTGAAAAAAAACCCAGAAGCTGGTGAGTCTGGCTCATGCCTCCTGCCGGTTCCTGGCCCCACCGGCTCTTTCGGCAGCCTTCTGCCCCACACGGAAGGGTCCCCCTAAGTGCTCACGGGTGCAGGGGGGTCTGGCTCCCCCAGCCCACCAAGATCTGCCCCAGCGGGTTTAGTTTGGGCTTTGCTCTGGCCTGAACCGAACCCTGGCTGTGATTTGCAGCCCAGCGCAATGGGCGAATCGCGCCAGTCGGGGATGGTCAACGTGGAGGCAGCCCTGATAACCGTGGAGCTGCGTGGTGGGTGACTCGGGCCATAACACCACGTCCCGGTTGCCTCTGCAATCCGTGGCTTTCTGCCTCGCCATTGGATAAAGGAAACATTGATCGGCTTCGCACCTGGCTCTAACCCATAATGCGGTGTTCGTTTGCTTTAGCTCAGTCCGGTGTGAACCCAGCCCATTAGGGCTGATTCAGTAAATCATGGTTAAAAAACAGATTAACTGGCTGTGCGACCCTCGCCCCTGTTCAGTGTGCCGAGCTTCTGTCCTCGTGTGCAGAATCACTCCAGCTGCATTCATACATCTCATGTTTAAATGAATCATGGTTTATCCAACTAACCTAGGCTTCCCAGGACATAGTACCCTGAACTGTAGTTGGCTAGTTTCTGGTTTAGTGTGCCTAGCAGAGAAAGGAGATCACATCTGGGTGCAAACTTTGTGCTTAGCCAGAGTATGTGAACCCAGCCATTAGCTTTGTTAATAGATCTTCCAGGTCCTAAGGCAGTCTACCTCTGAAAATATATTGATGGAGAACAGCTAATGTCTTTACGCCTTTTACTTGAGAACTCAGGGAAATAGTCGTGATGGCTAAAGGATTTGAAGAACCATCTTTCCCCTTGATGAGCAAAAATGAGTTGTTCCTCTGTCTTTTTTTTTTTTTTTTTTTTTACATAAATGGCCAGTTTTGTTTTAGAGTTTGTCTGGACTAAGCTTCTGCGTGGGGAGAGACTGGCCCACTTTCTCTTCTTTTCATCCTCTGAAAGTTTTGGCTGCCAGCCTTGGATATGGGTTTTTTATTAATTCAGAGAAATGAGGTCACTTATTAAGAGTGGGAAATCCCGCCCCCCCCCCGCCCTTCAGCCTTGGTTTAGTCTAAATATTATCAGAATTTGGGAAGAAGGAGGGGGCACATGTTTACCCAGTTTTTCAGTCAAGGAGCAACCGCATCCAGAACATATATGCATGGCCATATTACAGGGAATCACCAAATAAATATTTTTGGTATTTTTGGGGAACTTGCTGAAAACACCCTGGTAGTCCCATTGAAATCAGAAACATGGTTGATGTGATTCCCATATTTTTTTCCCAGTGGAATCAGACAGAACTTTTAAATGCAGATTAAAAAGCTGCCTTTAGGCATGCAGGCTGGGAAATTCTGGGAGTTGAAGTCTGCACATCTTAAAGCATGCTGGCTGGGGAGTTCTGGGAGCTGAAGTCCACAACTCTGAAGTCCTTAAAATGGCCAAGGATGAGAAACACTGCTCTAGGTGTTGCTTGACCTGAATGTTTGTCAGGATTTTCTGTTCCTTTGATTAGGTAGGGTTTTAGGGTTTAGCCTTAAATATTTGCACCTTGTTTTTCAAAGCAGGTTTCCAAAGTGTTTTACAACAGCAATGCATCTTCCCAAACAAATGCACAGAATTAACTTCTGTCAAAATAACAGTTAAAAATATTAGCCTTTTGCTTTAGAAAGGGAATTTCTAAGGGGAATTTCTAAAGGGAAAGGCTAATACTTTTAAAATGCTATTTTGGCAGGAAGAAAGATAATCTAAGCTATAAAATAGACTTATGTTATCAAATCAACCATTTGGTACCTTTCTGATTAGCTGTTTTGGGATAATCTCTTGAGCTGTTCATCGGGCTGGACGTTCTTCTGTTTGGGGCTATGTTAAGAAAATATGTATGCGAACTCTTGTTATTCTGGTTTTGGAAGGATGCACTCCAGCTTTCCAAATGAAATGCCATCTGCCACGTTTTGGACTATCAGACCCATCGCCAGCTTCTGTCGGCTATGGATAATGGAATCTATTTGGAGGGCCCTCTCTTGGGGACAGGGGTGTTAATTAAAGAATTTCCCCTGTTTGGCGACTGCAGGTCCTTTACGTGGAGATGAGATGTCATGTTGCAGACGCTGCCTCTTGCTTGTCACAGGGCCCTGAAATTCTGAAGACCTTTTCTTACAAAAGTGGGATTTATGTCAGAAAGGCTGAGTGCCACCCTTAAGAAGGGTGCCGACAAACTGGACATTTCCGGGGTGGCATTGCTGGTGGCTAGAAACCACCCTTACAAGGAAGACAGACAGAGAAACAAACAAAATTTTATTTATAACGCTCCTCCGCTGGGATGTGTCCAACCACAATAAAAATGTGAAGAAATAAGAATAAACAGCAGTTAAAATTATACAAGAGGAATAAAATCTGTGAACATCGAGATATATTTACCATCTCCTGCTCATGCAATGATAAAAATCCTCAGCTGACCCAGCAACTAACTTTGCTAATAAGTTTTACATAAAACACGTTGCTCACAACCCTTTCCACCAGTTGGTTTGCTTTACTGGATAAACACTTTTTCAAATCTTTCTTAAATGGATGCACGGAGCCAAGTGGGGCAGGGGAGAGAATTGCACAGCCAGGGGCCCAGATGCTGAAGTGCCCACCGAGGAGATGAAGCTACGTGGGAAAAGGGAGTGGGAAGAAGATCCTGTCTTAGGAGTCATGTTGGGTAGGATCTTACCTGGGGCAGGTAGTGGGGGAGAGAAGATGAAAGCAGGTCCTGCCTGTTGAATATTGGAAGAGCTGCTGGGCAAGGAAGCAGCAGACGCTCCCTTTGCCGAATCAGAACTTGCCTGAAAAAGCCCTTTTTGGCAAAACTTTTGGGGGAACTTTTTAGCAGAAAGAGTGGCTTGAAAGTGGAATATGGGGGGGGGGGGGCTGCAGTGCACAATTCCAGGAAGAGAAGGAGGAGATTCCAAGCATCTCTGTTGCCCCTCGGTATCCAACTCTAGCCAAGCATTTTGCATACAGAATTGGGTTTCTCCTATCTATCTATCTATCTATCTATCTATCTATCTATCTATCTATCTATCTATCTATCTATCTATCATGATTGTTTTTTCAGGGAGCCCCTGAACCCCTCTTCCTTTGGGGCAAGGGGTGGCCCGTGCAGACCTGAGCAGATACAGTTTTCCAAATTACACGGTGGTTTTGTGGCATAAATCACAGATGCCCTTTGGGTGAGCTGGGATTGCAGACCCCAGATTCTGCAGACTGCAGGTGGGCAGGCTGAGGATGATGGGAGCTCTAATCCAACACATCTGGAGTTTGCTGGACTAAGTCCTTTTTGGCCTGCCAAAACTTTTTGGATGTGAGATTTTAACCGTAGAGATGAGCAAAAAAAGGAACAAGATCCAGTGGATCTGAGGGAATCAACTTCTGATGGCTTTGGCAATTATGGAGTTTTTCTCCATAGTCAATACCCTTTCTCTCCACAACAGGCTTCCCAGCTGGGGGTTTACAAAGCTTTTGTGGACAACTATAAAATTGCACTGGAGACAGCTGAAAAATGCAGCCAAAATAACATTCAGTTCCAGAAAATATCAGAGGTGAGTTTCAGTGAAGACTGTTGACACCCACTGCTAAATCCCATTATAACAAGCCGTGAGACTGAACAGGCGATGAGAGATTAACCTCCTCCTCCTTTTTTTAAAAAAAGCTCGTTGTTAAACAAAGATATAGCAGTAATAACAATAATGAGGTATAACATTTTAAAGTGTAAAACAAAACAAAGGCATTAAAAATCGGTATCGTGAACAAGAGATGCCATAAACGTTTAACAGATTTGCTTCAAAATGCTTGTCCCTTATTAAAAAAAGATTCATAGCAAATGTTCACAAAGAGGATATTGTGCATTACTCTTCTCCAGTGTTACAAAACGTTTGGTTCGATTGTCCCCCATGCGTAAAAAGCCCATGTTCTTGGTCCCTTCCTAAATCAAAAATCAAGGATTTCATGTGAATTCCAGTCCCCAATACAGCAAGAACAGGCCAAGCCCAAACCACGTGAGTTAATGCTCCAGTTTCCGAATTTCAGCAGATGACAAGCCCGAACGTGTCAGAATTAGTGAAATTGTGGCTGAATGGGAATTTTTTTTTTTCCTGTGGATCTCAGTGGCGCTTTCTAGATTAATGCAAGTAGAGGAAGATGGATCTCCCAAGGAATGTCTGTGGCCAAATCCCATTTCAATACGGGCTGTTCATTTATATCTTGCAGCTGACCAGCTGTTGGCCTCTGTCATGCAGCAGGCAAAATTGTACATAACAGATGTTACGGATGTTTGCTTTGGGGAGGGGCCATTACAGAACATGCGCTTTGCATGTTGACATGCGCAGATGTCCGAACTAGGGAGGGGACAGTGCGGAGAGAACATAATCTTGGACTGTGCAATAGGCGGTCAGCACCGTAAATAAATGGATCTTCCACAGTTCGTGGCAAGCTATCTCACCTTCCCCAAAATGGCCGCTCAGCCTGCTTTTGAGTACCCTGCTCAAAGAGCTGGGCTTCAGGGATTATTGGTCCAAGACAATGCTGGGGTGCAAAAATGTGGGGAGAGTAAGTGTGCAAGGTCAAAGAGCTTTCTGTGTTCGTTTCTGACTTTTCCAGTGCAAGCAGGGCAAAATGGGCGCCTTGCCTAAGTTTAAGAGGAGTCCAGCGGGCCGTTATCTCTGCCGCTGCAAGTCCACTTTTATTCCTGTTCCTCCTCCCAGAAGCCTTTTGTCTCGAAGTCTTTTCTTCCCAAAGCCCAGGGGTGTGTGCATGCGTGCATGTGCGTGCAAGTATGCCTTTGGCCTCCGCGGCAGGCAGCCGTGTTCGGCTGTGGCTGCAAGCCCCCCTTTGCACGCCCTCCGAGGCACTTGCTCGCTCAAGAAACCGTCCTCCGCCCGATGCTCCCTTGGGCTGGCTCGGAGGTAGTTTTCTCCCTGGAAAATTATGAGGAAGGGAAAGGCCAGGAAGAGCCGCCTGGACCCCCCAGCTGGGGCCAGGCCCCTGGATGCGCTCGCTTCGGGGCAGGCCCCCTTGACCTCCAGGGGTCTTCCTTCCGGGGTCCAGCTGCTGTCGTGGCCTCTGCTGATTTTTTCCTTTTTGCAGGAGCTGAAAGTGAAGGGGACCCACAGTTTTGTCACCATGGAAGGTAACCAGTCTCTGCTCTCCTGTTTTGGGGTGGTGGGGTGGTGGTGGGAGGGGGTGTATTTCAGCCTATCAGGTGATGTGTCCCCATCCTTTGTCTGCCTTCCCTTCCCGGGGTCCCCGCGAGATGAAGGATCTGCCTGGCGTGTGTTGGCGGTGAGCCCTTCCCCTGCTCCTGGGGAGAGAAAGAGGAGGGGGCTGCCCTCTTTGGCATGCTCGCAGCGTTTGGCAGCCCCTCACTCCCTCTTCTCCCTCCCCCTCCCCTTTCTCTTCCACCGGCTGCCGCCGCCTCGGGAGCCGCTTCCCCAACAGCTGGCGGACCACCGATGCAGCCGGCCACGATGGTGCCATGGAGATCCTCCTCATCGTCCGTTTTTGCTGTAACTGCACCTACGGTGGGCTCCTGCCGGGCGACCCCTTCCCCTGCTTTCCCCTCCCCTTCCCACAAGAGCTGCTGGACGGGGAGGGGGCTTCTTCGCAGAGCACCGTTCCTCCAAGGGGGCTTGCCGGGGGCCGGTGGGCACTCCCCCTCCCCAAAATGCCGGGGGGAGGGGAAGGCTTTGTCTTTGCAATGGCAGGGGAGGGTCTTCTTCCCCTTCCCCTTCTCACTCTGCTCCGGAGTTCCAACTTGGCGATTTCTTTGTTCCCCAGAATTTGGATTTTTCTCTCTGCTAATCCCCCCTCCATCCTGCTCTGTTCATAAGCCAGATTCAGGTGCTCCTGGGCGCAAGTTGGGGTGGTCCAGAGGTTCTGGGGCCCCGGCTCTGCCAGCAGCTGGTGAATTGGAGGGTCCGGTGGTGCCCCCTCCCGTGATTATCTCCAAGCGGCTGCGTCTTTTAATCCAGTCCTTGGCAATGCCTGGATGAGAAAAGGGGGTGTGGCTGTTCCCCCGTTTGTCCCTTGTTCCTCTACCTTGTCCCACTCGTGTCTGTCCATTAATGGCGGGGGTGGGTGGTCATTCATCCCCCCTCCATTGTCACCCGCAAGGTTTGGGACACGTAACCAGGATGACATTGGGCAGGTTCAGGGTTACCTACCCAAACAGCTGTTCTCTTTGAAAGCGACGGGTGATTTAAGGGTGGGGGGCTTGAGTGTCACCAGTTGAGCTCACAGGGTTTCCCACCTCGCCACTGCCATGCCTGGCCTCGGGCACCCAAGTCGTGGGAGGTGGGATTGGGGTCCCCCAGCCTGGGTGGTGTCCTTTTCCAGTTCTCCCACGGGAACGGAGATTGGGGTTCAGCCCCTGGGTTGGGGACAAGCTTTCAAGGAGATGAGGGACCAGCTGGGGTTAGAACAAGCCACCGACCCCTTGTCCCTCTGCTGGTGGGGTTGTTGGAAAGGTGGGACTGGCCCCTGCTGTGCACCGGGTACCGTGGTCCAAGCAGGGTGGCCGGGTTTCCTGGCTTAGTCTGTTTCAGAACAGCTTGATTTTTGGGTGGGAGGGAAGTGGCTTGGAGTGTAAAAAGGAGATGTTGTGTCAGAATCTAGTGCAGTTGATCTACTGGGATGCACAGAGGGTGCCTTTGCAATAAATGTTCATCCTGTTCCCCTCCATAATCCTTGCCTCGGTTGGCGATGGCGTAAGCCCTTTGGGGACCTGGCCAGACTCGTTGCTTTATTTTATTGATTGATTTGATTAATATAATACATACGGCTACCCATCGCCCAGAAGGGACTCTGGGCACCGTACAAAATTAAAACAGCAGCAGCTCCCCCCTTCGAACCACAGCGTCCGAGGTTAAAATAATCACCCCGATTTGTAAAATGTAAGTTGTGGTCTTGTTTGGGGGTTTTTAATATGGTTTCTCATTGTTTGTGAGTCTTACATTTGAGATGGGCGGCTGTCGAGATTGGAGTAATAAATAAATAAAAATCAACTTTCACCAGCGGAGTTTGCCGAACCTTCTGATCCAAACACCTGACGAGTGGGCGGCCTTAAAAATGGAAAGTCAGCCCGCTTAATATTTATTTATTTTCTTGATTTAGATGTATAAATCACAGAACAGGGGGCCACACAAAGAGATTGTTATTTTTTTTTTCTAGAGGTCTGTCAACTGAGCCTGGATCCATCCGAGACGCTCTGGTGCAGTGTTTCTCAACCTTGGCGACTTGAAGACGGGTGGACTTCAACTCCCAGAATTCCCCAGCCAGCAAGGCTGGCTGGGGAATTCTGGGAGTTGAAGTCCACCCGTCTTCAAGTCGCCAAGGTTGAGAAACACTGCTCTAGTGGATCCTACCCTGAGCAGGGGTTGGACTAGATGTCCTCTTGAGATCCCTTTCAATTCTAGCATTCTGTGATTTCACAAATCCCAAAAAACCCCCAAAACCATCAAATGGCCAATTCTAGCGCCAAAAAGAAGTTTGAGGACTTTTTTTAAACCACTTCTTCAGGCCTGAAATGCTTTGGGTCATCTTTGTCTCCCCCAGGGCCCTCCAGATATGTTAGACTACAACTCCCATTATTCCAATAAGCCTCTCCAGTGCCCACGCTGGATGGGAACCTGGGGGCTGCAGCCCAACGCATCTCGGGGGTCTTTCCCCGGAGGGTTGGGATTCTTTTTAAATGCAAGAAAGAAGATTTGGGGATGGGAGAGCCGTTTTCTAAAACTTTGTTTTTCTCCTTTTAAATATTCTGCAATAAGGATATTTCTATTTCATTCCTTTTTTCTTCTTCCTGTCTTCCTTTTGCCGGTGCAATCTCAGATTCCGATGGGGTACCCATGTCAAAGTGAATAAAAACCATCATTTGCTAGTTGTTAATCAGGTTTTGTGGATGAACAGTTTGTTGACTTGCAGAGCGGTGAAAAAGAAAGTTTTCTTGCTAAATTGCCAGATCCAAGCAGGAAATCAAATCTGGGTAACCGTAGATGGATATACGAGAATTGATCTTGCACGCAATTAAGGAAATGCGTTTTTTTTTACAATGTTTAGTATGGGGAGGTCTGATTTGAGTTTCCGGTGCTTGATTTTGGAGATTGCCCGTGAAAATAAATTAAAAAACAATTCCCCCACAAGGGTGAGCAAACTAAGGCGTTGAAGGACACAAAAATATATAAAGGACTTAATTTGGAGGTATAGGATTTATAACGGGGTAGTTTGGGATTTCCTTCAGCTCCTTCATATTTTTTTTCTTTTCTCTTTTGCTCATTTTGCTAGGCTTGGACCCTAAAAGCAAGTGCAGATCTAGTTAGATGGGAGACCACCAGGACGGGATGGGAAGAAGGCAGTGACAGACCACTCCCGTATTGCTGCCATAAAAACTACGTGAACATGTGCATAAAATCAAGAGTTAAAATTGGGGGCTTTACTTGTCATTTGGCGCTCTCCCACTTGAGAAAACTTGTGCTAAGCAAGTGCTGGCTAGGGGAATTCTGGGTGTTGAAGTCCACACATCTTGGAAGTTGCCAAGGTTGAGAAACACTGGTGTAGATGCGGGCCTATTCCAGCCTCCTTACTGTTGGTATTAGACTTCAACTCCCAGAATCCCCCAGGAGATGGATTCTGGGAGTTGAAGTCCAGCATACTGGAGGGAGTCCGGAAATTTACAATAGGCTTCCTTCCCTGTTTTTAGTTTTTAAGCACCAGTGGTACTGAAAAGTACATATGGATGCTCACTGCTTCTTGTTTAAAACTAGTTTCCCCACCAAATTTGGGGGTTGGGCAGTGTGCAAATTTAAAAATAAATATAATATTACAGGTAGTCCTCACTTAACGACCATTCGTTTAGTGACTGTTTGAAATTACAGTGGTGCTGAACAAAGGGACTCACAACCAGCCCTTGCACTTACAACTGTTGTAGCACACCCCCCACCCCACCCCGCTTGGGAACCAGCTCACACTTAAAACAGTTGCAGCATCCTGGATTCACGCGGTCACCATTTGCGACCTTCCCAGCCAGCTTCCGGCAAGCAAAATCAGTGGAGAACCCTGTGATTCGCTTAACGGCCACGGTGATTCACTTAATGACCGCTGCAAAAAAAGGTTGTAAAATTGGGCGCAACCCGCTTAACAACTGCCCCTCTTAACAACAAATTCGATTGTTAAGCGAGGACTACCTATAACAACAGTAACGATAATGCTGTGACGCTTTCTCCTGCCTTTCTCTGCGGTTTGTCCCTTCCTGTGGCGCAACACAGTTTTATTCCATTTGAGAATATCAGTTGTTTGAGGGCGAACAGAGCCCTTGGGGAAAACGAAGCAGTTTCTTCCTCCTGCGCCCGCACAGCACTAAACTTTTTGCCTCCCCCCCCTTGCAAAAGTGGGTCTAACTTCGGAAATGACGCGATGGGAAAGAAAAAAAGAAGAACGGGGTTGCCTTTCCCAAGGATTAGGTTGGAGTTACGTTTTCATTTAAACCCCACAAGGCTTCCCGCAGATCGAGCTGTGGTTACGGCAGTTCGCCACGGACCCAGAAGGCAGCCCCAAAGCCGAAATCGTTCCCGTGCAGAGCGCGGGTAAACGGTTTGGCGGAGGCCGAAATGAAATTCATTCTAAAAGAATGAATCGGGAACGGGCGAGGAGCAGTTCTGTTGGACGCGCATAACTGCCGATGAGCCGTAGGCAAGGTTCGGTAAATGTCATAAGCATTTCCAGTTATGCGCCTCGATAGGTCCGGTATCAAAACTTCAGCAGCTCCATAAAGCGAACGGGAGGGTCTGTGCATTAAAATATTTGTCGTACCTCCCCTCTTAAAAACGCGACCCGTAAAATCCCGCCAGAGGCAGCCGAGCAGGCAGATTAACAGAAAAAGCGCGACTGAGTTTCTGTTAATTCGTCCCTCCTGTTCGTCATCGGGAAAAAAACGGATGTTGCTCGTTAGTGCATTGAAATATATATTCTTGTAGAAGAGGGGGCTATATGCTCTAAACGATTTGTTGCTTTGGAGGGGAATAATCAAGATTTGTTTGAAAGCCAGCCCTGGACTACATCTTAGCCACTTTAACTTTTTCAGAACCGTTGAAAGGTTTATTGCTCGGTTCCAGCCCCCACCCCACCCGGACCTATTCCTTGTTCTCACCATTATTTTTCCTTCTTCCCCCCATCTATAGCGTTGCTGTATAAACCTATAAATCGCGTTACTCGAAGCACCAACGTGTTACACGTGAGTAAAACCCCAAGGGGAGTGGCGGGAGGAGAGGAAGCGTTTTCGGTCTCCTGCCATCAGATGGGGAGCCCCCCCCAGCCCCATCTGATACGGGCGTTGGAGCAAATTGACGCCCTTCCAAATTGGGGGGGGGGTTGGCCCTGATTGGGCCTTTATAAAACCTTGCACCCCGCCCATGTATGTGTGTGTGCTATTTTTTTTTGTAAAGAAAGGTGAAATTCTAGAAGGAAGGTTATCCGTAGGCCTACTGCGACCAAAAGTTGCACCGTGAAGAGCTTCCCGCTTGCCAGCCAGTCTGTCATGCCCTTTCCAAGCCTACTCTATTCCAATCCCTTTTCCTTCCCAGCTGATTAATTTCAGTGGGTTCTTTAGCATCTATCCCAGTGTTTCTCAAACTTGGCAAGTTGGAGATGTGTGGACTTCAACTCCCAGAATTCCCCAGCCAGCTATGCTATGCTGGGGAATTCTGGGAGTTGAAGTCCGCACAGTGGGTTCTTTAGCATCTATCCCAGTGTTTCTCAAACTTGGCAAGTTGGAGATGTGTGGACTTCAACTCCCAGAATTCCCCAGCCAGCTATGCTATGCTGGGGAATTCTGGGAGTTGAAGTCTACACAGTGGGTTCTTTAGCATCTATCCCAGTGTTTCTCAAACGTGGCAAGTTGGAGATGTGTGGACTTCAACTCCCAGAATTCCCCAGCCAGCTATGCTATGCTGGGGAATTCTGGGAGTTGAAGTCCGCACAGTGGGTTCTTTAGCATCTATCCCAGTGTTTCTCAAACTTGGGAAGTTGAAGATGTGCGGCTGGGGAATTCTGGGAGTTGAAGTCCGCACATCTTCAACTTGCCAAGTTTGAGAAACACTGATCTATCCCCTTATTTTCTTTTTGCGGGGGGCTATTTTTGCAAACATTGAGTCTGCTCCCTTGTCCTCCTTGGGAACAGAGGGAGACGTTTGGGAAGCCGAAGGCTCGGCAGAGAATTTCGGGAAGAGAGTCCTTAAAACACCCTTGAAAAGTTTGTTACCCCGATTTTGCAGATGGGGAGGTGGAATTGGGCAGATGACCTCAGGCAGCTCTTTTGCAGCCAAAGCCCCTCCACTGGGTTGGGGCCTTGAAATCCCAGAAGGCCCTGCCAAGCTGGCCCCAGAGAATTCTGGGAGCTGGACTCCTGCTAGATCAGCTGGGGGAAAGCTAAGCTGCTCGGTGGCTCCTTGCGAAAACGGGGCACTCCTTTTTTTAGACTAATGGAGAATGGTCAGCGCGATGTGCTGTTCCAATTTGGGAGAGATTTGGGTGATCTTTTAGGACGGGGTCGCGCTGGGAAGCTGGCTTTGGGGTCCTGTTTGGTTTCCAAAAATGCTCTTTTGGGGTCCAGGATCTGCTGAAGCACACGCCCTCAGACCACCCCGACTACCCGCTGCTCCAGGACGCCCTTCGGATTTCCCAGAACTTCCTCTCCAGCATCAATGAGGACATTGATCCCCGCAGAACGGCCGTCACCACGCCCAAAGGAGAGGCAAGTGGGCGGTTCGGCTCGGGCGATGCCAGACCCACGGCATTGGGGGGACCCCAGAAAAAGACTGACATTCTCTCTAGACCAGTTGGGGGTTCCAGCAGTGGCCTGCGAGCCAAGGAGGCTCCTCCTGCTGTGGATACTGCTGGCATTCAAGATACACTGCCTCTGTGCCTGGAGGCTCCATTGGAGTCAAGAAACCAGTTGTAATGATTGAGATGAACGCTGTGCCTTGGGAAGGAGGAGGCACGGTTTCTCCCTGTTGTGTGATTCCAAGCCTGTGTATTATTTTTGAGTAAATCAGTTTGATGCCTGAAGCAACCTCTCAGGGGCAGAGCCCTGCTCTTTTTGCTTCGGACTGTTTTGGAAGCAGAGGCTGCGTATTTTTTCCCTGTGCCCTCTTGGATGCTGCAGAATAAGGAACAGTGCCTTTTTCTGACTCTACCCAGAATTAAATCTGTGGGCAGGGCAGGGCAGGGCAGGGCAGGGCAGGGCAGGGCAGGGCAGGGCAGGGCAGGGTTATCTTTCAACCCAAGATTAGCTTTCACATATACAGATAGTCCTCGACTTACAACTGTTTGTTTAACAATCGTTCAAAGTTACAACAGCACTGAAAAAAGTGACTTACAACTGGTCCTTGCACTTACAACCGTCGTAGTGTCCCCACAGTCACGTGATCAAAATTTGGGCACTTGGTAACTGGCATGTATTTATGATGGTTGCAACGCCCTGGGGTCACGTGATTGCCATTTGCGACCTTCCCAGCCGGCTTCCAACAAGCAGAGTCAATGGGGGAAGCTAGATTTGCTTAATGACCGTGGCAAAAAAGGTCATAAATCAGGCGTGACTCACTTAACGACCACACTGCTTAGCAATGGAAGTTCCGGTCCCAATTGTGGTCATAAATCGAGGACTGCCTGTACCAGTTGTCCGTAGCCTTTGAGTGTGCCATCCTGAACAGGCCCTGTCCTGTCCAATTTGAAAAGTGCTGTGCATTTGTGGAATTTTGGATTTTGACCCGTTCTTCCTTCTTTGCAGACCCGTCAGCTGGTCAAAGATGGCTTCTTGGTGGAGGTGGCCGAGGGCTCTCGCAAGCTGCGCCACGTTTTCCTCTTTACGGACGTGCTGCTCTGTGCCAAGTTGAAGAAAACGGGAGTGGGGTGAGACTCGGGGAAGAGGAGCCCGTAGGGTTCAGGTGGCAAGCGGCTACGCGGCCACGCAAGACTGCGCATGAAATGTTTGAAACGAGGGACGTTGTCTCGGGCAGGACCCAGAGGGGTGGGTCCCAATGACAGGACAGGCATGCCCCAGTAGATGTTTCCTGCAGCAGCAGGGGTTGGACTAGATGTCCTTTTGCAGACCCCTTCCAACTTCAAGCTTTGATTCTTACTATCTGTGCAGAAAATCCACAGTGGGGGACGTGGGGGAATCTCTCTGCCTTTTGCAGTTCTCTTTGGCGAAGTTGCCTCGTGGCAGCTCTTAACCCACCTTGGCTGACCTCAAAAAAAGTTAAGGAAGGTCAGATCTGGGTAGTCCTTGGATAGGAGGCCACCAGGAGATCCACAGCTGTAGGCTACGCTTGGAAATTGAAAAAAAAAATCCCAGAAGAAAGCTATTATGAACCACTTTTGTCTTCTTGCCGACAACCAGGATTCGAACATGATTTCAAGGAGACTTTACTGTTTATGTCACAGCAGACAGCAGCACCTAGCTGACATTGGCTGGTCTTAAAAAATGCTAAGTGAGGTGACGGCTCAATAGACCTTGGATGGGGGACCACCAGGAGATCCCAGGGTGATAACTTCCATATTGTTGCCAAGACAGGAATCTCACCAGGACTCAACTTCCACCTTATCTTTATCCAAACCACAGCTGACAGAGGGCACTTGTTACCAAGTCCTTTAGGATCCCCCACCCAAGGAAATCCATATGGTTGACTACCAGTTCCCCCCGATTTTATTTTATTTATTTAATTTTATTTTGTTTTTTATTCAAATACAGATGAGAGCTGCCCGTCTCACATACAGATAGTCCTCATTACCGACGGCCTCATTTAGAAACTGTTTGAAGTTACAACGGCGCTGAGAAAGTAACGTTACAACCAGTCCTCGCATTTATGACTGTCGCAGCATCCTGCGGTCACATGACCACCATTTGTGTGCTTCGCAACCGGCTTGCGACAAGCAGAGTCAAAGGAGAGGGCGGCAGTAGAATTAGCAATGGAGTTGCTGGTCCCAGTTGTGGACGCTGACTACCTATACTACAGGGTTTCTCAACCTGGGGAACTTCAAGAGGTGTGGACTTCAACTCCCAGAATTCCCCAGCCAGCATGGGAATTCTGGGAGTTGAAGTCCACATATTTAAAAGTTGCCACGGTTGAGGAACCCTGCTGTACTGTATATGACTCTGGGCGGCTTGCAAACAATTAAAATGTATTTAATACAAGAAAAAGAACAAGAAAACAATTTAAAAACAAGAAAAAACATAAAAAATACACGTAAAACACCATCATAAATTGCATAAAACTTGCTGGCCGTTTTCAAGGTGAGAAGTATCCAGTGCATTCTTGAAATCTACTGAAAGACGGGCTTTCTATTACATGAGCAGGGCTCAGCGGGCCCTGATATACCTGCTGACCATTCATTTCTTTCTTTAGCCTTTTAAGCCTGCTTTACTGCCAAAAAATATTTCAGAGAGGCATTCATTCATTCATTCATTCATTCATTCATTCATTCATTCATTCATTCATTCAAACGTACTGGCCACTCAACTCCAGTGGACCCTGTAAATTTATTGATGTAAAGTCAATTTAAAAAGAGATACTTTCTGCCCTGGGGCTGACAGCCTACAATGCATTGCAAGAGGAAAAGAGGAGGAGGAGGGAAGAGGAAAAAAAAAAGCAAAGTTGGACTGCTGTTCTTGAAGTCACGCCTGTCACATCCATTGAGAATACAACAAAGAGTTCAGGGAGAAGAAGTGGGCTGGGAGGCGAATATTCCTCTAGGGTGAATCAGGATAATAGAATATTTTCTCCATCAAACTACACCAACCCTTCTGTCTATCTGCGCGATTTGCCTTTCTCATTGGGCCTCTGATCAGCAAAAACATATAAATAGCAAATTAGTTAGATTTTAGCTTAGTTTGCCACTGTTTAAGCTGTTCCCCTTAATTTTTTTTTATCACGGTACCTCTGGCTACCCTCATATTGCTCCCTAGTGTGGTTTAACTCAACATGGGATTTTATATTGAGTATTTAATGCTGCAGGCGCACGTTTGCAGAGAGAAGAAAGATTGGGCAAATTGTCTTCACACTGCCCTTCGGGACACCATCCTCCTCGAGATCCGGTTGGTCCTGACTCGGCTGATATTTCGTAAAGCCTTAAAAACATGGCTGTTATTCTCGGCATGGGGGTCGGGAGGTTAATGGGGCCGGGGAGATCAACATGTTATTTATGGTGATCGTTATCTTCAGCTGCCATTATGTATATTTATTAATATTTGGCTTGGTTGAGTTTTTAACTTACATTAGCCACTCGGAGTCACATCAACTGAAATACAGGTAGTCCTCGACTTATGACCACAATTTGGACTGGAACTTCCATCGCTAAGCAGTGCATTCATTCAGTGAGTCGCGCCCAATTTTATGACCTTTTTCGCTGTGGTCATTAAGTAAATCGGGCTTCCCCCATTGACTTTGCTTGTCAGAAGTCTCCTGGGAAGGTCTCAAATGACAATCACGTGACCCCAGGATGCTTGTAAATACATGCCAGTTGCCAAGTGCTCGAATTTTGATCACATGACCATGGGGACACTGTGACAGTCATAAGTGCAAGGACCGGTTGTAAGTCACTTTTTCAGCGCCGTCGTAACTTCGAATGGTTGTTAAACGAATGATCATAAGTTGAGGACTACCTCTCAACTTTTGAAAGGACATTAAGGTGACAAGGAGTTTTCAAAGAGGGCTGCCCAGGTGTGCATAAAACCAGGTGGGACCCAAATTGGTGGTAGAATCCTTTCAGGCTGAGGTTGGTCCTCTTTCCGCAGAAAACACCAACAGTATGAGTGCAAGTGGTACATCCCTTTGGCTGAGCTGGTCTTCCCATCGTTGGAAGAGTCAGACCTGTGTCCGCACGTCCAGGCCATGCCTGACCATGATCTGGAAGACATGAAAATCAAGATTTCCTCGATGAAGAGTGAAGTGCAGAAGGAGGTCTGTAGAGGGCAGGCAGATTGTTTAGCTCTGCTTAGAGAGAGGGGAGGGGGGCACATACTTCTCCTGCGGCATCATTTACTTATTTTTAAATGTGCCCCCTGTCTTCCAGCTTACGGTAATGGAATTAGGAGCAAAGGGATGAACTGTTGGCTTTAATTTGTTGGAAAGCTCTCCTGGCCCCCTCTGCAGGGGCTGCTTTGCAAATCAGATTCCGGGATGCTGTTGAGGGTTAAAGACGGTCAGCCCTTCAAGGGAGGCCAGGTCACCAAACAGGCACCCCAACAAATACTAGGACTCTACTTTAGTGATAGAAGCTACGATAACAGAACCTTGCAAGCCTGACGGTGTTTCCCCGTCCCTCCCTCTGATACTAAAGAGAATCAAGGCGGGGCAGCCTTGAGTTTCTTTCTCACGCGGCCTCATTTTCCCGGGCTCAGCTCCTGTTTTCCTAACGGTCTCCTCAGACCTTCCGCAAGGTCATCTCTGTGCAGAGATGGCCTCAAGGCCTGGGGCTGGGCCGCTTTGGCCCAAGTGTCCAGCTGGGAGGCTTGGTTCGGTGTCGCAAGCGGTCCTCCTCTTCCTCCTCTGCAGAAGGCCAACAAAGGCCAGAGCCGAGCCATGGAGCGCCTCAAGAAGAAGATGTTTGACAACGAGTTCTGGCTGCTGCTCAACTCGCCCTCCATCCCCCTGCGGATCCACAACCGCAACGGCAAGGTGAGGCCTGGGCAGGGGTTGGGGACAGGAAGGAGCAGCTCTCTGGAAGCTGGCACTGAAGGAAGCTGCCTGGTTTCCCTTACTTTGGGGGACGGTGCGTTTCCCGTGGGTCCCCTGAGGCATCCTTCCTGCAGATCCCAGCGTTACCGGTTGGCAAAAATGGTCCGACGTTCGAGCTGACAAACAGGAGCTGCCTCCTGCCTAGCCAGTCAGTTCATCTGGCCTGGCTGTCTTCTTCTGAAGGAACAGCAGAGGGGTCTCCAGGGTGTTGGGCAGAGAAGGGGGTCTGACAGCCCTCTACCCTGGACCCCTACCCAAATCCGTCCCTTCTCTGGGTTAAGAAGAGCTTCCTTCAGGAGAGTCCAGGGGAGGGTGCCAGGCCCCTTTCTCAAAGCCCCTGCCTTGCTCTCTGTTGCCTTCCCCAGAGCTACCTGTTCCTTCTGTCCTCGGACTACGAGCGGTCGGAGTGGAGGGAGGCGATCCAGAAGTTGCAGAAGAAAGGTATGGCGCGCTGCGGGTCGAATGCCTACATCCCCATCACGGCCATCTTGGCTCCTCAGCTGGTGGTCCGTGCAACGAGAAGCGATCGGTGGAGCCAAGGGGTAGGGCTTCCTGCCGAGGCTCCCTGGGATCCATGTGGTTCCTTAAAAATATTCTTTTCCCGTTTTTGGGGGGGATGGTCTTTAAGTCAGGGGGTGCTTCTGTGGAGACGAATCTCTGTTATATCCTGATGCTTTGGGGTAAGATTTCTGCATCCCGGTCTTCCCCAACCTAGTGTCCTCCTAACATCTTGGACTTCAGTTCCCATAATGACTCCTCCAGCTAGGGGACTCTCCTTTTGGCTAACCCTTTGCAATTCCCCATAGATCTCCAGACCTTTGTGCTGAGTTCTGTGGAACTGCAATTTCTGATGGGATCCTGTTTCAAGCTACGGACTGTTCACAACATTCCTCTCACCAGCAACGCAGATGGTGAGTACGCTTGTCCCCTGCTCTTCTGGCGTTGCCTGCCCTGGATGTCTTCCTCCACACAGGCAGTGTGGGTTGTTTTAATCTTGGCTAGTGCAATCGCTGGGAATTCAAGAGCAAGCCCCGTGTGTCGAAACCGTGTTCGAGCCCTTCTGCTTTTTGCTTGTCTTCCCACCCGGCATTATGGATTAGGAGCCCCTGCTTTTAGGGCGCTGATCAGTCTCCCCGTTTCTGAAATGGGCAGGTTGTCAGTCGTGGTGATCGTAGATTTGCTGTCATGCTCTTTCTCTGCTGACTGTGGGGCAGCCTCCCTCCCACAGCATGTGGGTTTAAGTGCATGCTCTCTTAAGCTTTTCAATGTTATGGGGTCTGCCTTAAAAATAAGCAGAAAAGAAAGGTATACAGGTAGTCCTTGACTTACAGCCACGATTGGGACTGAAACTTCTGTTGCTAAGCAATGTGGTTGTTAAGTGAGTTGCGCCCGATTTTACGACCTTTTTCATCATGGTCGTTAAGTGAATCCAGCTTCCCCCATTGACTTTGCTTGTCAGAAGCTGGCTGGGAAGGTCGCAAATGGCGATCATGTAACCCTAGGATGCTGCAACCGTCATGGATGCGTGCTGGTTGCCAAGCACCCAGATTATGATCATGTGACTGCAGGGATGCTGCGATGGTCATAAGTGCAAGGACCAGTCGTAAGTCACTTTTTCCAGCGCCATTGTAACTTCAAACGTTCGTTAAATGAATGGCAGTAAGTCAAGGACTACCTGTAGTGAAATAGGACAGGTGGAAGAACGCTCTCTCTTTTCCCATGCATTTAATACATTGTTTAGAAACTATAATGAGATGCCCAAGTTTGCATGTGATCTATTTCTAGCAGGTGATTTCTTAAAGAAAGTTTTAGTGAAGGTGGAACATGCAACCTCTTTCCACATGTGTTCCTGGTTGCAGTGGGTCTGAAAATCTACTTCTACCAAGATAGGAGGACAGTGGCAGAATCATAGAGCTGGGAGGTCATTTAGTCCAACCCCCATTTAATGTAGAATCCACTCAAAATTGGGAGGTGAAATTGGACAATGTTCCCCCGAGGTCTGGCTGCCCTGGCATTTTCTTGCCTGTTTCCAAAGGCTTTTCGCTCCCCTCTGTGGCATGTGGTGCAGAAGGCACCCGCTTGGATCTCTGACACCCCCAGCCCTTACTGACCCATAGGATTGGGGCTCGCTTTCCAGATGTTTGCTCCTGTCATTCCCAGAACCGCATTGATAGACACTGAGAATCAGACTGGACCTAAGCTGGTGTCATTAGGATAGGAGGCTGTAGCTTCGGACCACATATTTGGCATCAAAATCACGCCATGGCCTCCTGGGCCCCAGATTCTTCTGCTGAGAAAGATGGGCCAAAACGGTCAGTTCGGAGACAGATTCAAAGACCCCCGAAACATCTCTTAGAAGCCCACCAGGAGATGCGGCTGGTATTCTGTTTCCACAGCAAAAAATGCCAATGTGGCCACTCCCTTGCTGATTGCCCCAAAGCACGGAGTATGCTGGGGTAAACTTCCTCTGACACTGGAGGTTCCACCTGGCCACTGGCAGATTTCCATTCTTCAGAGCCTAGCCTGATAGTCATTGCCAGAGTCTCTTGCAATCTGGGAACAGAAACTCGGAATGCTTTGTGCTGCTACAGAGAAATGCTCACCTTTCTTTGGGGGGCTGTGGGCCCTGGAAGTCAGGAATGTCGTTTCAGTTTATTTATCTATTACTTTTGCATCCTCCTTTCTTTCAAGGAGACCAAAGAGGTTCTCTTTGGCCTGGTTCTTCCCAGCTCCTCCCATTTTGTAATCACAGCGACCTTGCTTTTCCAAGTCCTGATCTGATGTAATTTTTGTTTTTCCAAAAATGTTATACATGCACAATTAACGAAACAATCTCCAAACTTTAAAAAAAAAACTTAGAAAAAGAGACAACTCCAAACAAACTTAAAACACAAACTAAGAAAGCTGATGTAATCTAACCACTATTAATAAACCACTATTCAGATTTATTCATACAAGTTTCCAAGGGCTAAGTTTCACATTTGTAGTTCTCCCACCACTAGATGGTGGTGTGCTTGCAAATAGTTGCTTGTGCAAAACATTTCAGCCACTTTTCTGCTTTTGAGGACTGGGAGGGCACGAAGTCAGTGCTTGCTGTTTGGAGTTGTTTTAAATACTTGGCTTAAGATGTTTGGGAAGAGTTGTGGCCAATGAAGACACTTTTCAGCTGGCTGAAGTGATTCATCCAGTGAACGTGGCAACTCAGTCTGAAAAAAACAGTTGCTAAAACCAGCGTGTATTAGCAAAGCGCGGTGGGGGCTCCCGCCTACTCGTGGCCCTTAATTAGTGACCTCCCTGTTCTTTGCAGGCACCACTGCCCCTTTAATTAATGGTTTCCTGTTTGCAATCTGGTGAATCTCACCTTTAGCTTGAGGTTTGGGTTCCTTGAATTTGTTATGGCTGCAATTTCAACCCTGTGCAAATAGAATAAAAGCCACCTAACTGCTCTCTCCGGCGCCTCCTTTGCAGACGATCAACCTCCAGGAATGTGTGGGTTTTTGCACGTGATCGTCCACTCGGTCAAGGGCTTCAAGCAATCTGCCAGTAAGTGCCATCTTCCCTGTGGTTCTGTCTTAGGGTTGGGCATGATTTGACCCAGCTGCAGCTTCACCAAGGAAGGGCCTGGGGGCTTCCAGGTGAGCCCCCTATGGGGTGGTCATTTTATAAGGGACCAGTCCTGGTCTCCCAGCCATCGTCCTTCCATGTTTTCCACTGTTCTTGTTGTCTTTGTTCAGAAGGAAAAGTGGATTATTCTGGGCAGTAGAGGGCCAAGGAAAGCAGCTTACTTGCCCCCACTGAATTGCACAAGGCCTTCAGCTGCCCCCTCCTCAATTCCCCAGCTGTACTTTTTGTTTTTAGATAGCCGGATCTTGGATCAGCAGCCGGGTGAGGATCACTTGGCGGGGAGTGACCGTTAACAGGACACCCTCCAAAGTCTTTCTGTGGAGTTAGGAGCAGGATAGCATCTCTTAGAGCAACGTTTTTCAACCTTGGCAGCTTTAAGATGGGTGGATCTCAACTCCCAGAATCTAAAATTTAAAATTAAAATTAGTGCAATTTTCCAGATGTAAAAATAAAACATGGCTGAGTTCTCACGAGTCATTTGGCAGTCTTGCTGAGGGTTTTGGCCACAGAAAGCAAATATTTGATTGAGTTTGAGGTAACTTTTCGTTCTTCTTTACTTTGATGTGGGGTGCCTGAGATTGGAAAAGATGGCTACTCTCTTATTAGCCCCAGAACAATCATAGGCAGACTCGGTGTTCTTCTAATTTACAATCAGCTTCCCGGTGGGTTCAGCAGAATATTTTGAAATGCATTGATCTAAAATGCATTAATCGGCAGCCTTAAGATGTGCGGACTTCAGCATCTAAAATTCCCTATGCTGGCTGGCGAATTCTGGGAGTTGATGGCCACCTGTGGCTAGCTGGGGAATTCTGGGAGATGAAGTCCACACGTTTTAAAGTTGCCAAGGTTGAGAAATGCTGATCTGAGGGGTGGATTTTAAGAGATGGTCCCTCCCCGACTGGAAGATAGAATTGATTTCGTTGATGTTGATTGATTTTCTCTCCTTTGTTCTTAGACCTCTACTGTACCCTCGAAGTGGACTCCTTTGGGTACTTTGTGAGCAAGGCCAAAACGCGAGTTTTCCGGGACACCACTGAGCCGCAGTGGAACGAGGTAAGCCAGGCAGCAGATCCGTTTTGCGGGGTTGAGCAGAACGGTTGAGGAGCGCAGGGTCAGACCACGATACCGGAAACTCTCCTAGGACTCTTGGAGCAACCCGGGGTGCATCTGAGCATGTACAGAGTGCCTCCCCGGCACTTCCCACCAGGCAAAATACAGGTCCTTCCCCAGCCCGTTTGGGATTATTTCAGCCCGCCCCACTCAGTCCAGCAGAAGGGGCAAGTTGCAGACCCACCGGTCAAGGAATTCCAATTGGTGGGGTCTAGGCAGGGGGCCTTTTCTGCTGTGGCTCCCGCCCCATGGAACATCTTGCCTCCCGAGGTCCAGTGTGCCCCCTCCCTCGTGGCCTTCAGGAAAGGGGTGAAATCCTGGCTCTGCCAGAAGGCCTGGGGGCCGGAGGGGGCTTGCATCTGTGGAGATGGCTGGTGGGGTGATGGGTTTGGTTCCCCCCCCCGAAGGTATTAAGGCTAAAAATTACAGGGTTTTTTTAGGATTTTTAATGTATGTTTCTATTTTTAATTATTTATGGATTTTAGCCATTGTTGGAGGGATTGGTGTTCTTTCCTTGAGCCCGTATGGCCTTGAGCACCGGGGTTGAAATGGCATTCTGCAGATGCTCAGATGTACTGACACTGTCCCGGGTGGGAGATTTCCCAATGAAGGAGGCGAGATAGAGGCCCCCACAGCCCACCAGCTCCTGCAGAACGGTGCCCGTTCGCAGATGGTGGCTGCTCAGTTGATAATTTGGCTTCCGTTAGGTCCGGTCGTGTAACAAGCCACCCCTCTGGTTAGGCTGCCAAGGAGAAAAAGGAGCTGAGTGCTTGGCGGGTCACCCTCAGCCATTTCACAGCAGAGGAATTTCGAGCATTCCTGGAAGGGTCGATGTCCAAATATCAATTTACTGTACAGTAAATTGAAGATGACCTGACTTCATGCGGCACAGGGCTGATTTATTATTTTATTTATTCATCCACTGTAGAGGCCGCCAGAGTCCCACCTAATTTGGGGCCAGCGTGGGAAAAGCCTGCTTTGGTTTCTAGAAGAAGCTTGAAAGGGAGGAATGATCAGCCTGCGTCCCCTTTTTGGAGACCTTTTGGTGATCCCCCTTCCAACGGCACGGTTGAATTTTGGCAACACCAGTGCTGGAATTCGAGACAACAATATGCTTCCTTTTCTTTTGAGGTGGAAAAGACATGCAAGCCGGTGTGAGCTCTTAGATTGGCTTAACAGCACTGCAAAATGAAAAGGACACCCCCCCCCCAAATAAAAAGCAGGGAAGGAAAATCTCTGTCCTCTTTGCTTTAAGTCTCACTTCAGTCCTTGCCTCCACCCGCCCTAATTGATTCGTGCCCCCACCCTGCCTTCACATGATGCAGTCCAACCTCCCCCTTGCAGCTACGTGCTCTTTGGATCAGTTCTCACTTTTCCCTCCTGCTTTTGTGGCTTCCATAAACTCCCCCCCCCTTCCCAATTCTGCAGGAATTTGAGATTGAGCTGGAAGGCTCGCAGTATCTGCGCATCCTCTGCTACGAGAAATGCTTTGACAAGACCAAGGTGAACAAGGACAACAACGAAATTGTGGACAGGATCGTGGGCAAGTGGCAAGTCCAGGTGCGGGGACCGTTGCCGCGAGGAGGGAAAGAGGAAGGTCTATTTTAACCTGCGCGGTAGGCTCAGAGGCTGCTTCAGGAAGACCCTGCCCTTTAGCCATACGTCTCTAGGGCTGGCTCTCCTTGCAGGGAGAAAGCTAGCGGGTCAAGAGAGGGGAGGGAATCACTTTGTTCCCTCCTTTGCATTTTGCGGGGATCCAGCCCAGGGGAGCTGAGTCTTCTGGAGGGTGGTGCTGTGCTGGGAGGGGTGCGTATTCGTTCAGGGGCAAAAGTAAGAAAGGGAAGGGTTCATCCATCCTCCGTGCAAGGAGCTGTTTTGATTTCGTCCTCCGTGCAGAAAAACGCGCCTTTTCCCTCCTGGCAGTGGGGTCTAAGAATCTTGCCTGCCTTTTCGAAAACGGAACTGCTTTACACGGTTGTTGGGGAATTGTCGCTTCAGGAGAAGCTGGGGTATTGCAGTTGACCTGTCCACTCCTCCCATCGTCACTTGTACACTTGACAGTAATTGCAAACTTTTTTTATGCTTTATTCCAGTGTTTCTCAACCCCGACAACTTTAAGATGTGTGGACTTCAACTCCCAGAATTCCCCAGCCAGCCATGGGGAATGGCTGGGGAATGCTGGCTGGGGAATTCTGGGAGTTGAAGTCCACACATCTTAAAGTTGTCGGGGTTGAGAAACGCTGCTTTATTCAATGGAACGTGGAACGAGAAAGCCTTTGGCCCCAGTTGACTGGTTCATTCTCAGTAAGAGACATAAATTACACACAGCTTGGAAAGGGTCGAAAGCTGGGTTGGACGTGTCGCTCGCTTTTCAGTGTTGCTGTTATTGTGGGGTGGGCCACTTTGGTTTAGCTTCTTGTCGGCGTCGTACTCTGGGACTGGGCGAGGTTATCAATGCGGCTAAACGGAGTAAAATAATGCAACTTAGGAAAAAATAATGATAACCACTTCTTACAAACTGGACGAAAGCAGCTGGATGGAGGATGCCTCTGAAGAGATATCAGCCCGGTGAGGTAGACCGGGCCAGAGAATCTAGTCCACGGGAAGACTGGCGCTACACTTTGAGATTGGCTCGAATGACAAAATCTTGCAAGGGGGATTGGGCTGGACCTGCCCCCCTCCCACCTCCAGTGAATCAGGGAGGCGTCTCCCTGAGCCCCGTCCAGATGCTATCTTGCTTCTCAGGAGTTAAAGAACGTTTCAACCCCTTTTTCCTAGGTAATGGTTCTTGCATATTTCTGCCAAGACCTTCTTCCTTACTCTCTACACCAGATGAATAACCCCTTTCACAAGAAGGGGACAGTGAAGAGATCTTTTTTCCCTCTATAAATCCAAAGATTCTTTCTAAATTCAATCTCTCACCCTCCGTTCTGCTTCGGATACTGCATTGGCCCAATTCCGGACTTATTGTAACACAGGAAAAAATGACAGAGGTAGTCTTCGCTTAACGACCACAAGAGGTACCGGAAAATTCATCATTAAGTGGCTTGGGAAGTTTAGATTCAGTCTGGAGAGATTGATGTCAGGTTCAGCCCAAAGAACTCCACGAGACAGTGCAAATACAGTTCTGTTGCGTTTATTAGTTTCCACCTCCAAGACAGAATCTCTCCAGACTGAATCTAACTTCCTAAGCCAGCAAGCCAAAACACCGTGAATACCTTAGGGTGGTGCCAGTCTCATTTTCTTAACCTTCCCATGCTCCTGCTGGGGGCTAAGGAAATGCTTATCTCCCCAAGCGTGGCCTTCATCAAACCATTCCATCACAGGCGGACATTAAGCAAGGCATGAAGTGACCGGACCTGATTTTACAACATTTTTTGTGGCGGTCGTTAAGCGAATCGCGCAGTTTCCAGTTGATTTTGCTTGCCAGAAGCCAGCTGGGAAGGTCACAAATGGCGATCACTTGATCCCAGGATGCTGGAACCATTGTAAGTGCGAGCTGGTTGCCAAGCGCCCAGATCGTGATCATGTGACTGTGGGGGTGTTGTGATGGTTGTAACTTTGGGCATTGGTCATAAGTCACCTTTTTAGCACCGTTGTAACTTCGAACAGTCACTAAATGAACAGTCGTTAAGCGAGGACTACCTGTACAACAGGTAGTCGGATAATTTCCAGCTTTTTCCATAAATTCCTGTTCTCCTCCTATCAGGCATTTGCCGGATTCTTCTTTTGCTTTTTCCCTCCTGTGCTCCTGAGAGTGCATTAGCATCCTGAATGTACAAATGGCCACAGCTTATACTCCGTGTATTTCTTTAGGTGAGTTCTGCAGAAGGAGAGCCATGTTAGTTCAGAGTAGCCAAAAATCAGGAGGAGTCTGGAAGCCCCTTTCCCGGCTAACAAATTTTATCCAAAGGCAGAAGATTTTGTGGGCTGCAGCTTAGTTCATCGGATGCAATGCCTTTTAATAAAAAATACGCCTTTGAATAAAATGTGTCAGTCAGAAAGGGGGCTCCCAGGCTCCTTAAAACGTTTTGGTGAGCTGATATATTTGGCCCTGCACAGCCTTGCCTCTCATTCCTTTTCCCGTTCTTGAGAGACAAAAATATCACTGCCCCTTGCAGGTTTCTCTCTCTCTAGGATTCTGAGTTGTCACATAATTCACCGAAAGCCAACGGTTGCCATTCCCAGCCGCTGATTTCTCCTCTCCCTTGTTTCTGATCCATTGTTCTCTGGGGCCTCTCAGATTTTCCCCAGCCTGCTTGAAACTTCTTATTCACTTCTGGGTGAAATTTGCTGCCTATAATCCAGTACCATAATTAGTGCCAGCTCTCGTAGGATGCATAGAACCCCACGTACGCCACAGTCCAAATTTCTCCTCCCATCTTTCGGGGTGCCAGCAGGATGCAGCTCAAGCTGTCTCTCAGATGCCAGGCTGTAGCACCGCCAGTTCCTTTGTGCCAAGACAGCAAATCCCCTCGGAGGCGTGCTTTTTCCTGTCTAACTTTTCTCTTCCCCATCTGTACATTTATAGGCTCTGGCGGAGTCTGGCCTAGATAGATCATTCGCAGTTAAAAGAGATAAATTTTCCTCCGATCAAAAAAAGTCATAAGTCTGGCATCCTAATGCAGCAAACCGGCTTCCCAAATTGGATATTGGAAGAGTTAACACCCTTTCGAAAGACTTGAAAGTGAAGAAAGAGGAGTTTAAGCTCGGAAATGTCTATATCGATTACGTATTTTGTGAAAAAACGGTCTCTGTGCTTTAGACCAGGGTTTTTCAAGCTTTTTGAGGCTGTGGAACTTGTTAGTTAAAAAAACAAATCAGAGAATGTGTCCGCCCTATCAGGTAGACCAGAGTAAGAAACAGACACCATGCAGAACTAATGCTACTTTTATTAGAACAGTTCTAGTAACAGAATCTTGCAAGACTGAGTGTGCTACCTTTCCTTCCTCTTTTATCTTCATGAGAAGTTGGGGAGGGGGGGTCTGTCTGAGACATTTTTGCAAACTTTCTTGGCTTGGGCTCAGATTTTATTTATCTGACTGTTGCCTTGATAGCGGAACTTCCCTCTGTCTTTCAAGGCCATCCTCTTTATTCACTACAGAACCCCTGACTGAGAAGCAAAGCTCTGGTGATAGAAAATTGGCTGCATTTAAGTGAACTTGGGGGGGCATTAATCTCTTAGAGAACCCCATTGAGTTCTTGTGGAACCCCAGGGTCCCTTGGGATGCAGCTTGAAAAACCCCGTTCTTTACACTACAAAGAACATATTCCTTGGTGTGGTTTAACGAGATGTGTTCTGTTCCGTTGCAGTAAATATAATCCGAGAATTTGTTCTTGCTGTTTGTCATCACATACGCCCTGCTGCAAATGGGACTTGGAGCCAGATCTCAAAACGCTCAGGTGGATTGTTTATTCTCTGCAAACGGTGCAATGTTGTCCTTTTTCCTTTGCTGTTTTGCAGCAGGGCAAACAAGGCTCGTTAAGCTAAACGAATTAGATTCTGCTGCTGGGTATCTGGACTTTCTCAAAAGCCAAGCCAATGCCCGATTTTGCATTTTTAATAGGTTTTTCTGAGGTGGGAAAAAGAGTGAAGCCAGCCTTCTTCAATTTGACTCCATATTGGGTTTTTTTTGGTGGGGGTGGACTGGGAAAGTGTGCAGGAGTGACCCTAAGATCCCATCTGAAGGATGCAGTTAAACAAATGGGAATAGGTTTGAGTTGGATACGTCAATCTTCTGAGTTTTTCCACTTCTGCTTTGAACGGGGACCTGGAAGCTGCACTTTCTGCTGCAGAGAACAGGAGTCGGGTCTGAAAGTAGCCACACACTGGGTCTTGCCAGGAATGGTTGGGGGAAAAGAAGGTGAATTGGTTTCTTTCCATGCTGCTGTGATCCAGATGCTGAACCAGCTCGAATTCCTCCTCCTTTACAAACTCCCGAGCCCCCAGTATTAAGGCAGGGCAGGTGCATAAACATGGCCTCTCAACACAGCGCCTGCCAGCATCCCTGGCGCCTTCCTTCCTCCGACCAACTTTATCCCGGGTTGCTCTAGCAACGGTTGCTAAGACAACTGTTGAGCGTTGCTCCGATTGGGCGAGGAAGATAATGGGAGGACAGGGGAGACGGTTTGGTACCTGGGTGAACTGGATGCATGTCAGAAGCAGAACAGGGAAGAGCGTTCACAATCCTCTATTTCTGTTTATTAATTTATTTATTTGAAGAAGGGTAGGGGCGTGCATCTGGGGCACACAACTCTGGGTGGTTAATGGCAGTAATAAAAACAAGAAAAACAGTGAACAAAAAATCAAGAAAAGCCAAGCAATCAATCCATCGATTACATCCATTCATCATTACCAGTGTTTTTCAAACTTGGCCGCTTTAAGATGGGTGGACTTCAACTCCCAGAATTCCCCAGCCAGCATGCTGGCTGGGGAATTCTGGGGGTTGAAGTCCACCCATCTTAAAGCGGCCAAGTTTGAAAAACACTGATCTATACCATCTGCCCTGCACCAACCTTACTGTCCCGATGCCTGGGGAAAAACCAGCTCTTTGTGGCTTTTATATAAGAATTGGAGGAGGGTTGGGTTAGTGATTTTGGCCTGGGGAACGGGGAGCGCTGTTTTTTCCTGAGCCCTCCCCTCCCATTGCGTCTTCCAGTTTTTCCCCGTCCTGCTTAGCGAGTCAAATCTTTCAGGCAGTGTTCGTGGTAGCTGTTTTTCTATGAACCCAGACCCTGCTGGGCTTAGCAATGGAAAGAGCGAAGGAGAAGCGTGAATACATTGTCAGAGGAGAGTTGCATTAGGAGCACAACACCTGCAGCGCTTTTTCCAACTCACACGTTCCGTTAAGAGGCGTAAGCGTCCGTGGCTACACGGATATAGGATATAAATTATATTTGTTATTCCTCTGTGCTTTTTATATCTCGTTCGCCTTATTGGCCTGTTGGAACAAGGGTGCCTAATGGTTCTGCAAAAATCAGGAGGCGTCTGGGAGCCCCTTTTCTGACCAACACATTTTATTAAAAGGCCTCGGCTTTTGTAAGCTGCCGTTTGCTTCATTGCGTGCTTAGAGAGGCTGGGCTGATGTAGGGTTTAAATTGGGGAGAAGTGGGGGGGAGATAGGCTGGTGATGCGGAGCAAGTTATGCGTGAGACAGGTTACAAGCACTTTATCAATTAACTATTGTAATGCAATACAGGTCGTCCTTGTTTAGCGACCACCATTAGGACTGGCAACTCAGTCATTAAGTGAAGTGGTCGCTAAGTAAAACCGCGACTCTGCTTACGATCTGCCTTCCACTTTCCTTTGCTTTCCAGACCTGTGAAGGTTGTAAATGCGAGGATTGGTCGCAAAGTTACTTTTTCATCACCGTTGTAACTGCGAATAGTTGCTAAGTCAGGCAGTCACTAAATGAGGACTACCTGTAAAAATTTGCTAGGTTTGTTGAGACTTTCTGAAATCACCTGAAATCTCTTCATGTATGTGAGTTCAGCCATCTCTGGCTCAACGGTCTCGTTAAAGTCTCGTTTTTTCCAGGAGACTGAAATGCTCAGGTTTTGCACTGTCCTTGCTTTGAGCCTTGATGTCAACCTTGTGTCCATTCTTTTGCGCAATGCTTGTCCCATTTGTCGATGCGGAATCCTACAATCCGATGTGGAAAAGCGTGTGTCAGTTTCAGAAAGCAGAAAGGGGTTGTGTGTTGATTAATTTTCAAGCTTCTTTCTCACAGTTGTCCTCCATGCAGCATGCATGGAAAATACCCTCCTCCAATGTTCAAAACTGATCTGCACAGAACAGTTACGAATTATTTCTATGATTATAGCACGGGGAGGGTGTTACAACAAAATGCACTTGTTCATTACCCTCCTGAACGCACACATTTTTCTGCAGAGGTCTCCCTAATGTAGACTTCTTTTCCCCCAGTTGCAAATTCAGAAAATTCAACTGAAAATTCAGAAAAAGGGAAGATTTTGAACAAGAGCTAAATTTGGGGCCGTGTATTGGTACGAAAGTGCAACGTTAGGTGAATTTGCCTTCCAGTAGGAACCAAACCAGCCCCTCCCCACTCTGAAGATGGCTCTCAAAAGCCCAACGCGAGCGCTGGGGTTTTGCTGCTTCTGTCTGAAGATGAAGAGAGAGCACGGTAGAAGCTTGGTTGCTCCGTTTACTGGAAACTCAGCTTTGACCCACAAGCATGAGTCATAGCGGCGGATGGGGGCGCGGGATGGACATGGAGATTCCAGCCATGTGAACTTTGGGGGCGGGCAGGGCTCCTGGGGATTGCAGGTCTTACAGGCTGCAACTTGGCTGTTGCAGTGTGGAAAGGCTTCCAGCATTTCAGTGCCTGGAGAAGTGGGGTGGCTTGGAGGCGGTCAATGGCCATAGCAGGTGAGTGCAAGGCAGAGCTCTGTTCATTGGTGGATAACCCCGGCATCCTTGAGGACCCCAGTGTAATCTGGTGGCTGTCAAGAGCGTTTCTCACACGGATCTGGACACCATCTGCTGTCAGGAGGCTATTGTTGCTGCTGGGCGAGAAAATCAGACCGGCATCTGAGTTACTTCCCACGTTCCCCTTGTACGTGCTTTGGAGCGAGGTTCGAGATGGTGGATGAAACGAAGGTGATTCTGTGGGGAGGAGAGAGGTGCCCCCATGGCTGCCAAAACTGACCCCCTCCACCTTGCTGCTGGTCGTCCTCTTCTTCTCTTTCCTTCCGCCTTTCCCAGTGTTAGAGCCTTCCCCAGAGGGCTGGGTCTCCATGTTGATTGATCATGTGCCATCAAAGTCGGTGTGGACTCTTAGTGACCACGCGGGTAGATTTTCTCCATGATGATCTGCCCCTAGCCTGGTCCTTCAGGACTTCCGATGGTGCCCCCGTGGCTGCCATAACTAAGCCCATCCTTCTCGCTGCTGGTCGTCCTCTTCTGTTCCCTTCCACCTTTCCCAGCACTTCTGCAGAGAGCTGGGTCTGCGCATCGTGTGTCCGAAGCAGGATCGTCTGAGCCTGGTCATTTGTGCCTCGAGGGAGAGCTCTGGGCTGGTTTGTCCAGTGATCCATCGGCTTGTTTTCTTGGCTGTCCACGGTCTTCTCAGGTATCTGCTCCAACACCAGCGTTCAAAACGTCCATACTCTTCCTCCCCTGCTTGTTCAAGTCCAGTCAGTAGTGGGTGAATGCAAGCTGGCAGAACCTGTCTCTGTTCCATCCGAAGGCAGAGAACAGGAGAGACGAAGAGGCCTCTGTGCTTCCTCTCCTCTCCTCTCCCTCCCTACTGCCATGATGGGGGGGAGGAAGTTTTCAGAAGCAACATCTGCAGTGAATTTTCCCCCCACCCACCCAGACCCATACACTCTCCCTACACTTCCTCTGTTGCAAGAGGGGGGCATCTTGGCCACAAGGTTATTGGTTAGTCGAGAAGGATCCGTCTATAGCAGTGTTGTCCAAACTTGGGCACTTTAAGATGAGTGGACTTCAACTCCCAGAATTCCCCAGCCAGCCCTGCTGGCTGGGGAATTCTGGGAGTTGAAGTCCACTCATCTTAAAGTGCCCAAGTTTGGACAACACTGGTCTATAGACTCCATTTGCGGCAAAAAGAACGTGTTTCCCCAAAGAGATACGTGTGATCCAAACAAAGTTATGGGACTGGGGGCCACAGCAAGCCAGCTTAGGATGTGATGGGCGCACTGCAGCATTTCATTTTACGAGGGCAGTTCAGTCACCTGTTAGCATCAGTTATTAATAACTGAAAGCCACCTCGCTGAGTCCTTTAGGGAACATCAAGTCGGTGCAGGGGGCGGACTTGGTGAAAAAGCCTTTCCCAGCCTCTAGGCAACCTTGGCTGATCTAGAAAGCTAAGCAGGGTTGGAGCTGGGAAACCCTGGATGGGGGACCATCTGGGAATTCCAGTACAGGTAGTCCTCGCTTAACGACCACAATAGAGACCGGAAAATCTGTTGTTAAGTGGGGTGGCTGATAAGTGAGTCGCGCCCGAATTTACAACCTTTTTGTAACGGTTATTAAATGAATCACTATGGCCATTAAGTGAATCACATGTTTGTTAAGCGAATCATGCGGTTTCCCATTAATTTTGCTTGCCGGAAGCTGGCTGGGAAGGTCGCACATGGCGATCACATGACCCTGGGATGCTGCAATCATCATAAATGCAAGCGCTTGGATCGCGATCACATGACCATGGGGGTGCTGTGACGGTTGCAAGTGCGAGGACCAGTTGTAATCCCTTTGTTTAGCACTGTTGTGACTTCGACGGTCACTAAACAAGTGGTCGTTTAGTGAGGGCTATCTGTAGCTTGACTGGGAAATTGAAAAAATATCCTGCATAAGGCAATTGCGGACCACTTTTGTATCATGCCTAAAAAACTGCAGGGGTGTATCTTCAGAGTTTTAAGAAGGACAGGAAGAGGACTTGGTTTTCTGTGTTCTCATAGAAAGCGGGCCCAGCATAATATCCGTGTTTGTGAAAGCGGAATGCAGGCAGAGGCGGGCGCTTGAATTCTGAACTCTGTGCATGCCCCAAAACGCTGAGCCACGGTGTTGGAAGACTAAAGGGAATTATTCTGTTTGAAATATAAACATGACCTCTCTCTGTTAGTGTGTAGTTTCCCCCCCTGGCGCTTTTAACTCTGCGCGTGGCTTGGCTTCTCGACGCTGCCTTGCCCTCTGACCGCATCGCCCACCCCTGGGCTCCTTCTCCGGGCTGCCCGGCCTCTGAGAGCGCCCCAAAGGCCCGTCTCCTGCGGCCTCGAAGCCCCAGCAGCGGGAGAAAGGGGTTGCCCGTCTCCAGCGGCTGTGAAATCTGAACCAGCTGCCGGTCCTTCCGTCCTGGGGCCAGGCGGAGTGGAATCGATTATGCAAAGTGTCAGCCCGCTCTGCTTTTGGCTGGCAGGCAGGCAGGCAGGCAGAGCTGCCCGCTGGCTCCCCTCGTCTCCAGCCAGCTGGCTGGGGCGGATGGGAGTTGTAGTGCATCGTCTCCGGTGGGGGCAGGTTGGGGAAGAGGTCAGAGAATCCAGCAAGATGGCGAAAAGTGCCCGCTTCTGCAGCAAAGGACCTGCTGCTTTGAAGGGGAAGTTGCCCCCCTGTTTTCTTTTAAAAAAATTATTTTGTCTCCTTCGGTGACCTGCCCTGCTCTCCAGCAAATGCCTGAACTGGGGCCTCTGCAATGGGAAGCAGATGTCAGTTGGGATCCCTGCCTTCCTTCTCGCTTGCGTGTAACCCATAGATGAATAGCTGTCAGTTACCCAACACGGGTGGGGAAAGAGGGCTTCGGGGCTTGAAAGAGCGTCTCTTGCCACATACAGAGTGCACTGCCCCTTTTTGCAAACCATGAGGCCGTTGTGTTGGTCACCAGAGTCAAAGGAGCGCCTGGCCTTCTCAGAAGAAGCCACCCTCCTTTTCTGGGAGCAATGGTCCCTGTTGTACAGGTCGTCCTCGTTTAGCGACTACACTTGGGACCGGCCACTCGGGCGTTAAGTGAAGTGGTCACTAAGTGAAACCACGCCAGTGCTTACAATCTTCCTTCAGCTTGTCTTGGCTTTACAGACCTGCAAAGGTCGTAAAGGCAAGGATTGGTCGCAATGTGACTTTTTCATCACCGTCGTAACTGTGAACGGTCACTAAACGAGGACGGCCTATAGAGTGCTTGAAGGCCTCCACTAGTAGGTTCTCCTCCATTGGAAGTCTTCCACAAGAGGCTGGGTCGCCATCTGTCAAAAATACTTTAGCAGACCCTGCACTGAGCAGGGATTGGTTGGGTGGGACTAGATATAACCTCTGACGTCCCTTCCGACAGGAGTGTGTGAAACTGCCCAGGAATCTGCTATGACGGTGCAAATGTCGGTCATGCGGCCGGGTGGACGGAGGGTCTGGCCAGCTGTCTCTTCCTCTTGGGGACTTTGTGGCTTTTTCCAGGGATCTTCCTGGGCAACCCTACCAGAGCCATTTGGTGTCCCATCCAAATCCTAACCAGGCCCAGCCCAGCTTCGCTCTCCAGGCCAGAAGGTCAGCCAAGTAGTGCTGTGGGTCACTGTTTGTCTTTTTGCCCCCGGGGTGACCTTGCGTGGCCTTTTGATGGCCCCTGGGCGCTCAGGACCAACCGGGAAGGAGCCGGCTGCGTTTTGCCCTGGTGGTGAGTTGCCGTTGCAGGAATAGGGGATTTTAGAGCGGGCCGTTGCGTCTTCTCCGTAGCTGATGCTCTTGGGCCGGCGGTGCGGGTAGGGAGGTCCTTGTGGATGTGGGGGGGCGTGGTTGGGGGGCAGCAAGGAAGGCTGCAAGAGGCATCTTCTGTGGCGAGCCGGACCATTCGCTTTTCTTTTTCAAGGGAAGGTTCTCAGTAGGCAGAGGTGCCCAGGGAGAGATGCAGGAAGCCAGGGTTTCTCAAACTTGGCCACTTTAAGATGGGTGGACTTCAACTCCCAGAATTCCCCAGCCAGCCATGAAGTCCACCCATCTTAAAGTGGCCAAGTTTGAGAAACCCTGCAGAAAGCAATCCCAAAGGGGGTGCCAGTCGGTGGAGCCATCCAAGCATTGGTGGGGAGGGCGCTGTCTGAATGTAGGGCACTGCTTTTCCTTCGAGGGTTGATCAGGATCGCGCGCAGAACCGAGCTTGCGTGTGCCGGCAAACCTAACACCTCCCTCTAATCCCGCTTGGCTTCGCCAAGTACGTGGCGTGCCCCATGCAGTTTTCTTGGCGACAGGACCGAAAGGTTGCATGTCCCTGCTTCCCCCAGGGTGCCCTTTTCCAGGCCGAGTCCGCCCTCTAGGGCTTCCTGGTGGTCTCCCATCCAAGAGGACCAAGGAGGTCAGACTTACCTTAGCTTTTCGTGGGCTGGGACGGGCCTCCGTTTAATGCTTGAACTGGGGGCAGCGCCCAGCCTCTGTCTTCGGCCTGGGAGGAGGGCTTCTGAGCAGGGCTCCTGCGTGAAGCACCCCTCGAAGGTTGCAGAAGGGAAAGGCGTGGGGTGCTGGAGTGCAGTGGTTTGGGGCTGGGGGCCAGTTCCCTCCATTTGGAAGGTGTCCTGCAACGCGGAGCTTCAGAAGGCGACTTGGACCAGGAGGGCGCTTGGCAGAACGTCCTGTGCCCTGGCTAGGGATTCTGGAAGATGCCATCTTGTGCCTGTGGGGTGCAGTTCCAGATCTTAGCTCTGCCTTGTCTAAGATGGGGGCTGCACATAAATGAGGCGAGGAGCAAGGGACTGCGCCCCAGATTTCCAACTGAGGTCTGAGCCGTGGCAGGGGCAGCACCTGGCTGAGCTTGGCGTGATCGAACCTGATTGGTACAGGAACTGGAGACCACTAGAAGATCTCAGGGCCAAAGATTAGATGGTAGAGAAAAAAAAATCTGGAAGAACGCAACAGCAAACCACAATATGTTATTGATGAGAAGATCACGTGGTTGCCTGAGCTGAATTTGACCTGAGGGAATCTTTATTTCACCAAGATCTAGGGCTTAAGCTTTTTTCCACCTCTTCCCTCCCGGTCACTTTTCCTTTTGTGATGTGACTTTTAAGTTATATATGGGGGCACAGCAACAGGCTTTGGAAATGCTTTTTGTCTGAAAAGCAGAGTAGTAATGCTATTAATCACGGATGCCAGCCAGGTTCGGGCAAAAAAGTCAAAATGTCACATAAAAAACAGCAGAGTTTCGATCAAGGCATCGTGGCCGCCATCTTGGCTTTTTTGCCCACACCCTGCTGACACCCGTGCTAATCATCGTGCTAAAAATGCTGCAACTCAGATCTCTGCTTTCCCACGATGGAAAGAGGGAGATAGAAGCATGATTCATCTTTAACACGTGGAGCCATTCTGGAGCCCCAAGAAGTGTTTTGTAACCGAGAGCCGGTTTCCGATGGAGTGGAATCTGAATTCAGGGCCTGCTGGATCGTGTGGCTCCCCCGGGTCCTTTGTGGCAAATGCTTTGGAGTCAGGGCTGGATAAAAATGCAAAGCGTAAAGTGGATTTTAACAAGACTGAAATTGCCCGGGGAGATTCTTTTAGGACGTGGTCGAAGAAACGCTTATGCGTAAGGCTGCCTGGACGTCCTTTGTACCCTGAGCATCTGGCGGCTCCGAAAGGCAACTCCAATCCGGATGAGCAGGTCCCGAGGTCTCGGCAGAAAACAGCTGGCTGGAGCAATGTGATGTATAAATAAATAGATGAAATAAATAAATAAAATTCTTGGCTCCGCGTTCCCCGCCTGCTTTGGCAGCGGAGGAGTTAACCGTCTCTAATCCTCGGAGAAAGGCTGTTCCAGGCGGATTTGTTTGGGGAAGCGGAGTTGGTGCCGGAGGGGTTAAGCCGGTGGGGAAGGCGGGGGGGGTGGAATAAGGAGCTGGGAGGAAAGAGGGAAGATCAGGGACAGGCGAGCTCTCTCCGCACTTCCCAGCTGTTCCGGGCGAGCGTGCTTCTGGCCCGGGCATGGTGCGCACCCCAGCTCCTTCCCAAGGCCCACGTGCCGGACCCGGACGGGTGGTCCTCTAAGCAGCCACCGCCCCCCCTTGCGATGGGCCCTGCTCCCTCCTCCTGCTAACGGCGAGAGCGGGCTGGCCTCTTGGAATCGGTGCCGGCGCTCTTGGGGTGCCCCACGGAGGGGGGAGACGGCGAGCGAGATGACCGACGTCTTGGTGCAGCAGATGGACTTGTCCCGGGAGCATGTGGGCCATTGCTCTTTGGACAGCCTGGAGGAGGCCCCCGAGGGCAAGAGGCCCCCCAACACTGGCGCCAAGCTGTGGGGAAGAGTGCGTAGCAAGCTACTTCGGCAAAAGGTGCACGGGGAATGGGGGGCTTCCTTGGGTCTCTCTCCTAATTCCCCGGGGGTAGGGGGGCCCTCTTGTTCCCTGCCGTAAGGGTGGAAATAATAATTTGGAGGGGGTCAATGGAAGAAGAACCCTGTGCTGAGTTCACACAACCCACGAGTCTAGGCTCAAGAGGGTTGCGGAGCCGGGGACTCCGTGTCTTGCAAGGACCCAGCCTTATGGGGTGGTGTGAACAGGCTTCCCTCTCAAACCCTGCAATGCAAATGCGCGCTTTGTTCCCCCAGGCTCCAGATTTAGCGTGTTGTCCAAGCAAGTAATTGCAATGATTATTTGCTCCAGCGGTCGGGGAATCCGCTGCCTCCCTGCAGGGGTTGCCAGCATCCAAACTTCCCCGCTGCAGTTGTTTCCCCCGGCAGCTGTTGTGACTGCCCTCCGCGAAAAAACTGCAGCCTGTTTGCCTTGCAGCCCAGCCCAGCCGAGCAGAAATCGAGTGCTGGGAGATCTCGGTGCTTGCGGGGTCCGCAGGCTAATGGGGTTACCGGGGTGAGCAGAAGGGGTTTCGCAGCCAGACAGGCTGCAGGTGAAGAGAAGGCTGGCTTATGGGGATGTGGGGTAAGGGGACGTGCTCTGGACTCATCACGTCAGTACCTTTCCAAAGAGAGGGAGGTTGACTAGCATGTCGTCTGACTTAGAGAACTCCGTTACTTCCCTTTCATAGTCTGGCACTTTTTGCAGCTGCCTGGCGTGTTTTGATGAGGAAGGGAGGTGCACTCTGCACACGTTCAGAAAACCGATTTTAGAATGCGTCGCCCACAAAATGTGGACCCCTTCCTCCCACCCCAGGGCCTTGACAACTGGCCAACGAGTTTGGGCGCAATTCGAATCCTTTAATTAAGAGGAAGAAACCTTTGGAAGGTACAGTGGGGGGCCGGGGGAGGGTTGAAGGCTGCCCAGTGGGTCAGGTTAGATCATACGCGTGGGTAGGACAGCACATTTTGTGTTTCAAACGGCAGTGTGCCTTTGGAGGTCCTCCTTTTAATGGTCTTATCGGGGGGGGGGAGAGGGTAGACAGAATCTTGCGCAGCTGGAGGGAAGGCATGCAGCCCCTGGCTTGAACCATGACCCAGACGGAGAATCTGCTTCTCTCTCTCTGCACTTTTTGCTCCTTCCCTCCCCGCTGTCTGCTGACATGCAAAGAATATGAGACGGCTTTTGGGGGCTTTTTTTAAAATGGTAGTTTGTCCTTTCAAAGATAACCGCAGAGCAAGGACTAGGTGGAAAATGCTGACTCGGAGCTTTCAGGGACACCCCAAGGACGGATGGCACCGAGTCTGGGACACCCCCGAGCCCCTTGGCCCCCCTTCCACTGCCTTGCTAAGACCTCATAGGCACAAGCCGCGTGAGTTCACAGGGCTGGTGGGGTGAACTCACAGATGGTGAGCCAGACGGGCGATATGAAGCAGGGTTCCTGCCTCAGGGGGTGAAAAATAGATCCAGGGTCCCTTTCTGGAGGGAGACTGACTTTCACGGACTTGCAAATCTACAGTTACGTGGATGGCACCGAGTTGGACTTGACCACCGATGACCGCGCAGACAAATGACTCTTTGCACTCTCTCGTGTAGCATTTTCAGGGACATTTGCAATCATCTCTGTGTCCTGATCCATCCACTTGATCTATCACCGTCCCTTTCTACCTCCCTCAATCTCGGCAAGCATTTTTTAATGTTTTTGGCCTTTATTGATTTAACTAAGCAGAATATTTTTCATTTAATTAAACAGAACAAAGGGGAGGGGAGGGAGGGAGAGATGTGTGTGTGTATGAGCGTGGGTGTGTGAGTGTGTGTGTATACATGTATCCAGAGTTTTGCAAACACAGTTCAGTAAAGGATAACCCTATTTCATTATGTTTGTATATGTATATACAGCTGTGTTTTTCTGGCTGGGGAATTTTGGGAGTTGAAGTCCACACATCTTAAAGTGGCCAAGGTTGAAAAACAGGGATATATATCTATATAGACTCTACTTTGCCAAACATAATATTTTGCCTACTCCACTGTCTGCTGGCATTCCATGCCCATAATACGTGAGTTTCTGCCGACTGCTCGTTGTCAAGAGAACAGTCAGCCTTGATTTGGGCTTGGGCTAATGGCGTAGTTCTTCCTGCAGCCCGTGGACGTGTTTGTGACCGTTTCCAGATTCATGATCGGAAGGCCTCTATCTTCCATCCCTCATGCTTTCTTAGCATCCAGCTTTGAAATTACGTGATCTTTGTCGTCAGTGACCATCTTTATCCTTCCGGATCTTCTCTACGGTTGCCAGATGGCCTTTCGCCTTAAAATTAATCTCTTCCACAGCATACCCTCTGGGCCACCTTTATTATTCTTCATCTCAAAAGGAGGGCATGATCTGTCTAAAATGGGCAAAAGTGGAGGAGTCAGATCTTAGGGATGTCATTAATCTTAGGGACATCATTAATAGCACTTTGCGCTTTTCTCCCAGCCATCATTTCAGCTGTGCTGGTCGAGATGTGCTTCTGGTGCAGCCGAAGTCGAAACCAAATTCAGGCGGTGTGCATTCAAATGTTGGGTCTCCAATGCTGGATTTGCAGCTGGAATTGGAGAAGGCTGCCCTGGGGTCAGGGAGTGATGGGCCTCGGTGTCCGATATAATTGGCAAGCACCTGGCTGGGGAAGGCAGGTGATATTCAGGAGCCCATAGAGGATGGGACTTTTTGTTCCTTATGCTTGTTCCGCCCAGGGATGCACCACCCCGATGTGCAAGGAAATCGCATTCATGCTGTCCTCGGCCTCTTCCTTAGGAATATTTAGTATTTTATTTGGTCTGTGGTTATGGCTAAGCACAGCGCAGGACCTGTTGTTAAAATGTTACGGAAATTCTGCAGACGTATTCAGGGGTTGACAATCTGGTGCTCCCCTGTTTATTTTATCCTTCCTGAATCTCTGTCCTTGGCTCGCATGCCTGCATCCTCTGCTTGCTGGAGGAGTAATAAAGGATGAATAACTAACGAGATAGGAACACCTTTTAGACTTAAGGAAAAAGGGCATGAAAACCAGAGCATCTCTGGGAGCATCTCTCAGGAGTGCAAGAGGTAGCGACGTGTTTGGGCATGAAATAGGCCACTCAGCGCGCCTAGCAGCTGTCGGTCACTTCTAGTGGCTCCCTGCAATTGAAACAAAGATAGATCTATCTATCTATCTATCTATCTATCTATCTATCTATCTATCTATCTATCTATCTATCTATCTATCTATCTAGTATGGCCACCCATCTCACCAAGTGACTCTGGATGGCAAACGAAATTTAAGAAATGAAAACAATTAAAATACAGGTAGTCCCTAGTTTAAGAACAAGTTCTGTTCCCAAGGTCTGTCCTTAAGTTGAATTTGTACATAAGCCGGAAGAGGATGGTTGCATAATCCTGTATAAATAGTATTGTGTAATGAACTCGAATCACTGTGCATTTAATTTGAATCTTGCTACAACAGGCTCCGTTCTCAACTACGGGCCATCCTTAAACCGGGCGTTCTTAACCCGGGATCAACTTGTAATACAAACAGAGCAGCCAAGAATAAAGTGCCCATCATAATGACTAAATTAACCATGAAACGGGTCCCTGCACACACCTGGGGCTCCAGGCCCTGGCACAGAGCCAGGTCTTTAAGGAATTAGGAAAAGCCAGCAGGGTCGGGGCTATCCTGATGTCCAGAGGGAGAATGTTCTGTAGGTGGGCACTGCCAACTGGCATTCCTTAGCCGATGGGACCCGGAGCGCGCCCATCCTGCCTGACCAGATCGGACAGGTAGAAACAACTGGGAGAAGATGGTCCCTCAAATAACCTGGTCCCAAGCCATGCAGGGCTTTAAAGGTGCCAACCAGCCCCTTGAATTGCACCTGGAAGCACACGGGCAACCAGTGCAGCTCACAGAGTAGAGGTGTTACATGCACCGAATAACCAGTGCCATTTACTACCCACGCAGCTGCATTCTGCACCAGTGGAAGCTTCTGAATGCTCTTCAAGGGCAGCCCCATGAAGAGTGCATTGCAGTAGTCCAATCAGGAGGTCATGAGGGCATGAGTGACAATGCGCAGGGCCTCCCAGTCCAGGAACGGGCATAACTGGCATGCAACCCAAAGGTGTGCAAAGACCCTCCTAGCCACTTGCTCTTTGGTACCCCCAGATTGCGCACGGGGTCTGTCTGAGGCAGTGCCACCTCATCCAAGGCCCACGATGGAAAGCCCCTGGCACCAGGAGGTCCAAACGCCCAAAGCCACTCAGTCTTGCTTGGGCCGAGCTGGAAATGCGCACTAAATGGGTCAGCTAGAGCGAAGAGAGCCCGTGTTCGAAGAGGAAGAAGTAACCTCATCCCAGCCGCGCATTGTGGTCGCCTCTTTTCCGTGCGCCCGGCTGTCTTGAGCGTGACGCAGCTTTCGAGCAGCACGAATCCAAATTTCGGGGGGTTTGCAACTGCCCTGTGGCGGAAAGAGGAGGCTGCACCGGCCCCTGCAGTGCTCCTGCCCTGGTTGGAGATTTTCATCTTTGCGGCTGCCTCCCCAGCCCTCCGCCGCTTGGGGATGGGATTCTCCTGGCCTGGGTGGATTTCCCCTTCTCCCCGTTCCAAACAGCTGGACGGAGTAAAGGCTAGTTGGAAGAATCAGCTGGCCGAGAGGCTCCGTGAAGGTCTCTCTCCGCGGGGAGACGGGCTGGAGGCTCGGCAGCCTCCATAGGCGCGGTCGCGTGACCTGTGGAACTCCGGGCTGCTGGAAGGACTTGCGTATCAGAGAAGAGGGTTCCGCGGTTGTTCGGCTTTCCGTGCGTTGCTGAAGAGCTCCAGAGGCGACCTCGTGTAATTCCGCTTTCGTGCCTCGCTGGGCAGAACGATTTTCTCTAAGGGAGCTCGGATGTGGGGCTGGAACCGGTCCAGCTTCAAAGCAGCCTGTGAGATTGTGGGTTACTGTTCTTTACTGCTGTTAATGACAACAGATGTTTAAGAACACCGTGCACGCTCAAGATGCTGGATCGCCACTGTCCTTAGGTAATAATGCAGCCCCTCTCCCTTGCATCCAGGGGACCTTGAGCAACGTTTCCTCTGCAAACAAGCGATGAAGGCCGCCCCTCTCTTCCTCGATTCTTCTGCAGCCCTAAGCATTTAGTGGTAGACTTCCTCTGAACATGGAGGTTGCATTCAGTTGCCGTCTTCAATAGTCATGGTTAGATTTCCACTCTGTGAATTGGTCTCAATCCTTTTTTGGGGCATCTAAACTAGCTGCTGTCACCACATTTCCAAAGTTCAGTCGTGCTTTGCAGGATCGAAAGAATAATCCAAGCTTCCTGTTTGACAGACAGGGGGGCTAAAAGACAGAGATTTATGGCTCCCTTGAACATTTCCATTCCTCCCAGCGGCAGAGCAGATTTACCTGCCTTCAGAGTTGCTGCTCTGCATGAGTCACTTGGTTAACAACCACAATAGGGACTGGAAAATTTGTCATTAAGCGGGGCGGTTGTTAAATGAGGCATCAAGTGACCACACCCAATTTGATGACATTTTTTGCAGTGGTCATTAAACAAATCATGCAGTTCCCCATTGATTTTGCTTGTCGGAAGCCCCCTGGGAAGGTTGCAGATGGCGATCACGTGACCCCATCATAAGTGCGAGCTGGTTGCCAAGTGCCTGGATCACGATCACGTGACCGTGGGGGTGCTGTGACGGTTGTAAGTGTGAGGACCGGTTGTAAGTCACTTTTTCAGTGCTGTTGTAAGCTTGAACGGTCACTAAACAAATGGTCGTTAAGCAAGAACTACCTGTAATGGCTTCCAGTCAAGACACATCCTGAAAACAGTGGCTCAGATTCTAGTCCAAGCACCTGCCCTCCAAGGTAGGAGCCTTGTTAAGAGATCGTCTGATCTTTGGAACTGGTTTCAGTTCTCATCTTCTGTTTTGCGGAAAGACAGAGACCATTTGGGAGAAAAACCGGGTGTTTTTTTGCAGGGAGCCTGGATCAGTCAGTGACTACACACAGACACACACACCTTTGTCCCAGCTGTTTACAGACAAAGAGCCAATCTCTCTCTGGAAGCAGATTATCCTCTCTGGACGCGCCAGTCCAATAGATCCAATTGCTGTTGCTATGTTAACCATCTGGGAAGGGGAACTGGAACAGCTCTTGGGGGTGGAACCCACCAGGTGCCACGGATCTCCCTGGGGACTGTGTGGTTTGGCAAGCGCCTGGCCGGATAATTGGGGGGGGGGTGTCTGGGCCTTGAGAGCAGCCCAGGGACTTGCACATGTGCCAGAGCAATGCGCTGAACATTCACCCATCTCATGCCCGCTTAGCTCGGTGCAGGGGGCTGAGACGACTCTCTGCTGTGAGCCAAACGCTTTTTGGGTGACCCCCAGCAGCCTTAAAAATGTTCCTGGAAGTTAGGCCAGAATAACGTGCCAGGACTTCTAAGAATCCCAGAAAGGGATTTGTACTTAGAGATGACCCACAGCAGAGGCAGCATCTGCTTTCGTGCGTCAAGAGCTCGCCTGTTGCTGTTCGATGCGTCTCCCTCTGCAACAGCTCCGTAAATCTCTCTCGTTCTGTTTTGGGGACCTGGCAGGGGGGGCAGTTCCTTTTGGGCAACAAGCACACCGCATTTGGACAACCTGCTTGGTTAGGAAATCGCCCTCTTTTTCTGGATTTGCACGAACTGGTCGGGCAGGCTGGCTTCGGGAACTACAGGCGTGCCTCATTTTACTGCGCTTCGCGTTAGTGCGCTTCGCCGACATTGCGTTTTTTTCCAAATTTTGGAAAAGGTTTGGGGCCACCCTGCATTGGGCAAGTCTCTTGGCGCCATTTTTCCAACAGATTAGCATTTTTTAGCAATAAAGTATTTTTGAATTAAGGTACGTACGTTGTTTTTTTGCATAATGCTATTGCACACTTAACAGACCGCAGCACGGTTTCTCAACCTTGGCGACTTGAAGATGTGTGGACTTCAACTCCCAGAATTCCCCAGCCAGCCTTGCTGGCTGGGGAATTCTGGGAGTTGAAATCCACACATCTTCAAGTCGCCAAGGTTGAGAAACACTGGACTACAGTCATAGTGTTTAACTTTTATACGCACGTTTGTGTGACTCACTTTATTGCAATCTTTGCTTTATTGCGGTGCTCGGGAACCAAACCCACCCTATCTCCAAGCCGTTAAGCAACCCCTACCCGACACAAACCAAAGTTAACCGCAACCAAGTTTCGGCTGTAGTGTGAAGGCAGCCACCAGCTCTTTCCCTGAACTGGTGGTGCCTCGTGGGGTGGTGGGCCCGCGTCTCAGCAGCGCTGTTGCGCGGGAAGTCCCCTTCCCCAGGTGGCTGGGCCTGTTGTGTCTAGAAACGTTGGCCCCAGACCCTGCTGAGATGCTAAGCAAGCTGTTTGGTTTCCTTGGGGGGTGGGGGGCGCTGAGCCCCTGATGGGCCTGTGCCAAAAGGCTCCCCTCGCCTTTGCAGGGAACACCCAGCATCTACGGCTGCCTTCCTGCCATCTGGCTTCCAGATGTGCTGGGGCTGCAGCTCCTGGCATTTTCATCCGGTTAGCTGGGGATCGCGGCCACGGTTGGGGTGCGAGTACCACGCGCCGGCCCCCTTTAAGGGCTAAAGCGAGACGATGCTTCCTTTAGCACAGGACGGGGTCCTTTCCGATGCTTGGATGAATGGTGGAGTCAGATCCTATTCATCAAAGAATTCTTTATGGGTGAATTCGGGTTCCGTCCCATTTTTCCTCCCAAGGCACCTTACGTGGGTCCCTATTGTTCTTTTAGCTTCACATCAGCCCTACACACCTATACAAGCGCAATGCACCTGGAGGGCTACTTTAAAATGCTCAGCTGGGGCACATGGGCAAGGTAGTTGCCTCTGCCATTCCAAATTTCTTCCTTCCTTCCTTTGGTGGGGGGGGTCTTCCCCCATCCCTGTTCTGAGGCCCAGCCCCACCCTTACAAGCTGGGGAAGAGGCGGTTCCTGCAAGCCAGGATGATGGCCTTAACCCCCAGCCTAACCTGGTTTTAATCAAGCGGTCTTTCTTGGAGCCGAGCCCTCTCCTTCCAGATGGGAAGGTGGGAGATTTCAAACGGGTGGCCTGGGGGGAGAAGCTGCACAGTGGGGTTTGCGGGGGGTGCAGATTAAGTGCAGGGCAGCCAGTTTGTGGGGCAGGGGTGCACTGCCCCCCGAAAAGGGAGAATCCCCCCGTTTGCTGCAAAGGCACAGGATACAGCGGCTGTTTTGCACCCTCCCGAACGCCCCTATTCCGCAGAGGGCTGGTGCGTCCCACCAGCTGTGCCGTAGAAAGCGGATCCGGCCGCCTGAAAAATGTGGGTTACCCGTTGCTTATTTTTATGCTCCAAATGCAGCTGTAATCCTTTGGGAGCGAAGCTTCACCCCCCCCCCACCAAAGCCCTCTTTCCACTCTGCTCCTGGCTTGGCTTGCATTTCGGACCTTGCAAGGTCAACGTGCGAATAACCCTACAGGAATTAGGGACCCATTTATCCAGAGGGGCTAACGGGGACCCAGTTGCTGCACAGCAACAAAAACCCAGACCCTTTTTTTAATCTTTTAATCAAATGGCATTTTATTTTGTTCTTTAAAAACAAGGAGGGGCTCTCTGTTGGGGAAGCGTGGTGGTCTGATTGGGACTACAGCTTCCATTATCCCCAGCCAGGATGGCTGTTGGGGCCAATGGGAGCTGTAGTCCAAAGCCTTTGGAGGCCAGCTGACAGAACAACCACAGGTCAGATTCGGTCTGCCAAGACCTGGGTTTAGAGCTTCGTTTTGCCATGAAACTCACAGAGCTGCTTGAATCAAATCACTCATTCTCAGCCGGCCTACACACTTGATCAACTGTGATCAAGTTGATCAACTATTGATCAAGAGAAAGGAACTACCTACCCCCCGCCCTTTGATCAAAATTGGGAATGAATCAACTGCTAGTTGATTTATTTATTTGTTAGATTCATAGCCTGCTTTTCCTCCAACTCAAGGCAGCCTCCGTAACACTCCCCCCTCCCACAACAACAACCCTGTGAGGTGGGCCAGGCCGAGAGAGACTTTGGCCCAAAGTCATCCCATGAGCTCCCACGGCTGAGGGTGGACTTGAATCCGGGACTCTGGTACCTTCAACACTACGTCGCGCTGGGTCCGGCGATCAAATGCTTTTGCTTGGTCAGTTTTAATTCGTGGGGCTATGAATTCGCTCATGACCAGCTGTTGGGGTTTGGAGACTGCTCTGCGAGGGAGGGATGATGGAAAATAAATAAGAAATGTGTGTTGAGTAGCAACTGTTTGGCTTACAGCATTGAACGCTGCTTCCTTGGTATCCCCAAAGGATGGTGAGCTAATGGCTCTGCCAGCTATCCAAAACTTTTGGTCTACAGCAGTGTTTCTCAATCTTGGGCACTTTAAGATGTGTGGACTTCAACTCCCAGAATTCCCCAGCCAGCCTTGCTGGCTGGGGAATTCTGGGAGTTGAAGTCCACACATCTTAAAGTTGCCTAGATTGAGAAACAGTGGCCTACAGCCTCGCAAATATTATGTTATGCCAGTATAACAAACAAGTGGGAATTTGGGGAATGCACGTGCAATATTTTTGGAGGGCACCAGGTTGCAGAAGATCTTGACAAGATAAGAATTTAATTTGGGGATCGGTTATTTCAAAGGCAGTTGATTAACTCAAGCATTGTTTAATCGCTGATCATTTCGTTTTCTTATATTTTGACAGTGCTGAACGTAGACAGTCGAGGGTGGGGAGGGGACTGTCTTGGCTGAAGGATTGCTTTTCTGGAGGGGGGCTTTCCCTTTTGCCCCCACAATCATTTGGGGGAGGGTGGCCCCAGAGAAGGTGCAACTACCATGTTGTCTGTTGCCCTAGAAGGCAAGGACTACTCATGTGCAAACAGAACAAAAAGCTGATTTGGAGTAAAATGTCCCCCATGAACATAGCAAATGAACTGCAGCAGTGTTGGGACTGCCCTTTGGGTGCGTGATGGGCTCCTCTTTGATGGAGGTGTTGAAGAAAAGGTTGGGTCCATCTTAGAATTGACGGTGAAGACACTGAAGTGGTGGGCAGTTTTTCAGGATGGATAATTGATGATCAACAGGAAAGGAGCAAGCGGTCAAGAAAAATGCCACCAACTAGCACTCAGTAGAGCAGCCATGAAGATCTTGAGAAGATATTCAGATGCTGGGATGTGTCTATAACTACAAAAGATCAAAATCGTGCAAGTCTTGGTTTCCCCATGACACTTTATGGAAGTGAAGATTGGACTTTGAAGAAGGAGAGGAAAGGTATGGATGCTTTTGAAGTTTGGGGTTGGGGAAGACTCCTGAGAAGACCATGGACAGCCAAGAAAACAAACCAATGGATCATCAAACAAATCAACCCAAAATTCTCACTCGAGCCACAAACAAGCAGGCTCAAATGATCCTACTTTGGACACACGATGTGAAGACCCAGCTTCTTGAGAAGTGCTGGGAAAGGTGGAAGGGAAAAGAAGAAGAGGACAACCAGCAGCATGAAGGATGGACTTAATTATGGGTTATCCTACTTGAACACATGAGGCGAAGACCCAGCTCTCTGGGGAATGCTCTAATGTTGGGGAAGGTAGAAGGAAAGAGAAGAGGACAACCAGGAACAAGGAGGGACAACCAGGAACCAGTTACAGCAGCAATGGGGACTCCACTGGAAGACCTGAAGGACCAGGTTGGGGATAGATCATCATGGAGAAAATCTATCTAGGTGGTTGCTAAGAGTTGACACTGACTTGATGGCATGCAATCAGTCGATCATCATCTCTCATAAATTTGGTATTTGCAGGATTCTTGCAGAGATGGTGGCAAGGGCAGATCAAAGATTTCTGGAGGATTTTCCAACTCTAAGCTTCTGTGAATCTGATCAAAGAGGTCCTGTGGGTTTTTCAAATGATATTGTAACCTGCTCAGTCCATGAGGTAAAAGTGGAACCAATGTGGGATTTGTCTTGTCAAATTCTTTTCCCTCTCCTTCCCTAGATGTATGGCTCTAAAGGGGGAGGTTGGCTTTTCTTCTGAGCCTCCACGTGAGATCATCTCCCTTTGCCATCTCCTTGTCTTTGTTCCCCACCCTCCAGCCTCCAAAACTGTGTGTGGGAGGGAAGGAACAGTTTTGGCACATGTGCGCATCCTCGTACATGTCCTTCTTTCAGACATCTGAAATGCCACCTCCCTTCTGAAGTCTCTGCTTGTACTGCTTCTTCTAAGATACCAGGCGCCTTGGGTGAGAAGTTGCATGAACGCCTGGCAGGGTGGAATGGGCTGATTCTGCAACCCACAAGCATCTTGTGCATAATTTCACCAGCTTCCTGTGCTTTAGTTTCCCTTTTTTAAAAAAAATTTCTAGGACCCCCCCCCCAAAAAAAACAATCCTCCGGTGGGAGGTGGAAAACAGGTCAGATCTTCTGTGCAAAAATCCTGCCATTACAGAGAAAACTCTCCAGAAAAATGATTGATCCAGGACAGAGGGTTTCAAAGTTATTTAGGCCAGTGTTTCTCGACCTCAGCAACATTAAGATAGGTGGACTTCAACTTCCAGAATTCCCCAGCCAGCATGGTCTAGGTTTAGGAACAAACAGTGCAAAGAACAAGCCTGTTGGTTTGGAGACAAGTCGCCCAACGTTGGAGACCAAAACGTCTCCTGGTGTTGCTGGATCAGCTCCTTCTCTCCTCCCGCAGGAGCTTCTTGTCTTCAAGTGAAGCTCTCGGGGGACCAGCTGGAAAAGGCCGAGCTGGTCCACGTTCAAAGCAGGCCTGGAGCAGTTTTCCGGAAACAGACTTTCCCAGGGGACTGCAAATAGTCCTCGGGGCCATGTGGAAGATGTGGCCTTTCTGGTGTTATTTTCAGAGGCTGTATCCAGAAATATCCCCAAGCCATGGGAGCCTTTCTTTGGCCAGGTCCAAAATGGAGGGGCCTGTTTCTCTTCCGCCTTTCTCAAGAAGATGCGATGTCTTTGAAGCACCTGCTTGGAGAACCAGCGAAGGGCCCGGCTCTAGGCTGAAAGGGGTTGGGGGATGGCAGAAGACAATCTCTCATCCACCCTGAACCCGAGATGCTCCTTCAGGGGTGCATCCGCTCACGGAAAGCCCTGCCCGCCTCGAACAACAGTGTTAGGAAGACCAGTGGGCAAATGTGGGGTGATATTTTGGCTCTGGGATTTGCTGTGGGACGGTTTGGGGGCAGGGGGGAGAGTGGGGGGGGAATCAGACTCAAGCTGTTGTTTTATAGCTGCTAGCCAGCAAGATTCATGTGTGTTTATTTATAACATGTCTATTTTTTCCTTCTGTTGTAAACATAACACATTTCCCATCCAGGTGTTTCCCCCAGACTGGCCAAAATAGATCCAATGAAGTAGCCACAGCATATTTCCATCCTTCCTCTGAATTTATACTTGGCTCTAAATCAGTGTTTCTCAACCTCAGCCACTTGAAGATGGGTGGACTTCAATTCCCAGAATTCCCCCTTGCTGGCTGGGGAATTCTGGGAATTGAAGTCCACCCATCTTCAAGTGGCCGAGGTTGAGAAACACTGCTCTAAGTTAATTGTTGAATTGGTAGGGCTGTGCATTGCTTTGCATGCAAAGGGAAAAGGGGCTTTGCACCGCCTGCAACTCCTTAAACCAGATGCCTCTTTCCCCCGATCGTGCGGCTGCCGCAGAGCACAAATATCTAGTCCCGCGAAAAGATGCTTTTAGTTGCAAACAGGTCCTTGGCGAGACTGCGGTGTGCTCTAACGCTCCAGGTTGCTTTGGAATCTGAAGGGCAGCATAGCCCACACGCCAACGCACACAAGTGCAGATTTCCTTCCGTTGCACGGTTTGGGTTGCAGTCGTTCTTCAAAAGCCACAATAGGAATCAGTCCAAATTAGAAGTAACAACGGAAAGGGTAAATCAACCCTCCTCCGAGATGGATGGCCGTGCAACATAGAAAGAGTCGGGTAGCGCTTTTCCCAACTCACAAGCTTTATTAAAAGGCATACGCTTTCGCGAGCTGCGGGGGCGAGGGGGGCTCTTCATGGGCCTCCCTGAAATGTTTGCACCAGATGGGAAGTCTGGCAAGGCAGTGCCTGATGGAACACGTGGTAACGATGGATAAGGCTTTTTAAGTCATTTCCGGTGTTTTGAATTGGACCTGGAAGCTTTTCGGTAACTAGCGCATCAGCTTCAGGATCAGGGTTTTCCTGCAATGATGAGATTGTCCTGCCAGGAGTTTCTTTGTCGCATTCTGGACTACTTGCAGCTTCCAGCTTGTCTGCAAAGGCTGCCCCACATTGGGTGCATGACGTTTATGTTCAATCAATTAATGAGTTCCCTATTTGTATTCATTATTTGGTTTTGCTATTATACAATTATTGTGTATGATTTCTGGCACCTTACTGGCTTCTGAGATACAGGTCCTCGTTTAGCGACCGTTTGCACTTACGATGGTGATGAAAAGATCCCTTTACAACCAATCCTCGTGTTTACAGCCTTCGCAGGTCTGTAAAGCAAAGGAAAGCAGAAGGCAGATCGTAAGCACGGTCATGGTTTCACTTAGCAACCGCTTTGTTTTGTTTTTTAATATAGATATATAAAATTTTATTAGAATTTTTCAATATAATAAAATTATACAAAACAAAAAAAGATAGAGTAAGAAAAAGAGAAAAAGGAAGGAAATGAAAACAAAAACATACAATTATGCCTTCCGCCCTTCTTCCTATCAAGTAATTATCATCTTAATCTTTTCCCCAACCTCTTCATCCCTTTTTAATCCCCACTTAGCCACCGCTTCACTTAACGACTGAGTTGCTGGTCCCAATTGTGGTCGCTAAACGAGGATGACCTGTATTGGTAGGGGTTGTTTGCAGCTCCAAATGCTGTGATTATTATTGTTTTTATACATACGTGCATATATAGCTGTGATGCTCAGACAACTGGATTCTATGTCCTGTGCTGCAATCTGTGCCCCCTACCCCCAGCCTAGATTCCTGCAGCGTCAAAGCATATTGCAGATGAACTAAGCTGCAGCTGGTTAAATGAAAGCTTTACAAGTCTACTTTGGAAGATAACCTCCATTGATACAATTGGGAAGTCTCCATTGTGTCATGGTTGGGTCTGCCTTTTTAGATCTGCCATCGGAGCGGCTATGCGCAAAGGGTTGATGCAAATGCACAGCTCCGTTCACAGGCACGTGCTCGTCTGTATGCTCACACCCATGAATGTGCACACCCGTACACACCAAGCCTTTACTCCCCCTGTCCCTGTCCTTTTCTTACTTCTTTGCAATATGATTGAGAGGGATTTTCATTTTCTCTTTTTTCCTTTTTTGCAGCTGGACCCCCAGACAGTGCAGACCAAGAACTGGCACTTGGATGTGATTGAGATGAATGGGGTGAGCAAGGTGGAGGGCTTGTCGCCGCCCTTCCTGTCTCCCCATCCCTTGCTGGACAGCCTCCCCCTCTTCTGTAGAGTCGGGAAGAGAGAGAGAGAGATTCGTTCAGCTTTGTTTTTGCCTAGTGATTTTGTAATCTGTGATTTCCTGTCTGTTGCATTTCTCTTTCAGGTCAAAGTGGAATTTTCCATGAAATTCACAAGCCGGGACATGAGCCTCAAAAGAACCCCCTCCAAAAAGCAAACGGGGGTCTTTGGAGTCAAAATCAGCGTGGTCACCAAGTAGGTCGGACTGGGGGCTTGGAAGCTGAGCAAGGAAAAAGTGTGTGTGGGGGGAGTGTCCTTTAAAAGAGGGGAGGTGGTGAGAAGGGGCAATGGAGTGACAATATCCTTGGGGCAGAAGAGTGAATAATCAAACATGGGGTAAATGATGGCTTGCTTTAGAAGCTGTTTTAAAATACCCTTTTGGAAGCAGGTTCTTACTCGGTGGTATTGGAATGGCCCTTTATTCTATTCTATTCTGTTCTGTTCTGTTCTGTTCTGTTCTGTTCTGTTCTATTCTATTTATTAAATTTGTCCCCTGCCCATCTCCCCCCAATGGGAGGAATTCCTTTATACTGGTTCCGCTGTGTTGCAGGCTTTTTTCTCTCCCCTTGCAAGGTCAAGAATTTTCCTGAAAAGGGGGATTCAGTCATTGCAGGTCTGGTCTGCGTTTTGTGATTCAGCCAGCCAAGTAACCGTGCGCTTCCTTGTTGGGGCTTTAATAAACTTGTTCATCTCAGCTGGTTAGGAAAGTTCCCTGTCACAGGCTTTAATATTCAGCTTGCTTGGGTTTTTGTGTGTGAGAAAATCAAAAGAGGGTGGTCCCCCCATCCTAGTTAAAGGGGAGGGCAGCAGAGGTGAGACCCTGCTCCCAAGATTTTAGATTTCTCTAGGGCACACTGCCAGGTCATAGGTTGGCAGCAAACACATCACTTACAGTATATATGTATTTATGATTAGGAATATTTCTATTCTGCATCCCTTGCTCAAACCTGAACATTTATTTATTTATGTGTTTGACTGTAAAATTCCCAGCCCGTTTTTTCTTAATGAAAAAGAACCACATATGGGACAAGCGCAGGTGGAAACAGGAAAGGAAAATGTGCTGCTGAGATTATGTTGAACCCTAAACTAAAGCGAAAGAGGGAGGGCCAGCCGATTCAGGAGGCAGCCTCAAGTTGTGCCCAAACCAGCTATTTCCAACTTGGGAACTTCCGCTTCCAAGATTTCCAGCCAGCATGGTGAAAATGACAGGTTCAGAACATCTGGTGCCAGGTTGGGAATGGAGGTGGGAAGTAGTTCTGCGGGTTTCTTCTGGCAGGGATCTCCGAAGGAGGTTTGGATACCACTTGGGCACTGTTGGCACCGTTCCATAAAAGGGAAAGGAAGATCTTTTGCATTCAAACTCCTCTTCTGCCAACTTTAGGGGCACACCCAGGTAGTCTTCTTAGCAAGAATACTGAAGTGATTTTTTCCCCATCTTCTGGAATGATTATCATTTGAGTTTGCAGTCTCACTCCTCCTCTGTATCTTCTGGTGGTCTCCCATCCATGGACCCACTTGCTCAGCTTTTTTTGATCAGCCCAGGGCAATAGGATCCTCCATGGGATCCTCTGCTTCAGCACATGTAGTCGGTCTGATTAAATGGGATATTCAAAGTGGGGGCCAGCTTTCTAACGGTCTCCCAAACAGGCTGGCTGCGAGTGGGAAGGAAGCGTTTCCTGTTGCCCATTTGGGATTTTAATTCCACCCTCAAAACGAGGCATCGCCCCGGATTCTGCCCCAAAGTTTCCTAGCAGTCCGGGGGGTGCCCTTGAGAGAGGCCCGTCTTCCCCGGCAGGGCAGAGGAGCAGCCAAGCAAACCTGGCTGGAAGGAGGGGGCCATCTCTCCACCCTCTCTTTTAATCTTTAGGGTCGCCACACCAGCTGCTGGGGGCCACTTTGGGGGAAATAGAGGCCCTCCTGGTTTTCTCTGGAAAAAAGGAAGCAGCGGTTTCCCTAAAGGCTGGGGCGTCTTCTGCAGAATTCCTGGGGCTCTCTGATCCGTGATGCTCTCCTTTTTCCAACAGGCGTGAGCGCTCCAAAATACCATATGTCGTGCGCCAGTGTGTGGAGGAAGTAGAGAAACGGGGCATTGATGAAGTCGGCATCTACAGGATCTCAGGGGTGGCCACCGACATCCAGGCCTTGAAAGCCGCCTTTGATTCCAGTGAGTTTCCCGTCCTTGTTTGCTGCCGCTCTTGGAAACGCGTGAGTGATGGTGCATTGCCTGCTCACGTTCGAGCAACCTGAGCCCCCCTCTCCAAGGGGGTGGTTTCCAGTTGTGCCCAGCCCAGGGGTTCTGGGAAAGCAAGCTCCCTTATTGCTTGTGGTTGAAATTCTGAGGTAGGCTGCCTCTAAATATGGAGGTTCTAAACCCAGGCTCGATTTGAATTCTGCTGTAGACAGCAAAGATATCCTGGTGATGCTGAGCGACATGGATATCAACGCCATCGCGGGGACCCTGAAGCTGTACTTCCGCGAACTCCCTGAACCTCTCCTTACTGACCGGCTTTATCCAACTTTTATGCAAGGCATCGGTAAGGACTTTCGCGTGCCTCGGTTTGGGGGGCTGGGGGGCGTCAACGTTTGGAGGTTGGAGCTCAGGACCCCTGCCAGAGCACGAAGAGAAATGAGTTCCCGTACAGCCCTTCTGCTGGTTTGGGAAAAGCAGACGCTCGCTCTCTTTCTCTGGAGAGTTTGCTTTGGTAGAGCAAGTGACTTATTCAGGGCTCCCACAGAAGAAGCTGTTTACTCCAAAGCTGGGTTGGCTTGCATTCAGTCAACAACATCTGTAGGCACTGTAGACATCTGTAGGCACTGTGGACATCTTGTTTCCCATCCCGGTTCTTGAATTGGTGGTTGGTCCCCTGCTCCCTCCTCCCCTCCATCCAGCATCTGGCACAGATCCCCCAAATCCGTACGCTGGATGTGTGTCCAGAATTAAGCCATTTTGCGGGTTTGCTCAACCCACCGAATCGTAAAGTAACCCACCCGGCTGGCACTCTGCGATGCATTAAGTTCCCCGAAACGAAGTAAAATTACAGTTAGTCAAGTTCATGCCTCTTGGTTGGCTGTACCATTAGGTCTGGAATGCACTTGTGATCCACAGAGTGGGAAAGAGGGCAGAAGCCCTGTGTGCATGACTTCAGTTCTGCTTCCAGCAGCTTAATTGTTTTAGATTGGATGTTGGTCTTGAATTCGATTTCTGAGGCACTCAAAATGTTTCCCTTAAGGTAAAGGCCAGTGAACTAATTTCTGGCCCCCGTCTTTACAGTTTTCCTTTACTGTAAGGGACCAGAAAATTGGTTGTTAAGCGGGGCTGTCATTAAGCGAGTCACTACATGACTAGACCCGATTTTTATGACAGTCATTAAGCAAATCACTATATGAGCGGAACCCCATTTTTATGACAGTCATTAAGTGAATCACATGGTCATTAAGTGAAGCCAGCTTCTCCCATGGACTTTTTTTGCCAGAATTTGCTTAACAACCATGTGATTTGCTTAAGGACTATGGTGATTTGCTTAACGACCATCGTAAAAAAAGTTCACAAGTTGCAGTCATGTGACCATGGGGGTGGTGTGGTGGTCTGCAACAGTTGTAAGTGTGAGTACAGGTGATAAAGCACTTTTTCTGAGGCTGTTGTAACTTTGAACCGTAGTTAAACAAATGGTCGTTAAGTGAGAACTACCCGTACAATTTAATCTGTATCATGCCCCATTTTTCCAGCAATGAATTCAGCAGCAAAGGAGATTCCAGTGGTGGCGATGGGGGGGATGAAACTCAGTGGCTGGCTGTCCCTGCAGCAAGGCACCATCTCCAATGGGGCAAACAGTTAGCAAGGGGGAGAGAATTACGGGGTGGCAAGGGCCCACATGTACCCTTTGAAAGACAGGGCAAGTGCTGCTGAGGATGGGGAATGACGCAAAGCAGGCAGTAGTGTGAAGCGGGAGGGTGGCCTTACATGTGTCTGGGACTGTAATTTTCTGAGGCTTTTTTTCCATTTTATTTATTTTTATTTATTTATTTTATCAAATTTCTCCCCCCCATTTCCCCCTAATGGGGGACTCTGGGCGATGTACAAAAACATTAAAACCATAAATTTACATAAAATACATAATACATCTAAAATTTAAAAACAGTACTAAAAAAGGAAAATCCAAGAAGATGGAAAATCGGGCTGAGGACAGCTGGCATTTTGAAAAGAAGGTGGCATTCTTTTTCCTTCCTAAAATTCTAGAGGCTACACAACAATTTTATTGTACATTTTCTGGCTTGGTAGGGTGAAAAAACTACCCTGGATTTCTGACAGTGGGATTGATGGTTCCAGGGTGGGGAGAGTATGTGCAAAAAATGGGCCCAAAGGCCAATCGCATCCTGTGGGGGACCCTTCCCTGGTGCAGCAGGGCCCTGCCGGCTTCTTGCTGATCCAAGAAGCCAGGATTGCAGACCGAGGAAAGCCTTTCAGCCTGCCCTGATCTAGATTCCTCTTCCCAACACCCATGGGAGGCAAACTGCAGAGGAGTGTAGAGATGACCTTGGGAAAAATATGTGGCAACTGTTAGCGAAATATGAGCTTCGCCCAGGAAAACAGGAAGGGTAAGAAAGAAACTCAAGATCGCTCTGCCTTGATTCTCTTTGGCGTCAGAGGGAGGGAAGGGAAACGCTGCCAGGCTTGCAAGAATCTGTCGTTATAGCTGATGCCAGTCGAGATCTAGTCTTTCTTGGGGTGTCTGTTTCCTGATGTGACCTGACACCAACTGAGACAAGGGGGTTGGCCCCAGGCTGCTCAGAAACTGGGGACCTGCACCCAGATCGCACCCGTCCAGGTGGAGAAGCTTGTGAGTGAGCGTGGGATCTGCAGCCCAGTGTTTGGCACGCCGCTAAAGTCCTCTGCAGAACATTGGTGGGCAGGAGAGAACCGGGGCCCAACTCACTTCCACCTGGTTTTGTTTCTAGCGCTTTCGGACCCCTCGGCCAAGGAAAACTGCATGCTGCACCTTCTACGTTCCCTTCCCGACCCCAACCTCATCACATTCCTCTTTCTGCTGGAACACTTGAAACGGTGAGTTTCCCCCTCCGGGGAGAACGGAGCTTCCATTTATTTCTCTCGCCCACCCTCTTTCTCGGTCCCACGCTTCAACCCAAAAGGTTCCCAGGATTGCCAGCAAGTTATTGGGACAATAAAAGACATCAACAAGTGAGTATAAACGTAACAAACTTTGGCCAGCATAATAAAAATAAGTCAAGATCTAAAAAAAACCAGGAGCAATACTTAAAAAAAAAAACCTGGTAAGCGTGTATTTCAAAAGCCAGCGGAAGGGGGGGGAAACGTTTCCTGTTGGCCTGGGGAATGGAAGCCTTTTTTTGCATCACGTGGGACACCTCCTAAACTGCCTCCCCCCCGAAAGATTTCAGGGCGTTTGACCAAAGAAATTTCCCTGCCTTTGGGAAAGAGGAACTTACAGTTTTGGGGGTTACAAATTCCACCAGATGCTCTTTCTATTCTGCCCGAGGGCATTTCTGCATCACTGTTGACAGAGAGATGAAAAGGGGATTCGGGGGGGGGGCACCGGGGCTGAGCGGTCCTCCCCCCCTTGGGACTCGGCTGTATGTCGAACCCCATTGTCCTCGCTTGCCTCACCGTCTTCTGCTGAGGACACAGAACCGCCTGAGGAGCTGCGGTTTGGTGGAGTGCCGAGCTGGCCAAAAACACACTGTGGGGAATTTTGGAATTGGGGACTGGAAGTTTGCACACTCACCTCCCTCTCTTTGGCTTCACTGAGGAGAGGTGGAATGAGGAACAGCAAGCGACGGAAGAGTGGGGATGGGTGAGAATCAACGTGGCCTGGAAGGAAAATCTATTTGGTCAGGGAAGCAGACATGCCCTGTTCCACATCTGTGCGGCTGGGCCACATCTGTGTGGCTTGTTGCTGTTGGGAGAGGGGGCAGGAAAAAAATGCACGCCGCTGTCTCCCAGCGTAGCGGCATCTTCACGCTGGCTTCCAGGCAGGATCTGGCTCTGACCCAGGATGGTCAGCAGTAGCATCTGGGGAAGGGGGCTGGGAGATTTCCAGAGCCGAAACTGCAAAAAAAGTGGGACAGTACCCCATCAAGGCAGGCATGAGAAGGGTTGCAGTAGAAGTTGTGCAACTTTCTGGTGTGGGAATGACAAGAGGAGAGGAACACGGTTGGGAACATGTGAGAAAACCGTTCTGTTCCAACTGGGCTCGGCTGGGGCAAAAGCCCGCGCGGGCCACGTCGGCTTTGAAGGCAGCGCCAGACTCTTGCGTGCTCTGAAAGGGTCCCGCTTTGTTGCAACAGGGTTGCCGAGAAGGAGTCCATCAACAAAATGTCCCTGCACAATCTGGCCACTGTGTTTGGCCCGACGTTGTTGAGACCTTCTGAAGCGGAGAGCAAAGGGCATCTCAGTCTGGCCTCGGACATCTGGTCTCACGATGTTATGGCGCAGGTACGGGGAAGGAGCACTGCAGACCTGACAACCTGGCGGTGGGTGGGGAAGGGCCCTCGTGCTGGGTCAGGCCAGGCCAGCAGCCTCCACTGGGTGCTCTTTCTTGGAAAGGTACCTGGTGCCAAGCAGCAAGTTCTGTTTCTCATCGTATGAAAACAAGCCTCCCGTTTGCAAAAAAAATCCACGAAATTCACACCAGACTCTGAGTCATCTCAGCTTCCTCCCTGCAGTTTGCAAGCCCAGCAAATCATAACATCAACTTGCTTTTTGGTGTGTTTCTCGTGTTGGGCAGCCTATCTGCTTTTTATTTGAACGCTGCAGGTCAAGCCCATGTTTACTCTTTGCATACAAACATATTTGGAGAGTTTGCATGCAGACGTAATGGGAGAGATGACCATTATTTAGTAATAGAGCCTAAATATGATACATTAAAAAAAAAAAATTCAGTCCACAGAAGACAGAAAAAGCTGGCTAGCTGCTACCAGAAGATGCCCCAAATGCTTTGTGTGTACCTCTTAGACTCTGCGAATCACCCCAAATCCAATTTGGACTTTCAAATTGATTCAGAAAGACAATTTAATTCAATTCAGACTTTTGAATCAAATTGGGTTTTTGAATTAATGTAGAAAAAGTACTTTTCTGCCTGCCCCAGAGGCTTGTCAGATCAAGTCAACAAGTGGGGACTGGATGTTCCTGACCTTTAGATATGAAGGCACCCAGACAAGTGCTGAGAACTGATCCAGAGATTCCTTGGGGACATTCAAATCAAATCAGTCCAATCGCCTCTGAGTAGAATTTCCAGAACAAATATTCACCTGGCCCAAGGAAATCGGTGACGGCCTCAGCACTGACTCCTCGTGATTTGCAGTAGCTCACCTCTGCTGCAAACTTGGAAGAACAGGGTTATTTCTTTGGCAGAAACTGATCCTGGCCACAACCGACTGCTCCCTCCCTCAAGGACCTCTAATGGGAATGGCAGCTTGACGGGCTAGTTTCAATACCAAACTGCTTGAACTGCTCCTGGGTGTCTTGAGCTTTTCCAAAAGCTGGATTCGGTCTCTGCCGTGCTCTTAATCCATCGCGTTTCAAGAGACCCCATTCAGAGACCCACCCATCTATGGCGAGCTCCTTCCACCTAAGACACTGAACGGGTGGGAGCGTCGTGTGAATCCCCGTTTTGGCTCACGTTCTGGGTTTTTTCCTCCAGGTCCAGGTGCTGCTATACTATTTGCAGCATCCGCCCGTCTCCTTTGCCGAGCTCAAACACAACGCACTCTACTTATCCACGGATGTGTAGCCCGCAGCTCCACAGCCGGACCACCGCCTGCGTTTTCTAAGCAGAAGAGCACCGGGCAGACGCCGCCTCTGGACGCTGAACCTGCTGAGGGCTTTGGGCTCTTCTGGGGCAAAATCTGCCCGCCCATCCCCTGGACTGTTTTGTACAACTCTTTTCCTAGCCCCTGACTGGTCCAGCTCTTTTTCTGCACAGCAGCCCACCGTTCTCCACATTTACATACGGAGGAGTCATCCTTACGCGTGTCCATTGGGCCGCAGAAAGGAAGCGAGCGACGGACAAAGATTGGGGCCCAGCCTTGACTGGACTTCCATGCTTTTCCAGAAGGTTGTCATCTTCTGGGTTCCACAGAGTGCTAGAGCAGCCAAGTCTCTCCCGCTCCAACCTGCCTTGCTCCCTTGCGGTCTGCAGTAGTGCTTATTCTTTTTGCTCCGTCCCTGCCAGTTGCATGTGTGGTACTAGCTTGGATTGTCCTTCTTCAGAAGCGCCAAACACTCATGCTCTCTCCTCTCTCTTCACTTCTCCCTCCCCCCCTCACTTTTCTTGGCTGGTGGATCCAGGGACTGATCTCGGCGTTCTCTTCCTCCGTCAAGCCAGGTTGGAAGGAGTTGCGTGGTGGTCTCAAGGAGGCCTAGTCTGGCTCTGGTTTCCATCCCGGGTTATTTTGATTTTGGGGGGCTTCGTCCTGCAGTTCTTCTCCATCGGCTTTGTCGCTGTGCATGGTGCAGCTGGGAATCCACGCTTTACCCCTGAACCCCATACTGTAAGGTACTCTTGTGGCAGCAGAATGAAGAGGTGGTGGCTTTGCTAGCCTTAGACGTGCTGGATGTGGTGTGTATGTGTGGTGTGTGTGTGTGTGAGAGAGAGAAAGAAAGTATATCCAGGTCTGTTGTTCCCTTCAGGTGGTAATTAGTTAACTTCTCCTGGGGCTAACTCAGTCCCAAGAATAAAAACAGGATTTATGGTGGCAACGGAAATTTGTCTGGGTGAGAAGGGGTCTTGGGGGGCTGGGGGCTGCTGCTGATCCCCAGCTCAGCTGCCCAAGAGCGGTTTCTGGCTTGCCTCAACAGTTCTTCCTGCTGACCCCCCAGGAGCTCGGCTGTCCTCTTGGTGGACAGAGAGGCAAACGAAGCACAGCAAGAAAAGACGGGCGGCCTGTTCGGCTGACCCAACGGCTCCATCAGGGTCTCCCCAAGCCAACGGGCCCAGAAACGGCCAGGACAACTGACCAGCCCAGGAACTGGGTTTGAGGGGCCGCGGGGGTGTTGTTCGTTTTGCACATCCCTTTGATTTGTTTTCAAGACCACTGAGTGGCCAGGAGCTGAACGACTCCGCACTTTAACTGCCCCCTGCACAGTGTGGGAGTTTGATGTTGGTTTGTTCTCTTTCTGACTGGGTGGGGAAAAAGCCTCTTTTCAGTTAACATCATCACTTACCGCATGTCTTAACGCAGCCTTGGCGCTTTCCATTTCCCACGTGGTGCCCGACAGATGCCCAGCACCAGCTTTCCTGGGCAGGCCCGTCTCAGTTGCTCACCCTCGCCGCCCCCCCATCAAAGAAGGCATCCCCACACCTGCCCCGCACATTACACGGTACTTCTGCCCTCGAGGGGAAGGTGACGTGTCACCATTCAGGGACCAAATATATCTGACTTCCCAGGGGCTGGATTTCACAGCCGCCTGGGAGCCATCGTTTCACTCGACGGCACAGCTCGTAGCTCTTCGGCTATAAAAACTGTGCCCGCCTGTTTTGTCCCCATTACAGATGGAGTCACCCCTATGGAGGAGACATAAAACATTCCCCCCACCCTGTAAACGACAGCCATCCTTTCTTTGGTCCCTGGTCAAAGTGGGGCAGGGGGAGAAGCTGGGAGTCCAGCAGCTACAGCTAGACTAGATATTGGAACTTAATATACACACACACATATATGTATGTGTGTGTATTTGCGAGAGATATATATGTGTGTGTGTGTGCGTGGTTGTGTTCTGTTGCAGGTTTTTTCCCTGTAGATGACAAACTTCAATGGATGAAAAACCATGTCAAAAGATAAAAGATGTTAATAAATGCAAAGGCCATACGTTTGCATAAATTACTTCGGGAGTGCTGCTGTTTGTATCCAGGTCTGAAAGCCAAAGATGACTTTGGCTGCGTACACACGATGCGCCTTCGCTTGGGTGTGGAGTTAGCCCCTTCCCCGCCTTAGGGTTCACAGGAGGGTAGGGTCCTGTGCGATGAACGGACCAAAGGGATGGGCTTGCAGCACACCCCAAGCCACAAAAAGATTGCCAGAGTTAATACTAATCGTGGGAATGCAGCCAGTAGATAGGTCTCCACTCGACAGGGTTAAGCAAGTTGTATGAACAGCCACTGGTGGTTGGGCTGGACGCCATTGAAGAGACTCTGCAGGAGGAGGAAGACAGACGTGGTCTTTGTAGCAAATCCCCACTTTATCTATTTTCTGATTAAACTATGTTGTGTATCACATGGTGTGTTCTAATCTACAGCGACTCATTCCATCCTCCTCCATGGAAGGGTGCTGACATTGACACAGGCCATCCTGCCCCTTCTCTTGCCAATGGTCATGCTGATACTGGGTCACTTCCAGAGAGGTCAGAACAGCACGCTTCCAGAAGGAAACATTCTGCCTACTTCTCATACAAACCAGTTTGGACGTTCCTGTTTTCCATGGCCTTCCCGTTCTGTGCCTATAAATCTAGTGATCATATTTTCCTCTTGCGAAGACAAAGAGAGGGCAGTTTCTTACCTGCAACCCAGGTACGAACACACCTGCATTACGAAACAGCCACGCCAACGGCTTATATTTAGCACTTGCTGGATAACTTCAGCCCTCAGTCAATGACTTGGCCAAGAGGACAGGAGGGTGAGGTGCCATGGGAGTCTACAGCAGAAGTTCTAGCTTTGGGGTGCTGTAGCACCCTAAAATAACGCATTTGTGCAGGGACATCCCTCCCCTTACTTATTCAAGCACAAGAGCAGTCCTGGCAGTTGAACTGTCCAGGCAAAGTAGGAGCAGGTTTGGACGTTGCTCCTGCTCTGACTGGAGAGGCTGAATCTGCAGCCCCCTTCAGACCTGACCATGTTCTCCGCGGGGGCCAACCCGCCATTTGGGGGTCTAAGAAATGCAAACCATGTGAGAGCTTAATTATGCAACTTGGCAAATATAACAATTCTCCTAAGCAACGAGTGTTGTTGCCATGGGAAAGCCAGGAAGGATATCTGGTGTTCTTCGGTCCTCCCGTTGGGTGTCACTTTGTAAGCCTGCTCAAACTGCTGTTTTTGGTCTATAAATTGGCCGAGAGTCAGGAGCAGCCTGGAGCTGATACCGAGATAAATCTTTGCTCTGTGCGCAAAACGTCTCCATCTCATTATCTCCGGTTCAAAACATGATACAGTTAGAAGGAGTAGATCCGGGATGCCGGCCTGTTCTCAGACGGGGAACGTTGGGCCAGCTACTCTCTCGCGACCCAACCCACCTCGCTGGGCTGTTGTGCTGAATCCCAGAGGGAAGACGGGACATAAATGCAACGCGTAAATAAAACTGGGTGATGAAGGAAACCCTTCTCTGCTTGAGACCTCCAATATTGGGTTCTGGTCTGAGGAATCTCATCTGGTTGGAGGAGACGTAGCATCTGCGCCATTGCGAAGTCTGTGGAGTCCTTGGCGTTGCAGATGCAAGAAAACCGCCAAGCTTAGAGAACCCCAAGGACTCCACAGTTCAACCCTGAGCTACACATGTTCTCTTCCATTGGTATTATGAAGCAATCTCCTGGGAGCCTGTGTGTATCTCTTACGTGCATCCCTTGGCAGACGTGGCGGTTGTGACCATGCTCAAGTAGTCAGTGTCACTGAATACGAACGACCTCCCCTGCGCCTCTAGCCCTTTCCTTTCCTTTCCTTTCCTTTCCTTTCTTTGCTGACAGGTCCATTTCAATGTAGGCTCTGTCTTCTTCCTGAAGGAGAAACATGGGTCAAGGTGACCTGATCTGTCTCTGCGTCTATTTTAAGCCACGGAGCCCTCATTAGCAGCCGCCAGAACAACTCCCTTCCACTGTCATCCCCTTTGCAGACACTGCACCGCTCATTGGATCTTGGAAGGGTGCAGCGTTGTGGCTTCTGCCTCCATGTTTCAATTATATAACAGCTTTATGTAATGCCGTTGCATAACCAGGTACGACAGATTTCGTGGCAACCACTTCCCTTGTTGAACTCTGCCCTCCTTCCCTTGGAGGCCCTCCTTATGAAGGAGAAACGCAGTGGCTCCCCCTTTCAGTGAGATATTCAGAGGTGCGGGACTGCTCGGGCCCTGGGCCAGATGAGCGCACGCTTCGATGCTCGACTAGCCACGTCGGATCGCAGGAGTTACTGCCACAAGCTGGGATAATAGAATGGAACAGCAATTTGTTGCAGGCTTCTTCACAGCCTCCTTCAGAGAAATCCTTTGCTGCTTCCAAAAGAAGGGTGACCGTCTGCTGGAAGTTCTGTTCAGCATGAAAATGTATTTTTTCAGCACGAAAAAAAGGCTGCTATCTTCAGCGGCAGTGATGTGCCTTGACTCCTGCTTGGCTCCGAGTCACAAGCTGCTGCGTTAGCCCCCAGTTGGGCCCCGAAAAGGTTTTCACTGTTATCTTCTGGAGTCTCCAGCCATACTTTTCAGGACTTGGGACGGGGGAGATGCTCCCTGGCCTAGCCCTGCGCTGCGTAACTGATGTAAGTCCTGTGGTTGTCTGCGCTCTGCTTGAACTTTTCACTGGACTTTTAAGTCCCTTCAGCCAACTGGACAGTTGGCCGGCCAAGGCGCAGGACTGGGAATGGAGTGGCTTTCTCACCAAGGAACGCAACTTTCTCTTGGCCTCTGTACAAGAATGGCTGAGAGGGAAGTGAGAAGAAGCCAGTTCACCCCTTCTAATCTAGCAAATAACAGGACCACGATGGACCTTGTGGCCAACCTGATAAAATAGCCAATTGAAGGTGTCTGAAGACGTGACATTTTCCATTCCTGCCAGGCAAACAGAGAGGAGGTTCCATGGCTGCTTCTGCAGCCTAAAACCCAGAACGCGTGAAGGGCAAAGAACCTGGATGGCTATGCATCTCTCTTCTAAGGTATCAGAGACACCTCCTTGGCAGAAGGATATGATACGTTTTCTGCAAGTTGCAGGCGGTGTGATCCTGACCATAGCCTGATGCCTTTTCTGTACATCCCAGATGTGGCATCTGATGCTTTTTCCACACAGAAATGTGGCTTACATGTGCAATTTCAGGAGAAAAAAGAAGCCATTTTTGCCCTCCTAGGTTTTGAACCAGGCAGTTCAATGTTGAGCTGCTGGCAGGGGGGTGGGGGAGGGACTGCCAGTTCCTAAGGATGCCCCCTTCTCCCCCAACTTTGTCCCGAGAATGCAAGTTGGGGAAGTTCAAATGTGCAAAGCTGGAACCTCCTCCCTGGCTACCTTACCAGCTGTGGGCTACTTGCAGCCGAGAGGACAGCAAAGAATCCAGTGGACTCCAAAGGTCTCTCTCTGAACTTCAGAGCCCAGTAGCAGAAGCATTAGCTCTCCTCTGCTGGTAATCCAAAGTGGATACTGCCTAGGAGTAAACAAGTTCCATTTACGTCTCACCCCTAATAGCTACAGGTAGCAGGGTCTGTGGGGAGAGTCAAAAAGGTAAGATGCTGGAACAACATCATGAAACAAGCCCCATCCCTTTTGTAACTGCGTACGTCACATTCCAAAAAAGGGCAGGGCAGAGCAGGGCTAGGAAGGGCTTGCATCATGTCACATCCTCCATCTTGCCTTTTTGGGCTCCTGCCCCTATTGAGACTGCTGGCTTTGGATCATTCACCACTGTCAAAGGCACCTGGCTGGCATCTGATCTTCAGTCATGAACTACTAGCTACAAAAACTCTTAAAACTTTGAAAGATTGTTCCCATTTTATTAGTAGATATCTCTTTACAGTGTCTGGAAAAATTCAGCATTTCCATTCTTCCTAATCCAAACGCAGCAGCAGAACTATAATTCTCTCTTGGTAGTAAATGCTGTTATCATGTAATAGCAGTTCAATTCATTGATCTTAGCAGAAGATCTCGAGAGAATACATCGGGATCCTCTGTGGTTCTTCCACTACAATGGCTGACTTCGAATTCTCACAGACGGGGTCGGTATCCACCTTCTTCCAGGACATGGCTCAGAAACACCACCTCTTTCTGTCAGCACTGGGTGCCCAAGAAGCCAACTGGGCCTGCTGTCCTCCACAGCTGACATCGGAAAGTCCTTGGTTGTTGGCCCCAGCTGCTACCGTAAATAATAGTCAATCACCGCAGAGAATGCAGCAAAGCCCCCACAGCCAAGGACCCCTGCTTTGAGGCCAGCTGCAAGGAAACAGGGAGGAGGCTCTTATTCACATATTTATTATTTATTCATTCGATTTATAGAGCCACCCATCTCACTTTTATGTGACTCTAGGCAGCTTACAATAAGATACGTAAAATACACAATATCAAATAAAACACAGCAGCCAGGCACTATCTAGCCAGTCGTTCACACAGCCAGGAGATGGGCTCTATCCCATGCCTGGGATCCGGGCTCAGGCACAGAACCAAGTTTTCAAGGCCTTATGAAAGGCCAACAGGGACAGGGCCAACCTATGTCGGGAGAATGATGTTCCAAAAGGGGGTGCCACAGCAGAAAAGGATCTCCTCCTGGGCCTTGCCAGCACAACGTAGGATCGCCAAACTGTAGGGTTGGAAGGGGCCACAAGGATCACAGGAAAACCAATTAAATCATCCATGGGAGGGCACTGTCCAGACTCTTGAAGTCTGCAGTCAAGGTTTTTTCTTTAACTAAGTCTGAATTGTTATCCTAGAGAACATTCTTCACTAAAACGAACGAGTTTAATCTGAATGCCTTCTACAAGATTCCATTACTTTGAACGATAGGCTGGATTCATGCATCACAATACATCATGAATTATGTTTGCTCCTTTGCTTGGTTCCTCACGATTTATAAACCCTACTAGGGGAGGGTATACCCAGCAGAACTGGAAGCAACAGCTCTTTGAGGAAAGACGGGAATGGGCTCAAAAACCACTGCGGTTTTCCCAAAGAACTTTAAACCAATCTGGTTCAACATAAACAGCTTACTCGGAGAGTCATTTAATATGCTTAGGGAAGATTAGCGCTTGGTATTTTAAAAACCAAACATCCCTGTTGGCCCAGCACTCTTTAAAAAAAAAATTAATAAATAAAGATTTCCACTGCCAACGAGGCACTAGCCCCGTTTGAACCCTGCATAATATTAAACTGATTTCTTCCACCTTGGCATCCTCTGGATGTGCCTGAACTGCAACTCCCAGAATCAGTGGCATGCTGCCCACGTTCTGGCAGGCTGAGACGAGCAGAGCGGTCTCCCTCCCTCTGCCTTCAGCCAGAAGCAGCTGCAGCTGTATGCCAGGTACAGCTTCCTCTCAGAGGAATGGCTGGGCCCCAGCTCCACCGTGGAATGTGCTCCAGGAGCCTCTCCAATTGCTGGAAGGCAACACTCACCTCTAAAACCAATGGCCCCGCCAGTAATGCATCCGCTTGTGACACTGTTCTTCCAGTCAGATTTGCCTCGGTACTACAGAAGCGAGAAACAGCTTATCAAGGCCACCCACAGGCACCTCCACGTCTAACATCTCTTCTAAAAAGTTGGGCTGCTTTCAGAGCTTGCCCCAACCTGGTGTTCTCTAGAGGTGCTAGAACATTTCCCACGGGAATGCGGGGGAAGCAAAGATTAGCTTGGGGAAAGACTCTGGATTTCTGAATGGCACGGGAAAGAGGAAATAAATCCAGAGGGATGAAATAAGGAGGGGCCACAAGGATGCTTTTAATAACAATGCATATTACATTGGTTATTAAAATGGTTGTAAAGGGCTTCTTCTCATTGCAGCAATTTATGCTAATAATATAAAAACAATCAGTGAAAAAAATGATAATGAGGCTCACTGTATGGGATCTGTGGCACCACAGACTACGCCCATCTCTAGCTGATAAAGCTACACAGGAGCTCTGAACTTTTAAAAGGCTGGAGACTGAGATATTCTTTTTAAGGTCAACAGGTCCCAAGTATATGATATCTTAATGACCGTATTTGCTTTGTGAGTCTCTCAGAAACCCCATATATGGTTCGTCCATTAAAAAAATCAATGTATTGTATTATGGAGCATTCCTACCTTCTAGCCTCAAACAAAAATCAGGCGGTGCTAGTGAAGAGAAGAGCTCTAAAAGCAGGATGTGGGCAGCTCTGGCTACAAGGACACAGAAGGATGGAGGCAGCTATCCATTACTGCCACCCTTCCTCCTCTTTAAGGGAACCAAAACAAGAACCCAATAGGTCAAACAAGCAAGTTACTCACAGATTCCACCAGGCATTCAGTGCAGGAGAACATGGCACCCACAATGGCAAAGTTTTTGGCGTATGACATTCCCCTTTGCCCCATATCTTTCAGGACTTCTCTGGCTGTTGGCGTGCGGTAGGGATCCTTAGGGTCAAATCCCACATTGGTATCGATGCCAGCTGTGAACACGCCAAAGGCACCCCCGAGGACAAACCCTGCCAAATCAGAAACAGAGAGATCAGTCAACAAAACCGTCCAAGGTCAAAAAGATGGGAACAGCAGTCCCCTGCATCTCTGGAGGTCGCTAAATTGGGGTCAAAAAGTTTGCTTTAATGTTATCTCTACTGTACAGGATTGTCATATACAGTGTACGTTGTCTGCGTGCATGTGTAGGCAGAGAAAAAAAAAGAGAGACATGCCTTCCAGTTCAGCAAGACTTTTTTTTTTCTGCAGCAATAAGGGTATAGTTTGCTATTGCCTTCACCAGCAATGTATTTCAGCTTCCCATCTTCACACAATAAAGTTAGATGGCTGCCAAGCTGATTTTGGTATCAGATACATCCAGGATGAAATATTCACCCTCCTGACTTGTTCCTAATAATACCTCATGGCCCCTTGGCCCTGGGACTCTTCAGCAATCTCTTTCATCCTCCTTACCCATCACCTTCCCCTTCCTTACCACCCTCAGCCTTGCTAAGCATAATAATTTAATGTAGTGTTTCTCAACCTAGGCAAGTGTCAGATGTGTGGACTTCAACTCCCAGAACTGGCTGGGGAATTCTGGGAACTGAAGCCCATACATCTTAAAGTTCCCAAGGTTGAGAAACACCATAATCCATCATCTGTATCACATGCCTAGAGTGTTTTGAGTTTCGGCTTGCTGATCATGGCCCCAGGAGAGCAGTTAGCCTTGATTTGGTCCGGGACTGATCAGCCGGTTCTTCCTGCAACTTATTATAATTATTAATTTGACTTAGATGCAGCCAGACTCCGAATCAACTCTTGACCTCACGGCATAAAACCAGATAATTAATGTACAGTCTCCATGCACAAGCACATGCCCCCATATGACAACCCTGTAAGGTACACCTGGACTTTGCCTTCAGGCAAAATAAAGCTTTTTTCACCCAGTGGAGGCCGACTTCACAGGCACATCCATGAACTTTTCTCAGCCATCATCCTACAAAGTTGGTTGCTGCTGCCTTCCGCCTGGGCTCTGCAATTTAACTCACTGGAGCTGCAAGCCTATGGAGATAACATCTGAGATGGGTGCCCAACAGTCAAATGAATGAATGAATGAAAAAAAAATATAAAAAAATAAAACATTTAAAATACGTTTCCTAGCAAACCCAGCCCCCTCCATAACGGCAAGGGGCTACAGCTCCCATCATCCCCGCCCACCCCTCGGCCCAGGGGCGGGGCTGGCACATTTGAGCTGCAAATCCCCACACGGGCGCCAGGGAGCAGCAGAGAGACGCAGAACTCCCTCTCCGTCGCCACCTAGCGGCTGCCTGGAGCATCGCAGCGCCAGCCAGGTCATCCCGGGGCGGGGTAATGGGAGTTGTAGTCCCGGCGACCCTCGGGGGCACCAGTGTGAAGGGCGAGCCTGCCTTAGAGGCCCTTCCGAAACACCCACCCCCGACACAGGCCAGCGCCGCCTTGAAGGCGCAGCTCTCCATGGCGCGCTCGACCATCTTCTGCTCAGGGCTCTTGACGGGCGCCGGGAAGCCCCCCAGGGCTCCCGGCGGGAATTCCGGCCTCGGCCCGCGCTTGTCGCCCACCAGGTACTCCAGCAGAAGGCTGTACTGCAGCGGCGAGGCCGCCTCCGGAGCCCGCCCGGCTTCATCAGGCTTCCTCGGGCCTGCGGGGAAGGCCGCCGCCATGACGGTTCTCTCCTCACCACTCGAAGCCTACAACTCCCGTCATGCCGCCCGCCGCTCGCCCCGGTTTTCCCAGTGGCACTCCTGCCGCGGAGCTTCATGGGAAAGCTAGTATAATGACCGAGAGGGAAATCCATTCGTTTGGATTAGATTGCGCGAGCGTCCCTCTTAACCAATCCAGCTGCTTGCTTTCAGATGGACTACAATTCCCGGCGTACCCTCAAAGGCTCGTGGTCAAAATGCACGCTCACGGACAGATGGGACTTGTAGTTTTGGAGTGGCTCGGGAGTCTTTGACCTGCGCGAGGTGGCCCCCTGCCGGAGCCGTTGCAAAGGAGAGAATTTCAGAAGGACTGAGCATCTTTGAGAGGACAGGTGAGGAGGCTGCAGGTAAGAAGGGCTCTGTGCTGGACGGCGGAAGAGGCAGCTGGGGGGGGGGATTTCGCCCTGGGGACCCCTATGATGATTTTCCTCCATAATTGCGGTGGGTCGTGCCTCCTGCGAATATTCTTTCTATTTATAGCATTTGGGCATATATTTAGCATAAGTCATTTGGGTAAGTGGTTACGTGCTTGTGTATCATACATCACTATATGGCTCCGTGTTTTATTCTTATTTGTAGGGCACCTTCTGATTGTATGGCATTTTACAAAGAACAAGGATTTCCCAGACTAAAAGACTTATAAAAAAATAAGAAACCCCAACAGAGGACAGAACGGGGTGGAATAGCAGAGGGTCAAGGCCTAACAAAGCAAGATAGGAAAAATCTCCTTTGACTCCCGATGGCTACAGAGATACATTTATGCAGTTTTGGGGCAACACCTGTGGAGGTCTGTTGTCACTGCCTTTTGTAGGATGCTCCCAGTTTAGCGTACAGCCCTGGGATCTCCTGATAATCTCCCATCCAACTACTGACCAGATCCAATCCTGCTTTGCTTTTCAAGATTAACCAAGGTTGGCTAGGTGCTGCCACCTAGCTGGACATAGCAATCTTGGATTACTGTACTCTGATTACCCATATCTTAATAAACGATATCAGGTTAAAATATTCTTCCTGGGTTGCGATCTAATCTGTAATATGACAGTGTCTACATTCACCTAGTTACTGAATTTACTGAAACCGTAACCCTAACTAACCAAAGAGAGCCTGGGTACATATCCACCACTTCCCTTGTTTAAGCTAACCGTTGTATGACCACCAATGTGTAAAATTAATTGAAAGGTAGGAAGTTAATTTGGTCTATTTTGGTTGCTTAGAAATGTTGCTGTGTGGATTAGAGCAGGAATTTGGAAAATAGGGCTTTTATTTTTTTAAGACCTATAGTACTTAAACTATGCCATCTGCAGAGATTACTCCAAGACCATCATTAATAAGGTGTCCAAGCTTTTCTAGATCCTCTCTAAAAATGTTAAAATGTCAGCAGCTGTTCTCACACTTCCAGTTGCAAAGAAGTGTTAGAAAAGGAAATAGCAACAATGAAGGAAAAATGGGGTAGGAAGAAAAAGAAACTGACCCATGTTTTAGTTTACTACTTGTCCACCAATGTACGAAGCTGCAAGACTGTGTTCAGGTAGCCTTTTTCCAGCCAGGTATCTTGCAATTATATCAGATTCCAATCCTAATTCCTAGACCTCTGGCCAGACTGTCAGTGTTGCTGTGGCTAGTCCCAAAATAACCATTTAGCAGGAGGCAAACTGGTGAGGTTACTCCCTACCACCTCTTCCAGCCCCAGCAATATTCTCTTATGTTGCAACCACCCACCATTTTTACCGGAACTGAAGAATGCCTGTGACACTCCTGTAAATCCATCAGCCTGAGTTACACCCATGGGAACTTAAACTTGGAGAAGCAACGGCAAAACTAACAGTATACCGTCTTTTCCCAGTTGTTTCTACCTGTCCAGTCTGGTCTGGCAGGTTGGGCACGCTCCGGTTCCCATCAGCCAAGGAATGTCGGCTGGCGGGGACCAGGAGACGTACCTTTTCTGCTGTGGCCCCTGCCCTCTGGAACATCCTCCCTCCCGAGATTAGGGTGGCCCCAGCCCTTTTGGCTTTTTGGAAGGCCTTGAAGACCTGCCTTTATGCCCAGGTCTGGAGCCCCAAGTGTGTGAAGGGCCCCATTTCATGGTTGTGCTGACACCAACAGTTTTTAAAGATCTCTTGGCTGTACTTATATTTATATTTAATTTTCTGTACTGTTTTAAGTGTGGACTGTTTTTATTTTTGTTAGCCACCCAGAGTCACTGGTCTGAGATGGGCGGCTATATAACTTGAATGAATGAATGAATGAATGAATGAATGAATGAATGAATGAATGAATACTTACACAATAGAAGTTTAACTAAATGTAAGCAAGAATGGTTCCCATCCGCACAACACATCACGCAGCATGGTAAATATAACCACTTACAGTCTGGCTTTTAAGGGGGCCTGAATGTCCATAAATATTGCAAATTAGCAAATGTATAAAAAGGGGGAGTTGGAAACCAATGTTGTTTTTTTTGTTATTCTTTTCCTTTTTCTTTCTTTCTTTTTCTACCTTTTAGATATTTTAACTTTTGTTAAATTTGCTTCGTCTGTTTTTTTCCTTTTATCAACATATTACATATATATATATCTTATATATATGTAATATGTTGTTAAAAATAATATATATATTTATATATATATTTATATATATATATATATATATAATAACAGTATAGTGGAGATTTTAATGTTCAGTAATTAGCTTAAGATTGAAACCATTATCATATAACCAATACTTTGATGTGAGTTTCAGTGGTTCTTTTTTTAAATGTTATATATATTTAATGTTATATATATTTGGTGAGAAAGCCAAATATTCTTATGCTTGTGGTATTGACACCCTAAATTGTAATTAATATTGAAAGAGTTTTTTCTTTCCTTTCTCTATTTTCAATACTTTAAGCTATCTGAATAATAGAACATGAATGACCTCTAATCTTATCATATAAACATCACTGTGCTGAAACAATACGATGTATTAAGATTTATAACAATATAATAAAAGTGGGGGGAGAGTTACGTCGAGATTTTCCAGGCATCCTCAGTGGGTGTGATTGGGGGAAAATGTGGGGTTGGGATGCTTTTAAGAGGTAAAGCAGATGCCATAAACCTCTGCAATTTTGTGTCTTCAAATCCCCCAAACAAAAAAACTCCAAAGTTGGGGGGGGGACAAAAAAAAAAGACCCGAAGTTGGGGGGGCAATACATTTGGTGGAGGTCCTGCTACTAGTCAGCCTCGTGCGGACTGCAAGATGTACCTTTTGTAAAGACAGATGGGGCTGGGGACGTTCCCACTTCCCACTTTTTTATCTGCAATGGATATATTTTTGAAAAACGAGGTCCGGGGGAGGAAGGGGCACCCCGTGGGGGAGAAGCACGCTGATCCCCAGAGGTGGTGCTTTTCCTTCCGAATTGCCCAGGCTGGCGGCGTGTTTCCCGAGGAGGTTTTCCTATCATTTGCCCCCCGAACGTTTTAGTTGTAGGTGGACTTGTGCGCAGGAAGGAAACGCTTTGCCCCGGCTGCGGCTTCTCTGCTCCTCACGCCAGTTCAGGGCACCGTTTGCCCTCGTTCGGCCCTAATAAGGCCACGAGGCCCGGCGCCAGTCTCGTGGCACGCGCAGCTCCCCACCTCACCCTAAAGCAGTGTTGTCCAAACTTGGCCACTTTAAGATGAGTGGACTTCAACTCCCAGAATTCCCCAGCCAGCCATGCTGGCTGGGGAATTCTGGGAGTTGAAGTCCACTCATCTTAAAGTGGCCAAGTTTGGACAACACTGCCCTGAAGCCTCTTCCGCTGACCCTGCCTGACGGCGGGGCCAGCTCCGGGTCCATCCCCGGGGGCTCAGGCGATGCTGCGTTGTCTGCGGAAGGAGCCTCGCTCAGAGACCGAGCCTGCAACTGGCTCCTCGCCTCGTCCAGCCGCACCGTGCGTGCGCCCCTCGTGTCGGTTTCTCTCTTAGCTGGACCAGTGTCTGAAAGCAGTCTGGGGGCCTCCAAGCACGTTAGGGCTGCAGGTCCCAGAATAATTTGGCTGCGCTGGCTAGGAAGAGGAGTACCAGGGGAGGATGGTAAAAAAAGTCAAGACGGCTACCACAACCATGTGATTGAAGCCCTGCCACTTTTTTATGTGCATCTGCCCTTCCTTCATCCCCTTTTCTTCCTTCCTTCCTTCCTTCTCTGACCCCCTCCCCTCCCCTCCCTTCCTTCCTTCTCTGACCCCCTCCCTTCTCTGATCCCCCTTCCCTTCCCCTCCCTCCCTCCCTCCCTCCCTTCTCCTTCCTTCCTTCCTTCCTTCCTTCCTTCCTTCCTTCCTTCCTTCCTTCCTTCCTTCCTTCCTTCCTTCCTTCCTTCCTCCCTCCCTCCCTCCCTCCCTCCCTCCCTCCCTTCCTTCCTTCCTTCCTTCCTTCCTTCCTTCCTTCCCTGACCCCCTCCCTCCCCTCCCTCCCCTCCCTCCTTCCTCCCTCCCTTCTCTAATCCCCTTTCCCTTCCCTTCCCTTCCCTTCCCTTCCCTTCCCTTCCCTTCCCTTCCCTTCCCTTCCCTTCCCTTCCCTTCCCTTCCCTTCCCTTCCCTTCCCTTCCCTTCTCCTCCCTCCCTCCTCCCTCCCTCCCTCCCTCTCTCCTTTCTCACCCTTTATCGTGCGGGGTTTGAAACACAGACTGAACCACAGACTGCTGCTGCTGCTGCTGCTGCTGCTGCTGCGTGACTTGAAGGGAAACTCCTGTCTTGCAAAATCAGGTTTGCAAGGTAGGCTTTCAGCGAAAAAGCCCGTTCTGTCAGGATTTTGGCTTGTGCCACCAGCGGACTCCTTTTTCAGTCTTTAGGGTAGCGTTTTCTACCTCCCTGCGATGAAGTACAATAATTTTCCTCCTTTAAATATCCTGTCCCCATGGTGACTGCAAGAATAAAGGCCTCTTGCTGATAGATGCCTACCGACTTGCTGTGGGTCCAGTTGCCAAGACAGAGAGAATCTGCATTTCATTTCATTTAAACTATTTGCTCCCTCGCCCCAGATCAATTTTTGACCTCTTCTCTGTCCTCTTCCTGCCTCTTGATCTCCCTGCGTACTCTGGCTTCTCTGCCCATAGCGGTTCTGCTTACTGGGCCATCATTCTGCTCAACATTCTAGTCCTCAATGTCCTGTCCATTAGCTGCCTGTCACCTGTCCTCTGCAGCCGCCAACAACCTCCCCCCCCCCCCCCGTTACAGTCCTGCAAGCTTTCCTTGCAAGTTCTCAGGTGGCAGCATCTAGCTGGCCACGGTTGATCCTGAAAAGCCAACTGGATTAGACTAAATTAGGGGAATGGATGGGAGACCACCTGGAAATCTACTTGAGTGCTGTAAAGTGGACTACAAACACAATTATCAACACTGGCTGATCTTGGAAAAGAAAGAAGGGTTGAACCTGGCTAGTAGTTGGGTGGGAGGCCAGCGGGAAATCCCAGGAGACAAAATGGAGGGCTAGAAGAGGGGCTTTGTCTAGAACAGGTTTTGAGTAGCAACTCATTCTGGGGTCTTTCTTACGAACCCTTTAAGAAAGAACATCATCATCAAGGCGAAGGCTAGATTGGGAAGTCAGAAAAAAACCCAGAAGGCGGCATGGCAAACCACCTCAGTCTTGTGGTGGGGAAAAGCACCTGGACTCTGAAGGAGCCCTCACTTCAGGGGGCAGCGCTGAGCTGGTCACGACGTCAGCAGGACCAGGACGGGGGCTTCTGGCTAGTACATGGATGGGAGGCCGCCCCCAGGGCAAAAGCACGGTTGTATGGATGCCTAGAAAATTACATGGACCTCAGGAATGCATCAGGAGTCGAGCTCAACTCATGGAGAATTTATCCCTTTTCCTTTAAGCCCAGTTTTGGACCCTCGGATAGCGAACCGAGCGTGCCTGCCGTCCGGGAGTGACCCCAGAGGATGCCACTGGGCCTGCTCCACGGAGGGGGCCCCACGGCACCTGAAAAGGGGCAGAACTTCAATCCCACGGCCGTGAGCACCCTTTTGACTCTTTTTGCTTCCCCTGTGGACACCCCTGTGCTTTCCATTTCTGAGACGTGGTCTTTGCACACTCACGAGAGCGGAAGCACTCTCCGCAATCTCCAGCAGCGATTTTGTTGATTTTATTTTGTTGCGGAGTGAAAAAGGAATGCAGTAATGTCACATTGCAATTGTTTCCCTCCCTGGCACGACTCTTCTACTGCAAGCAAAAATGACCCTGCTGGCCAGCCAAATATAATATTCTTCACTGCAAAACGTTGCCCACCAGTATTCTAAGTGCCAGAAGCTTTTTGAAAAGCGGGAGATGGGTGAGATTGTATCACAGTGGCCACGAGGCTGAAAACGATGGGGCTGTAGTCCAACCTACAGAGAGGAAGAATAGCCAAGAAGCCCAGATCTGCATCTTTCAGTTCAGCATTCGCTGTAAGAAATCATTATTTACTGATTATATGATATGTTAGAACCAAGAATAACCTATTATAATTAGAGTAATCTTTTCTTACAGATCATGATCAGGGATTCTCAAACTTGGCAACTTTAAGCTGGGTGGACTTCAACTCCCAGAATTCCCCAGCCAGTACAGCTGAAGTCTTAAAGATGCTGAGGCTGAGAAACACTGATCTGTATCTCTGTCTTTTGGCCACACCTAAAGTATTATGCACACAGTTTCCTCCGAAGTCTGGCTGAAAAACGTCCCCTTTCTTTGAGCAGTCCAGCTCAGTTGTGTCCTGGGACGCTTTGTGTGTGTGCTGTGTGCCCGTAGGACATTTCCCCCCTGCAGATCTGCCCACTTCTGCGTCCCCTGCGCAACGGGCACGGAGTTTCCACACCCCAGAGCTTCGGCAATTCGGCGAGGGGGGTGGGAAACGGGCCGAGAACTCGGCTTTTGTTCTGCTTTAGCTGGGCTCATGTGGCTGAGACCCCCCCCTCCCCAAATACTACACCCAAAGGCAGACCCTCTTCTGGACCCTGCTGTTCTGCTCCTGGGAAGTGTCCTGGGGGTTTGGGGGGAGGGCTGGATCCTCCTTTCCCCCTCTTTCCCAGAGTCTATCAACGGGGACATCCAGATTGGAGGCTCTGGTGTGGGTGGATCCAGTGTGCTTGTGCGTGGCCGCAAGTTGCATAGAACAGTGAGAAGCTCAGACAATTATTTTTAAAAATACCCTGCCTTTTCCAACCCTCCATTACATCTAAGTGGTAGGTGATTCAAGGTGAACCGCTGCAGATCCTCCTTCAGGATCTCTTTGGATGTTCCGCCGCAGAACCCAGCAACGGGCTTTGCGTTTGATTTCTTCTCAAAGCAAGAGGTGGAATTAAACAGCCTCTCCTTCCCGAGGGCAAAATATGCCCTTTCTGATTTTGTAGTTTGCAACTTGCTGGCTTTCTGCTCCTGCGATTAATACCCAGCAAGACTGCTTGCTCCTGGCTGCTGATTCCCAGTTTCCCATTTCCCAGAGTCTCCGGAAGAGAAACGGTTTTTCCTCTCCCCTGATATTGGATTCTTTTATTTAATTATGTGAGGCTTGCGGAATTCCTGCCCGTAAGAGATCTGCTGGCGAAAGGCCGTAATAAAATCGAACTGAAATTGAAACTGCTCTTAAGAGGCCATGGCGGTCTCTATTTTGCTTCACCCCGGGTCAAGGGGCATCAAAAACGGAAGCAGTTTTGAAATTTCGTGGCATCTTCTTTCGGCCCTTGTGGAGGACGACAGGTTTGGGCCAAACGTCGTAGGAAGCCTGTCAATCTCCACTCTCCCCAGAACAGCTCTTTAAGAGAACTCCTGTTGAAATGTTTCCAAAATAGTGGGTTCTTTGTCGGCCTTTGGGGTCCCCAATGATTGGGGCTGGGTGGGACGGGGAAAGCCAAAGGACAGCTAGGAGATTAGGAGATTCCCATTCAGGCAGTTCAGGATAGGAAAATCTACCCAGGAAGGGAGGCTGGAGATGGAAATGCGTCGGACGCAAGGCAAGGCAAGGCAAACGGGCATCGAGGGTAGCCTTTGCGAGCGAGGGGGTCAGCCGAGAGACCGCCCCTTGGCTTCCCGGCAGTTCACACAGGAACGGGAGCTTCATCTGGCCCGGCGCGCACCATAATTACGACCCTGTCTTCAGCAGAGCCTCCCTTTGCGGTTTTCTTCTTTTTCTTTCAAGTCCCTGCAAATTAGAGTCTCGGAGGAACTGGGACGTTGAGCCGCCCAGCCTCCTTCTGGTTCTCTTTCTGGTGGACACGCGTCTCCACCGCAGCCGGGGCAGGGAGGGCCGTCTTTATCGTAGTTTGCAACTCTCTTCCCTTTGGTGTTGGCAGTTGTAGGGGACAGAAGAAACTAAAAACGGAGCCGGTCTGTTTCTGTACCTAGAGCAGTGTTTCTCAACCTTGGCCACTTAAAGACGGGTGGACTTCCACTCCCAGAATTCCCCAGCCAGCCATGCTGGCTAGGGAATTCTGGGAGTGGAAGTCCACCCGCCTTTAAGTGGCCAAGGTTGAGAAATAAATAGTCCCTTTGCCCAGCTGGTTGCCAGCTGTAAATGGGGTTCTCGTGGTATCCCTTTGCTTTAGCTCTGGAACAGCCTTTTGAGATCTGAGCATCTCTCCCAGCAGCAGTGATCCTCCGGAAAGGGCCCTCCTGTTCCCTTTTCTGCCCTTCCCCAGTCTGGTGCCTCTAGGCGTATTAGCTGGGGGATTCTGGGAACTGCAGTCCTGAAACATCTGGAAGGTGGGGAAGGGTCTCTATCCTGGCTCTGGATCCAAAGGGGTCTTGGTTAAGGAAGGGTGTGGCCCAGATTGTTGCCTCCTGTATGGGATTACAATTCCCATCGCTCTCAGGCCGGCTGGCCAGTCATGGGCACCACATCTGGAGGGCACGAGGTCTTTTGCCTTTTAGGTGAAATGCAGCGACTGAATCCCCAGGTTCCTAGCATGGAAGAAGCCTGTTGTGCTAGCAAAAGGAAAAAGCCCTCTTCCTTTTTGATCCGTTTTGCTCTGGGAAGACCACCTTTGCTTTGACCGGACCGGCAGAAGCCGCAGCAGGTCATTCTCTGGCACTGCAGAAATCTCCCAGTATGGACCCTCCATTTTTCTTGGCGGCCTCTTGCCCTCCCCTGATTTCTGAAGACCCCCAGTTGCACCTTGGACGTTCTCCGGGTTCTCTGCTCCGTTTGCCTCGCTGTGCCAAGCGGCGAGGGCAGAATTTTTTTCTTATTACCAAAAGAAAGGTCTGCAGGGGCGGGGAGAGCATGTCCCCTGTCTCAACGAAAACACACAGACCCTTAATTCTAGGTGTAGATGGATGACTGCCCTGTTCAGGAAGAGATGGGCCCTCAGGGCACGTACGCTTTCCATCCTGTTCATCAAAGAAAGACTACAGCTACATTGGGAATGAAAAATCAGGAGTCTGTAGCACCTTTTCCAACTAACAAATGCTATTAAAAGGCATATTTTTTTATTTAAAGACATAGGCTGCCGCTCCCGAAAGCTGATGCCTTTAAATAAAGTACGTTAGGCAGAAAAAAGTACTATCAGATTTCTTCTGATGTTTGCAAAACCATTAGGATCCTTGTTCCAAAATAAGGTGAACAGACTATAATTTATACCGTACGTCAGTCTAGCCACTTTATCGCATCTGGTGAAGTGACTTGCAGCTCATGAAAGCTTCTGCTTTTTAATAAAATTTGTTAGCCGGAAAAGGTGTTACCTTTTGATATTTTTTGCTGCCATAGACAAACACAGCTCTCCTCCTACCCTTGGAAGAGATCGGTTGGACTACAAAAATGTTTTCTTTGCTCTCTTTTTTTCCCCTCTCTTTGGATGGAAACCTCAGTGGAAACAAGAGCTGGCAAGTAAAGAGGAACCATCTTTAGGGAGAGATGCGTTTTTGCATTTATTTCCTTCTTGAGAGCTTCTCCTTTTTAAAAATAAATAAATAAAATCCTCCACTCACTTGCCAAATGCTCACTTCTCCTTTGGAGTCCTTAAAACAGCACAGAAAACGATCCTGCAGCCGGAAAGGTGAAGCTTGGAAACACGGCTGAGAGAAGCCCAACTTTATTTATTTTATTCATCGACGGATTTGTAGGGCACTCCAGCCAAAACTGACTCTGAGTGGCTTACAGATCCTCTTTATGAAAATAAGGCTAAAAAGCGTGAAGTCTAAAACACAAATGAGCCAGCGCTGCTCTTTCACGGATTGCTTGAACCACAGGAATCTGTGTCTCTTTGAGTGGGTGCGTATTCTTTTTCCCTTTGAACTTTTCCTGACAGCAACCAGAAGTTATTACATTATTTTGCAAGGCTCCCTCTCACGGTTTCTCTTAAATCAGCGCCCAGAAGGATGAAATGGAGAAGGAAGAAGCAGGTGGGTGCGTTTTGGGGGTGAGAGCCCCGGCACCTGGGCAGTTAGGTCCACTTCTTTAAAAAAAGAAGTCCAAATATTACGGCAAGGAAAACTGAATTCCGTTAATTTGATCCGTTCTGTGAATTCTGTTCCCTAGTCAAATTTCCCTTCCGCTTCTGGCCACACGTGGGAAATCTTGCTCAGCAAAGCACCTGGCCTCTGAGATTCTGGGAGGGCTTGCCTACGTGCTTTCGAGCATCCCTCCGTAACTGTAAGAGCTAGAAACTTAATTTTGTATGGGTTTGTAATGTGTGGGTGCACCCACGTAGCTAATCCACATCCTTTTCATTTTTCCGTTTTTCAATCCAAGGATGGCTTGGCTTGGCTTGGCTTGGCTTGGCTTGGCTTGGCTTGGCTTGGCTTGGCTTGGCTTGGCTTGGCTTGGCTTGGCTTGGCTTGGCTTGGCTTGGCTTGGCTTGGCTTGGCCCACCCACCCCAGACACTCCCATTTCCCACAGTGCCCCCGAAGAATATTGCAGTAAGGAATGATGGGAGATCTAAAGGTTCCCTTAAAACGAGCAACACGTGCCTTTGCACCTTTTGGAAAAACTCAGCCACAGTTTTGGAATGAGAGGCTTGGTGGGGGAACTCAAAAAAAAGAGAGGAACTGGATCAGCCCAAGAGGGGAGCCAGATCTAGGCACAGAAACGAGGTCGGGGCGGGGGTGGGTGGGTGGGCTTTCCAACTCATCTGCCATTCTTGGCACAGAGCTTTGGGTGGTGTCCACCGGAGCTGCAGGGAACGTCGTCTGCAGAAAGGGATCGGCCCGGCCCTTTCTAGACATCCACCTCCTAATTGTATGCTCTGCTGCTTGAGGTTAAACCCTCCCCGTAGTCCATATTTTGAGGAAGGAACTAACCAACGTTATAATTGGAGGGAGAGGGAGGAGTGCAGCCCGCTGTTCTCACAAACACATCAGCAGCTTGAGGTCTTTTGGGGACCCGGAGCCAAGGAACCCTGCACAGTCCAAGGATAGGACGCCCGGGAGATCCTTAGACTGGAGACGATGAGATCCTTAGACCCATCGCTCAGCCTGGTGGAAGCTTAACGCTCCATCCCCAGGACATTGAAAGCTTGGTGAGTGTTAACCTTGGTTGGGGTGTTTGTGGCTCAGCTTCTGCCAGCCCAGCTCCTTCACTGAGTTGATGGCTCTGGGTACCGTACAGACCAAGGAAGTAGGTTAAGGATGTCCCAGGGATCCAGCTGCAGAACGAAGTGCTTCTGTGTACAATATATCATTGTCCCCGTTCTTTTATATCAGCCTTCCTCGGGTTAACCGTGTCAGCTGCAGGACTGTGGGGATTAAGGTTTGTAGTCCCAATCCATCTGGGGGATAACCCCATGCTGGCTGGGGAATTCTGGGAGTTGAAGTCCACCCATCTTAAAGCGACCAAGTTTGAAAAACACCAGTCTACTCCATTTGAAACCATCCAAATTGGAGGCCATGGTCTCATCCTGTGGCGGAGGGTTATCTCTTCGCCGAATAGAGAATTCCCTCAATAGCTTCAATGGATGACCAGTTTGGGTCATGATGAGAGTGGGAGGAACATTGAACATTCAGCTTCAGAATTGCTCTATTCCTGTCCTGAACGGATGGCATTCAGTTGAGCTTTTCACTGACTCGTTGACTTGAACCCGGTGCTTGTGACCCCTCCCCAACTGCTTTCCCAGACCCTCTGTGAGGTCTGTGTCAAGTTCAGATGACTTACTCCACAGGCAACCCTACTCTTGCCGACACTGAGCTGGGTTGGCCAACATCATGTCCCATTCCACCTTCTTTTATAGCTCTTTGCAATTGGTCTACTTGTTTATGACTTTATATGGCTGCCCCGACTGAGTGTGTGCTGGGTAAAATGTGGGAAATAACACATTTTGGGCTAGGTTCACACATCCTGCATCTTTTCTTGAACCATGATCTGAACAAGCCCCAAGCCTTAAATTCATCTGTAATGCTGAGCGGCAGAGAAACGGCATTCATGGCTGAATGCAGCGGGAAAATTCTGCCCAGGTCAGATCCAAGTCTCTGGGGCACCAAACCCCAAACTGGATCCCCTTCCAGATCTTTCAGGGCAGTGCCCATAAATATTCTAGCTGGGGGTTGGAACATTTGCCTTCCAAGACCAAAGCTGTGGTCTTTTCTCCAGCAATACAAAAACAGGACCAGGCTTTCCCCCTTGCCAATGCACCTTTTCCTATTAAAAAAATGGGGGCGCCTCCTTTCTTGTCCGTCTCCCCCCCCCCATTGCTGGTCTAGGTGAACTCCCTGATTGGTTGCACCCTCCCAATGGCCGACTAGCAGCAATCTTCTATGCACCGGATGCCAAAAGAGGGAGGGAAGGGGGAAAAAAAAACCCTCAGGCTTCCGTATGTGAATCATTTTTTCAATCAGCCGCTCTCTGCTTCTCGTTGCAATGTGGTTTTCGTCCCGAGGCAGCTCCCGGGGTCGGCGTCCTCAGTCTGGCTCGCAGATGCTGCTGGAGGTCGGTGGGAGACGGCGCTCCTGTTGATGCAAAGCGCAGGATCTCGGAGCAAGTGGGTGTTTTAATCTCTGAATCGGTCGCTATGGTGGGGTGCAGGGGGGGACGGCGTTTTTCTCATCACCCGGCCGCTCTTAGCAAAAATAGGGATGCATCCTAGCAAGCAACTGGGGAGAGGGGGATCCTGGGGGATAGGCTCGGGGTAAGGGATGGTGAGTTGTGCAAAAGCCGCCTCTGGATGTCTCCCTCTCCCTCCCCCCGCCCTTTCTTTTTCTTCTAAGTCCTTCTGGTGTCCTTTGCGGAAACTCCCCAAAAAGCAGCTTGTAGGAGAGGCAGGTACTGGTGCCTAACAAAAGCACTGAATTCACCTGTGCATATGTGTGTGTGTGTGTGCGTGCGCGCGTGCATCATGCCTCCATCTGTGCAACTTGGCAAATAGGAGTTAGCCGGATTGAAGGATGTGCTATGGTTGCTGTGGACCCCCCCTCACTCCCCCGCTTTTGCTGGGTTTCCGTAGCAACAGAGAAGGTTTGAGCATCTCTCTCTGTGCCCCCCCCCCCCCCCCCAGCCTATCTCAGCTTTAAAGGGATCTCAGGAGCCTCAGAGAAGGAGGAGAATTGGGTTTTCAAAGGTTGCTTTCAGCCTCGCGAGCTGCTTCTGGGAATATGGGGCGTGAAGGTAGCCGATGGGTTTGGCTTTGGCAGCGGGCTCTCGGAGATACGCTGCCCCTGAGTGCGGGGGCTCCGTCGTCCACTCGCCTTTTCACCCAGTTGGCGCTGAGATTTCCGGAGCCCACGGGGGACTCCCCACCGCCGAGACGCCGTGAATTCGGTGGTAGAACCAGGAATCCCTCGGAGGGACTTCGCCGCTCCCGCTTTGCCTGCCGACGGTCCTGGCACCCCAGGTGGAAGGAACAGGGAGCAGAGGATTGAGCAGGCAACGGCAGGGGACGATGGGACTTGCAGCCCAACCCCCCGGGCACAAGCACCCCTTGGGGACCCAAGCAGGCCCTTCTGTAAGGTGCTTCCCTCCCTGGCAGCGGGGCTTGGCCAGCAGGCAGCTCCGAGGTTGCCCATAATGCCGCCAGCGCATCTGCCACAGAAATGGGGGGCAGTCCCTTCCGTAGCCCACCCTCCCCTGCCACCGCCGCCGCAGGAACCCCCTTTTTCCCCCGCAGCCCAGATGGGCAGGAGGCTGGCCCTCGGGTCCTTCTCCTGCTCTCCCAGGGCAGCGAAGGGAGGAATTCTTTGCCCGGCTGCAGGATCACCTGCTTCCCGCTAGCCAGGCGGGTCTTCGGGGCAGCTCTGGCTCCCAGCCCTGGAGGGAACGGGCCGGCGGATCTCCATCGGCTGGGGCTTCCACGGGAGGATCCGCCAGCGCTGGTCCTTTTTTTCTCCTGCCCCCTCAAACATTTCCATGCCTTTCCGATTTCCTTTCCTCCATATTTATGTTTCCAGGGAGGGTTCCTGTTTCTTCTGAATTAATTCCTGTTGTTGGCAGTGCTTTAAATTGTCTTTGCTGTTGATGGTACAGATTTCTGCTTTTATAATTGTGTGGTTTGGGTTTGGTTTATTTTCCTGTTTCTTTTTCCTGAGCTGAAGTGCCCAGCGCTCTTCTCCAAGCGGAGGAGGGCACGGGCTGAAATAATTTAAAATTAAATCTTCATCAATGTCTCGCAGCACTTGCTCTGCTTTTTTAAAAATTTTTAAACCTTTTAAACTGCCTCTTCAATCAGAAAGGCTTAGCACAGAGACATTAAAAAAATGGGGGGTGAGGGGGAGATAGCATTTGTCCTCAGGCTTCCAGTAAAAAGGTGCAACACAAAAGGAAAAAATGATGCAAATGGAAGAGGAAAATAAGCAGCTTTGGTGATGTGCACTTAAAACTCCTAAATTCTTGTAATAAGCAACTGAGATCAAAACAGGCTGTTTGCAGTTCCAAAGGAGACTTTGACAAGCAATTTCCAGATTTGATCCAGATTTGGCAATTTTGGATGTCTCCTCCTCTCCGTTCCCAAGCCACGGGCGCCGCTGGCTTTCCCCCCACCTTTCACGTGTCCTCCACGTGGCTCGCTCCATCCGCTTCCTTTCTCTTTCCTGTCGGCTCCCCCATCTTTAATCTGCTCCACGCTGCGTGTCTCAGTGGCTGAGTTCGCAGAGGTCTTGGGGTCCGGTCCAGATTCAGAAGCTGGACCGCCTGACCGGGTTGAACCTCAGCCGGCCTGCGGGAAGCAGCTGAAAGGGTTGCCCCCAAGGAGAGGCAGGTTCAAGACCCAGAGGCCCAGCTAGGCAAGGTCCCGATGCCAGCACCACAACACCTTGCCAGTTCCCCTGAGAGAAGAACAAAGGAATTCAAGTGGTTTACGTGAAGGAAAGAGTCGGACTCAGCCAGTTAGTCAGGCACAGAGTCAGGTCTATATAAAAAGGTGGCTTTTGAGAGCTGCTCTTGTGGGGAGCCTCACTGCGGTGTCCTCTCTGGGTCTGCTGCTGCTGGGGCCGTGGATGGGGAATGGGCTCTTCGTGGCTGCCCCCGGATCTCCCGCCTGCCTTCTGCACCGAGCGCTTTGGCTGGGCTGGGCTGGGCCTGGCTTGGCTTGGCAGGGCTGCCCCGGCGGTTGGCTGCGAAGCTGTTGTTGTTGTTCAGTCGTTAAGTCGTGTCCGACTCTTCGTGACCCCATGAACCATATTGCGCCAGGCCTTCCTGCCCTTCGCTGCCTCCCCGAGTTTGCTCAGTTTCATGCTCATTGCTTCAGTGATGCCATCTAACCATCTCATCCTCTGCCGTCCTCTTCTCCTTTTGCCTTCAATCTTTCCCAGCATCAGGGTCTTCTCCAAAGAGTCCTCTCTTCGCATTAGGTGACCAAAGTATCTGAGCTTGAGCTTCATTATCGATCCTTCCAATGAGCAATCAGGGTTGATTTCCTTTAAGATTGACTGGTTTGACCTCCTAGCAGTCCAGGGGACTCTCAAGCGTCTTCTCCAGCACCACAGTTCAAAGGCATCAATTCTTCGGCGCTCGGCCTTCTTTATGGTCCAGCTCTCACAGCCATACATTACTACTGGAAAAACCATAGCTTTGACTATGCGAAGCTGTGGCCCACCACAGAAAGCTACAGCTCGGTTGCTAAAGGAGGGCAACCTCCCCTGAGCCCCTGGTTTATTTATTTACGGCTTAGATTTCTGCAGCCACCCGTCTCAAGGAGATGACCCTGGGCAGTTTTCATAGAAGCCTGGGGGGTAGGGGGAGGAAGCTCATCAAACCCAACCCTCTTACCCGAAGGAAACGTCCTGGATCTGTCCCACCCTGGTGAAGGTGCTTCTGGCGACGGTAAAGCTGATGAAGAGCGACAGGCGGCAGCGGAGCCGGAGGGGAGTCGCTGAAGACCAGGCTGAGGTCTGTAGAATCAGGCAAGACATAGAGGAAGCGGAGAGAGGTTTCCCTCCATGTTAGAACTTGAGATCATTAAATGCAGGGAGACGAAAAGGAATCACGGGATGTTCGAGTTGGAAGAAGTGATCCAGTCCAGTCTCCTGAACTCAGGGTAGGCGGCTGCGCGACAGCATCTCTCAGGGATGTCCAGTCCCACAAAGGAGAAGCCACCACTGCAGCCTGACAGCTGGAACATCCAGGATGTTCCTCCTAACACCTGGCTGAGCATTACATTCCTTTTGCAGAATCTCAAATGTTTTAGAGATGTAATTACAGGCAGTCCTCACTTAGCAACCATTCGTTTAGTGACTGTTCAAAGTTACAACAGTGCTGAGCAAAGGGACTTACAACCAGTCCTTGCACGTAGAAGCAGCACAGCGCCCCTGTGGTCACATGAACATGATCCAGGCACTTGGGAACCAGCTCACATTTATGACGGTTGCAGCATCCCAGGGTCACGTGATTGCCATTGGCGACCTTCCCAGCCAGCTTCCGGCAAGCAAATTAAATGGGGAACCACGTGATGTGCCTAGCAGCCGTGGTGATTCGCTTAATGACCACTCCAAAAAAGGTCGTAAAATTGGGCGCAACTTGCTTAACAACCACCCTGCTTAACAACGAATTTTCCGGTCCCTATTGTGGTTGTTAAGCGAGGACTCCCTGTACTTAATGGTTCATTAATGATTCCATTATGAGCCCGTGTCTTCCAGAAAAAAAAGAAGAAGAGGAAGCATTACCAGCCATTTTAAAATAAGAATTGCTCCACAGCGTGTCAAGATTCTCATTTAATCCGCTGGCCATCTTCTGTCCACCTCGGTGCCACCTATTTTGTTTCCGCCACCTGCTCCCCACCCCCTGCAACTCGCTGGGCATTCATTCCATGGTATCCTCAGAGTTCAGCAGGTTGGATGAAGTCCACACGTCTTAAAGTTCCCAAGGTTGAGAAACATTGCTGTAGAGGTTGTAGCACCCCTTTTCTGCTTCAGTTTCCCCCATACAGGAAAAGATAATCTCATTTCAGGATTTCCAGGTTTTTAGGCATGCAGTGGGTGCCTCGGGACCGTTCAAAAAAGGAAAACGCGGGCAGCCCTCAGCTCCAGGGGCTTTGCAGGGGTTCAGATGGGGACCTGGGGACAGCATCTGGCCAGCTCCTGGATGAAAGCGAAGGAAATGCTGGGAGGGCCCAGAATGCAAAAGAAAACCTCAAATTCTTGATTGGTGTGAGAGCCTGTCTGAAGATTACAAGACTTCCAGCTAGCTTTGTGGATGCAAACTGGTGGAGCTCCTTCCTAGCTTGCATGATGAAAACAACAGATCAGTTTAAGTGGATTTATTTATTTCCAGTGCTTGCACTCCCATCTCCCCCCTCCGCCATCACGTCCTGGAGGATTCTAGGCCCGATGTTGCAAATGCACCGATTGGAAATGCCTAATTGTAAAACGTGAACATTAGATACAGCGGGTGAACGTCCCACTCAGGGCCAAAAACTCACCGTGGCGTCCCTGGTGCTCTCTGAGCTTGGCGGTTTGCTTGCAGACGTTTCATGACCCGACTAGGGAACATCATCAGTGCTGGTGAGTCTGGGGTCTGCTCCCTGTTTATATACAGCGGATTGCCCTGCCAGTGTTGGGGGGGGCATGGTTTTCTCCTTGGCAGTGCCGTGATTAGGGTATTGTTTGCCTGCCTGATTGTTTGTCTCCTTGATCAGAGTATTGTGGAAAGACTAGTATATCTATTATTATTATTATTATTATTATTATTATTATTATTATTATTATTATTAATCAAATTTATATGCTGCTCATCTCACTGTATAGGCAGCTTACACCATAAAAAACGATAAAAGCCTTTACAGTATATACAAAGTGAAAAGATGGAGAGAACCTCCTCAAGCCATCTTCCAATATATACATTATTACATTAAAATTTAAACCTATGGGCCTATAGATATATGTATAAACAGGGAGCAGACCCCGGGCTCACAGCACTGATGGTGCTCCCTAGGTGGGGAATGAAAGGCCTGCAAGCAAAGCGCCCAGCTCAGAGAGCACCAAGGATGCCGCAGTTCAGCCCTGAGCTGCAGGGATTCTCCTCTGTCAAAAGCTCACTGAAGTAATCCAGACTTTGCTTGCTTATTGGGCATGAGCCTGCACCCATCTCTGGAGGCCGGGGAATGGGGGAGACTTCCACGAAGTGCTGAGAGGTGGGTGCGGGAACTCTTCTGGCCCTCTCTGGGACCTCCTGCAGGAGCTTGACCACCACCCAGGTCTACACACACACACACACACACACACCCTCCAGGCTTTTCAACCTGGAGGGCCGAGCTTCACATCTCTTGCGTGTCCCATCCCAGCAGCTGGACCCATTGCTTGCTTCAACCTGGTCCCTTCGGTCTGCTTCCTGTTCTTGGACTTAATGGTCGGAGTTTTGGCCCGTCCAGCTCTTCTGCGAGTCGGGGATGGGGCGGTTGGTTCTTCTTCTTGGATGCGCTCCCTCTTTCATGTGGGAAACTCCAGACGGAGTTCAAAATGGTTTGCGGGGGGTACTTGCTGGGCGTTCCCACTCCAGCTGTCTTTAGCCTCTTAGGTCAAATGTCCTGCGGTCAAGAACCTCTGCGCAGAACATAATTACGGAGCGTTTGTAGTCCTTCCAAACTGGAAGAGAGCCGGAAAGCCGGCTTCGGTTCTGCAGCTTTCTCTTTTCGAATCCATCAAGGGCTCCCCTTAATCCTCGTCTCTCTCACGATCTCTATTTATTTGGATTTTTTTATCTTCAGAAATCTCGCCGAGGCCTCGCTTCTGTGCACGCAGCCTAAGAAGGCGGGCTGTTCCAGTTTCCCTCCGTTGGACTTGGTTAATGGGCCTCGGTTTTCCGGTGCGCGCGCCACCACCGTCAGGACTGTGGCGTTGGCTTTGGAAGTTTGAGCTGGAAATTATAGCTTGTCGCTCACCAGCATTTCTGGATAATGCTTAGGTGGCAGAAGTATGTGAAAAAAGCCTAGGAGGAGGAAAAAAGTTTTTTCCGGGTGAGGCCAAGGGTGCATCTGTGCATGTACTGACTGCAGGCTTCTTTGTGGCGCGCAGCCAACGTGGCATGCGAAGGAATTGTTGCCAACCCTACCGTGGCACCGAGCTTTGGTTCACAAACGTTATCGCCCCGACGTTCTGTTCTGGTTTTGCATTTTGGCCTAGCGCTGTGGTTAAAAACGGAGCTGTTGTGGTTTGAAAAACACGGGCTCAGCCAGCTATGGCTTATTCAAGAGACCAAGCTAACAGCAAGCCATGGTTTAGCTGTGGGCAGGGGCAAGAGTCAGCTCAGCGGTCCAACCTGAGAAATGGCAGATCCCCAAATTGCTCGAAGAAGAGAACATGCCGTAAAAATTTCACAACGTCTTCGACAAAACGGCGACCCGGCAGCGGACAGCTTTCTCACCTTTCTTGGAATTTTTGGGATGACACCCTCAAGGAGATGAAGCCATATGTACCACTTTGGCAGAGATGTTGCGGTTTTTTTCCAATAATATTTTGTAGTGACACTATAGTACCGTGTTTTTCAACTTCAGCCATTTTACACTGTGTGGACTTCAACTCCCAGAATTCCCCAGCCAGCCATGCTGGCTGGGGAATTCTGGGAGTTGAAGTCCACACAGCTGTAAGTTGTTGAGGTTGAGAAACACTGCTATAATGTATTTATTAGTACATCAGTGACTATATATAAGTTTAATATACTGTATAAGTAGATTTTTTTTCTTTTCTCAGTCTGTTTCTTTTTGTTATCTTTCTCTTTTCTTGTTTTGGTTTCCATTATTCTTTTCTTTTCTTTTCTTTTCTTTTCTTTTCTTTTCTTTTCTTTTCTTTTCTTTTCTTTTCTTTTCTTTTCTCTATTTTCTTTTCTTTTCTCGTTTTGTTTCATTGTGTGTGTTTTTTTTAGTGTAGTCTGGTGCTTTGTCTACGTTTTGCATTTCCAAAAATAGCATTTAATTTTTTTTTCTTTTTTAAAGGAGGAGGTTCTGTTTCTGCTAATTGGCTTCAGAGACCCCTTTTCCTATGGTAGCAGCACTCAGGAGATCGACGTACCGCAAAATGTCTTTCTGTTTCAGGGGCTCTTGAATGATGTGGCGAGATGCGTGCAGAGGTGCGGCAGAATTCTCCTCCCATCCGCTTTTTTAAAAAAGCTGAAAGCGAGAGACCCTGAATCATTCAGAGGCAGAACAGACACTCCCAGCGCTAAATGGGAATAATTGAGGCTGCTGTTTGATCATGAATTTTTAGCAATTTACCTGCATTTCTCTCGCGGCATTAGAATATGGAGTTTGTTGTCCTAAAGAGAAAGCCGCAGATGCTTCGATTTCCCACCCTCGCCCCTCATTCGATCTCTGCATTTTCTTCCTCTTCCTGCAATGATGGAGATGTGAATGCAGCTGGTCTGAGGGAGGGCCCTCTCTTTCTGTGTATGTGCGTTATTATTATTATTAATTCGATTTATATGCTGCCCCCCTTCCAACAACTCTGGGCGGTACGTTGGCACGGGTTGCAGTTCTTCCTCAAGCACCGTCTTGGTTGATGTTTTAATTTGGCTTAGGAAGCGCGGAGGCGCTAGAATTGCCTCTCTGGCGAAGGGAGGTCCAGATTCGAACTCTGCTTGGTGGCAAAGCTCCGTGAAGGCCTTTGGAGCCAGCGGCATGCGCTGAACTTCCCTGATGGGCGGTGAGGCGTGGCCCTGTCAAAGCTCTTCCCCGTCAGAGGGGAACCAGGAATCAGAGCAAAACACGCACAGAGCAGGAGCCTGCGGGAAGGACTTTTGCTCCCCGGCAATGTCTGCTCCGTGGTAGACTGCCTCTGAAGCTGGAGGCTTCACCCAGCTGTCTTGACTGTCAACCCCAACTAGCTCAGGGGCTTCTACCACTCGCTGATCGTTGGACAGGTGAACGTTTGGCGTCTCCTTCTGGGCCGGAGCGTCTCTAACTCCCGGAAACATCTTTGCTCTTTCTGGTGACGCGTCTGCTACACAAGTCTGGGTGGCAGGTGTCCACCCGTGTGCTGCAAGGAATTCTGGAAAGGGGTGTGCTTGCATGCATGCACGTGCACACATGCGCGCGTGTGTGAGAATGCTTCGTAATTCTCCACCGCTCACCCAGCCGCCTTCCCAAGACGTTTCTGGCATCTGGCACTGAAGCCACAACAGGAAGTCTGGAGTTGAAAAGGGAGCAGAATTCTGGGGAGAGAGGCGGCTTTAACTCCTTCCTGGCGTGCAAAAGGGGTGTTTGCACATGTGCACGCTTGGAAACGCAAGGACTGTGGCATGCGGCGGGCTAGGAACGGTTGCCGTTGCTCTCTGGTGCAGTTGGAGGACAGGAAGCGCAGTTCTATATGCGTCTGCTTAGAAGTTTGGGGGAAGGTCTATTCCTAGGGTAGAGGGCTGTGCATTATGGGACCTCGTGGATCCCATTGCTTAGACGTTTGGGGGTATATTCCTAGGGTAGAGGGCTGTGCGTTATGGGATCTGGTGGAAATCATTGGGGCTTGCTCTTTTTCACAGGGCTGTTTGGCAGTAGCCACTTTTCATGGCTGAGGGGAAACCCCGGGATCAAGGCAGTCTACCCAATACCCAGAATACTGGTTGCTGGGGCAGGCAAAATGGGCAGAAGGGAGACAGGGCTTACTGGCTCTGTGTATTGCAGGGACAGGCGCCCTCTTCTCTGTGCGGAGGAAAGGACATATTCCTTAAAAGAGATCCCAACTCCGATACCACTTTTTAAAATTAATTAAAATACTTCCATACCATTAATGTGAGTAAAGAATCCCTTGAACCTTGGTGACTTCGCGGGCACACTGAAGTAGTTTTCTTGATGACAGCAGGAAAGTGGTTCGCTCTTACATTTTCCAGGATCTTATTTTTGACTTCCCAGCCTCAGCTTCGGTCCTCGGATCTCCTGGTGGTGTCCTATCCAAAATGGCCTGACCAGGCCTGACCCTGTTTGCTTTTCTAGATCATCCAGGGTGCTACCATATATTTTTAATAGTTTCCCCTTCTCTCACAGTAGATTTTTGGGGGGACTTTGTGTGCCCCCTAACCTATTAGTCCAGTGTTTCTCAACCTCAGCCACATTAAGCTGGGTGGACTTCAACTCCCAGAATTCCCCCAGCCAGCATGAATTCTGGAAGTTGAAGTCTACCCAGCTTAAAGTGGCCGAGAGACTTGGGGAAGCTGGTTCTTCCTCTGCCTCCTCCTCCTCCTCCTCCTCCTCCCTGCCTCTCCTGAACCCCATTCCGAGCAAGCCCAAGGAGCCAGCAGACCCCCTCCTCTTGGCCCTCCGCTGATCGGGGGGGGGCTCTGTTGGCTGACTGATGTATTTCCCTTCTTAACGCCTTTTCAGACCTTCCTTACACGCCCCAAGCCATGCCCCAAAGAGCCTTTAAGCCTCTGAAACCCCACCGGAAGTAGGAAATGAACCAGGGAAAGAAAGAAAGCAAATCGGTAAGGCCAGCTGCCCCCCGTCCCAGAACTCAGACGCTTCCCTAGGAAAGCCGCCCCCAGGACCCTGAGCTTTCACCCCAGGTCTGATTTTCCTACTTTGCCCTTTTAAAAAGATTGCCAAACGGGACCCCTTCGGATTTGCTGGCCTCTTCCAGGCCATTCCCTTGGGAACAACATGGGTGGGCAGCTGCCTTCTTTCAGGAGCTTTCAAGAGGGTCAGACTAGAGGACCTCTGCAGTCCCCTCTAAATCTATGATTCTGTAGCCTACGATCCGGCTTTTCCTGGTGGTCTCCCATCCCAGTATTAACCTTGTATCTATCGCTCCTTGGCTTTCATGCCCAGCTAAAGCCTTGCTGGTTGTCTCTAACGCGCTCAGTCGTTGCTTTTACAGTGCTGGGGGGCGGGTGTTCCTTGTCCAGCAGTGCCCCCCCCTCCCTTGCCCTTATTGATTAAATCCATCGGTTCACTGCTGGTGTTTGCTGGAGCGGAACGCGCCAACGAATCGGGGCTGCCGAACGTGGCTTTTGTGCCTGAGCACGACCGCAATCGGAGAACATTTGGCGTATCTCTTCCAGCTGCTATTTAGGCCAGTGCCAGATGTTTTTCACTTTTCCCTGGTTTTGGAGAGGGGGGAAGGGAGGTGTTTTAGAAGTTTCCAAACCCATTAACGGCGCCTCCCCCCCCTTCCTCCCCATGCTTCTTTTTGTGCAGGCTGAGGCTTCTTCCGGCCGGAGAATGAAGGGGGCAGCCAGGCCGTGGGGAGTGGTGTCCAAACCGGGGAGCCACGGAACGGAACGAGGAGGAAAACCGCTGCCTGCCGCCACGGGGGGAATGAGGCCGTCCAAGTCCTCGACCTCGCTGGCGTTCGACTCACGGCTCAGCAAGGTGGGCCGGATGGGACGGGGTGGGGTGGGGTGTTCCAAATCGAGGGGGTCGTGGGGGGAAAATCTGAGCATCCAGCTGTGGTTTCCAACAGTCGTGCCCTCCAGATGTGTATAAGTCCAATTCCTGGGAAATAGGGCTGTTCCAAGGAACCTGGTCGGGTCGGCCCCAGCCTTCCCTAATTTTTGAAACATGGGAAGATCAGCGATAAGGATCCTTGAAAGAATGGGAAAGTGGCTAGGTCTCAAAGGAGTGAAGAAGCCAGGAAACTGGTCCCTGGGCCTCTCCCGGAGGCTTTGCTGGAAAATCAGCAAAGAGGGCAATTCTCTTCCATCATTGATCTGGGCTACCACGGGTGTTTATGTTCCCCAGGAATCAGCAAATCCCACATTTTTAAAATTGGCGGGCTGGAGAAAGGGAAAGAGACAAGATCGAGAAGCGGTTGGATGCTGGAGGCGCAGCGGGAATTTTGCACAGCCAGGAATGTCTCCGGCTTGCTGTCTTCTTGAATGTAGCTCAGACGTGGGGAGGGGGTGTCAACATTTGCAAGATTGTGACCCTGCCCCATGAGCACCCCTGGGTGCAGGGGAAGGTGCTCTCAACCCGTTTTTAGGGTGGGTTGTAGACCAGAATCCAAGCTTCTGCCCAGTCTCTGGGAGTTGGGCAGCATATATATTAAATTATTCCTACTTCTACTTCTACTTCTACTCCTTCTCCTTCTCCTCTTCCCCTTCCTCTCTTCCTCCTCCTCCTTTCTTCCTCCTTCCCCCATAGGACAATTAGCAGTCAATTTGTAAGTATCTTCCACACATTATTATTTCTCCTTCTCCTTCTCCTTCCTCTCTTCCTCCTCCTCCTCCTTTCTTCCTCCTTCCCCCATAGGACAATTAGCAGTCAATTTGTAAGTATCTTCCACACATTATTATTTCTCCTTCTCCTTCTCCTTCTCCTTCTCCTTCTCCTTCTCCTTCTCCTTCTCCTTCTCCTTCTCCTTCTCCTTCTCCTTCTCCTTCTCCTTCTCCTTCTCCTTCTCCTTCTTCTTCCTGGGTCTCCCCAGCATGCCAGCAGGAGTTCACCCTCCATTTATATATTTATTTCAAAATGTAGATGTTGCCTTTCAGAACAATTTTTTGTCTCCAGACAGTTTTGTCTTCTGGTTTTTTTAAAAACAAGGCATTTTAGAAACGAATGTCAAAAAAGGCCGAAATTAACACCAAAAGGAACAGCATAATTAAAACAATCCATTAATTGATTGCTTAAGTGCCATCAACTGGTTGTCAACTCTTAGCAACTGTATAGATAGATTTTCTCTGTGATGATCTGTCCCCAACCTTCAGGTCTTCCGACGGCAAATCTTCATGGGACTTCATAAAATTGAATAGAGCCAATAAATGAAACGGCTAATAAAAACAGAGTTGCCTTGCAACACAATGTTGGAAACCAGCATTGAAAGATGTTGGAAAATAAGCAAGGTTTTGCCTGGCACAAAAAGGAATGCAAAGCAGGGGCCAGGCAAGTCCTTCTGGGGCGGGGTCTGTGTTCCAAAGCTGGGGGGTGTCACTAAGGAAGCCCACTCCCAGCTGTCTGGAACCAGGTAGTTCAGCCAGGTAATCCCCCTGCTCCAATCAGGCTGGAATGGCTGGACTTGGGAGTGGGGGCAGGAAGCAGCCACATCTCACTGTCTTTCCTCACCCTAAATTCTGGCTTAGGGATGCTTTCCAGAGATGGAGAAATAATTTTTAGAAAAGACCAGGCTGAGCTGGAAAGACTTTTGAAAATCCAATAGAAGAGAATATCTGTAGCTCAGGGTTGTACTGTGGCGTCCTTGGCGCTCCCTGAGCTTGGTGCTTTGCTTGCAGACATTTCATGACCTGACTAGGGAACATCATCAGTGCTGGTGAGTCTGGGGTCTGCTCCCTGTTTATATACAGTAGCTTGCCCTGCCAGTGTGGGTGGCGGGCAGGATTTATACCTTGGATAGAGTAGCCAGTGTGGGTGGTGTGTGGTTTTCTCCTTGGTTAGGGTATTCTTCTCTGCTTAATTGTTTGTCTGGAGTTAATCCCGGCTTATCTGTGTATTGGCTGCTGGAGAGGATGTGTTCTGGTCTTTTTGTTTCCTTCTTAGCCTTTTTATTGTCTCCTGAATGGTGTGTAAAGGTGGTTTATCTCTATGTGCCTATTGACAGCTGACTTGTCTGAGTGCCAAGCTTCCAGGAGTTCCCTCGCATTTTTGGATTTAGCTTGGTCTAGGATGCTGACAGTTTCCCAGCTGCAACTGTGGTTGGGTCTGTCCACGTGTTGTGAGATGAAGGAGTTTCCGTCGTGTCTTCTGACTGCTAGTTGGTGCTCGTGGATGCGCTCTGCCGGCCTTCTGCCTGCCTGTCCTACACAGTGGCCGCGACAGTCCTTACACTGTATGTTGTAGATGACCCCCGTTTTTTCTTCTTGGGCTACGGGGTCTTTGGGTTGACTTAGGATATTTTGGAGTGATTTTGTGTGCTACGGTGAGGCCGTGTGGCGGTAGCAGCCTGTTAGTGGTTTCTGAGACGTTTCTGATGTATGGCAGCGTGATCCTTTTCATAGCTTGTGTCGGTTGTGTCGGAGTACGTTGAGTGGCCAGGCACTTTTCGATAAAGTTGCAGGGGTATCCATTTGGTGGGAAGATGTTGTATGGGCGGTGTGTGGGTATTTCCTTTTCCCGCCGTTCTGGGTTGCTGCAGTGTGTCTGTGCTCATCTGAAAAACGTTCTTACGCAGTTCCCCTTGTGGGAGGTTGGGTTGTTACTCTGGGTAGCGTAGCCTGCCTTTTCCACAGACTTGCACTTCCAATTTGCCGTCGTGACCTCTGCTAATGAGGAGATCCAGGAAGGGTCCCGTGTTGCTGCTTTCTTCTTCCTTGTGAGTTTTACTCCTTTGAAGATGTTGTTGATGGCTTCATGCGCCTTCTCCGGTTGCTCCTTTTTTATTATAACAAGGTGTCATCTACATACCGGATCCATATTTTGGGTTGTATGTGTGGGAGTGCTGTAGTTTCTACGCGTTGCATTACAATCTCTGCTATGAGTCCTGAGGGTGGTGACCCCATGGGTGTTCCTCTGATTTGTTGGTGTGTGTATGTGTGTGTGTAAATATATACAAAAACTGGTGGGTCAAGCTGCTGTATATAAACAGGGAGCAGACCCCACACTCACCAGCACTGATGATGTTCCCTAGTTGGGCTATGAAAAGTCTGCAAGCAAACCACCCAGCTCAGAGAGCGCCAAGGACCCCATACTTTGGAAGATCTCAACACAAAGGTAAAGAGCAGCTGATAGAAGAGGTTCCACCTCCTGTGGGAAGTTGTTGGCCTGCACCTTGTCCCAATGGAGTTGGGCTGTGCATGTCTCCCATCCTTGCACTAGACAGCAGAAGAAGGGGTGGGCAGGACCACCCTCCCAGACCTCCCTTGTCCCACTGGCCTGCAAGGGCTCTAACGCTCTCCCCTCCTGCAGCTGAAGAGAGCCAGCAGTGAAGATATGCTGTCCAAGCCAGGAGGTATCACAGCCTCAGGAGGCTCCAGGCTGAAGAAGACCATAACGACGGGGGCCATCTCGGAGCTCGCTGAGAATCGCCTGAGGCCCAGCACAGGTAAGGGAGCTCCAGCAAAGTGGTACCTGGAACCTGGCCTTAGGAAACTCAGCCAAAGATCTTTCTCCTGGTGTCCACCGTAAAGCCATTGGGTCTGATGACTGGAGCAGTGGGCATCGTCAGGTGTGGATGGAACCCAGAAAGTAGTTTGGCCAACTGATTTGGTAGAGGTTGCCTAGGGCCTTGAGGGGAGAACTTTGCTCCATTATGGAAGATTACAGGTGTGCAAAAGCTTTGGAGGGCAGAACATTTGAAGTGCAAAGCATCTTGCCCCAACCTTATCCCAAGCATCTGGATCAGTGTTTCTCAACCTTGGCAACTTTGAGATGCCTGGACTTCAACTCCCAGGATTCCCCAGCCAGCATGGCTGGCTGGGGAATCCTGGGAGTTGAAGTCCAGACATCTCAAAGTTGTCAAGGTTGAGAAACACTGGTCTGGATCATCAAACTGCTCTGACCTTGCTGGAAACCTTCCAGTCTCAGATGGACCATCCTGATCTCCGTTTCAACAGTTTCTTTTCTGAGACAGACCATTTCTGGAGATGTCAGAGTTTTTTTTTCCGAAGGAGGGGCAGATATTCTGGGTCTGCAGGTTTTGACCTTCAAAAGTTTTGCAGATCCCAATTTTGCGTGGATGCCGGGGATTGAACAGGCCTTCCAGCGGCATGGAAATTATTACCTAAGAAAGTCTCGTTAGCATTTATCATTCCCCGATCAAAAAACTAGGGGTGGGCAAAAGAGTTTGAAAAGAAGAGGTACAGAGAGGTACAGAGAGTGGGACCCTCGTTTTAAAAAAAAGCTTGTAGTAGGGAAATTTACATGTGAAAGAACTGAAGTGGCTTCTTAAAAGCTTTGCAAATTCTAGGAGTAGATGTGTGCTGACGTTTTATACACTGGGAATTATTGTTGTGAATATAAATGGTTGCAAATATTTCTTATGGATTCTTTTAAAGGGGAGGGAACAAGCTTCATCAGTCTAAATGCTGCCCTGACGATATAACAATTGGTTTTAATTGATCTGCAAATGCCAATGCTTCTTCTCATTTCTTACACGCTTCCTTTCCAAACAAGAACATCCTGGCCTGTTCTCAAATTCAAAAAGGTCTTTTTTCCATTCTGAAGTGGGGGCCAGCCTCTGAATTTTAGGCGCAATTTGAAATTTCTCCTTTTCTCCCTGTCTCTCTCCTACATTTCAAGCTCTAGAAAGGAAGCATCCATTGATTTTTTTTGAGTTCTGGAAACTTGAAGGTTTGACATGATTTTATTTTATTTTATGTTCTTTATTTGTCTAATTTATATAACCGCCCATCTCACAGAACAAGTGACGTTTGGGTGGCGTGCAACAAGCTGAAACAATTAATAAATACCTAAAAACCATTCTTACTAACTGTTATTAAAAAACAGTGAAAAGCTATAAAAATCAAAGCTAAAACAGAGAATAGTAGATGAAGGGATGTTAATAATGGAGCCACCTCACTAGTCATTTTGTATAATCTACAGTCATCCAGTTGCTATTTGAATTTTGCCCTGTTTTTCCCCGAGACCAATGCCAAGATTATTGCCTTTTATGCCAGGGCATTATTCTTTTTAATGCAGTGTTGTCCAAACTTGACCACTTTAAGATGAGTGGACTTCAACTCCCAGAATTCCCCAGCCAGCCATGCTGGCTGGGGAATTCTGGGAGTTGAAGTCCACTCATCTTAAAGTGGCCAAGTTTGGACAACACTGTTTTAATGGTACTCTGTTTAATAGTACTTCTGTTCTTAGATTCTCCTCTTTCGGCAAACTCAGCATCAAATATTTCTATTGCTGTTTGCTATATGGTGTATTATTCCAAAGCACTCGAAGTTACACTAAGATTATTCTTTTTTTTTTATCTGCCCCGTCTCAGCAGGCAGGATGCTCTTTTTTAGCCAGTGATTAAAGCTCTGGGCTTCCGTGACTCACATCCCTATTAACCGTCACAGATTTCCAGGAACAGTCGTGTCCAAAAATCCCCTTCCCCAAGCATGTGAAATCAATCAACTTTCTCTGAATGTCTTCACTCTGGGCTTCTTCTAGGCAGGCTCGTTTGAACGCACGCGTGCACACACACACCCATTTTATCGATGTCGGCTTTCCGGAGCAATGGGCTAGAAAGGGCGGGCGAAATTTAAGGAGAGAAGTGGAGAGTTCTTCGCTTCGGGGACAGAAATCGTACACCCAGGTCTAGGATGGCGGATACCTGGCTTGGTAACCTGAATGCTGGTGAAAAAGAGGCTGGAAGATTATAAACTGGGCAAGAGTCAGCAAGGTGTGGAAATGTGGAGTCCTTGGTGCTCTCTGAGCTGCGTGCTTTGCTTGCAGACGTTTCATGACCCGACCAGGGAACATCGTCAGGGCCACAGCTCAACCCTGAGCTGCTTATATTCTCCTCTATTGGAAGGTATGGAAAGCTTGTGGAACAAGCTGTTTTTAATAACCCCGTAATAGCAGCTGTGCTCTGGATCAGGTGAGCAGGACAGAAGAGGCTCAGACATTGCCGAACGGTTTCTCCCCTAAGGACACTTTGGGGGGATCTTTTCCATCTTTGTTTTCAGCCCCTGGCCGGATCAGGCCCATTTTCAGCCTTTTGCCAACTTCTTGCATTTGATCCCAGTCTGTTTTGGAGGGTTATCTTGGTGACAGATAGCTGTTTGGACAGACAGAGCCCTCAGCCCCGTTGGCATTACAGGTAGTCCTTGTTTAGTGACTGCCTCGTTTAGCAACTGTTGGCAGTTATGACGGTGATGAAAAACCAATTTTGCGACCAGTCCTCATATTTACAACCTTCACAGGTCTGTAAAGCAAAGGAAAACGGAAGGAAGATCATAAGCACCAGCACGGTTTCACTTAGCAACCGCTTTGCTTAAAGACCAAGTTGCCAGTCCCAACTGTGGTCGCTAAACGAGGATGACCTGTATTTCTTTCCAACAAAACCAAGTGGGGTTCAAAAGAATAAAAAGGGAAATGAAAAGGGGCGTGTGCCAGGGTGGGGTGTCAAAGTCTGCATGATAGCAATGCTTTGACGGCAACGTCATGCCCTTCATTTTGCAGATTTTGATCCCCACCCCTGGAAGATGTCCCTGAAATGCAAGTTTAGGCTGCACCAACAGAAGCTATGATTTCCAAATCATTGGAAAGAGCAGAGTTCCACTTTATTCTGCTTGCAAAGTCTCCACCTTGAAGGTGGCACCCAGGTTTGGGCCTCAGGGCATTTTGAAGAATTCAAAGACGTTGGAAGGCGTGGGTGTAGAAATAAAGCCGGTGAAGAAGTTTGAAGGAGCTGGGCATGTTCAGCTTGGAGAAGAAACATTGCGGGGAGGGAAGAAGAGAGCCCCCTTCAAAAACCTGGAAGGATTTCCCACAGAAGAAGGCCAAGCTCTGCCTTCTCTCCTTCCGGGGCGCAAGACGCCGAATGATCTTAAGCGATAGGAAGACAGATTCCGACAGCGATGCAAAACTTCTTAACAGCAACCGGGGAATCGGTGGCCCTGAGAGGTGTGAGGCTCCCCTTTGCAGGATACGTCCCAGCAGAGGCTGGACAGCTGCCTCTCGGTGATGCTTTAATTCGGATTCCGGCACTGAGTGGGGGGGTCGACTAGATGGCCCCCAGGACCCCTTCCTCACCTTAGGTTCCATACCCTCCCTGCATTTATTTGTTTGCGGCCCTGGGCAGCTTCCCACCACCAAAGAAAACCAGAATCACCCGAAGTTGAAAGACAAAATGAGATTTTTCGGTGGCCCCCACCAAAGGTAATGGTAAATTTGTCAGCTTAGCCAATTGCTGGCCAACTGCAGTTTAGGGCTCCTCTTTTTCTTTGCATCCAGGATCTGTAAATTGTTTGCTTAATCAGTGGCTTGGAGATTTGGGAACCGGCCTAGGTGCCTCTAGTCCAAATGCTAGAATGGGTTTTTCCCCCGGTGTTATTTTATATGTGTGTGGATGTGGATGTGAAGTGAGTGTATGTAGATAAGATGTAAATAAAGGTCTGAAGCGGGGAGAGGTTTTACACATTTAAATATAAGGAGGAGTTCAGGTAGCATCTTTTCCAACTAACGACTTTTATTAAAAGGCAAAAGCTCTCATGAGCTGCAAGTTACTTCAACAGATGCAGTGAAGTGGCTAGTGACGTAGGATTTAAATTATATTTTGATATTATTTTGTTATTTACATTTTATTCACATTATTGTCCATTTAGGACAAGAGTTCCTGGTGGTTTTGTAAAAATCAGGAGGGGTCTGGTAGCCCATTTCCCAGCTTACACATGACATTAAAAAGCAAAAGCTTTCACGCTTTCATAAAACGCGTGAGTTGGAAAAGGTGCCACCGGACTCTTTCTGGCTCTCTGTTACCATAAATTAACGCGGCTCTCCTCCTGCAATATCTGAATATAAGAGGTATGGTGATGTGCTTTGGTGGACGGTCTTGTTTTGCCCAAGAAAAAATGAGGAAGGAAGTTGCATCATGTTGTTTGTGTGGCAAGCGTATGGTTTCAGTGCTCAGCAAAGAGGCTGTCGTCTTAGACATGCTCATCCTGCGCCTAAAGAGGGAGATTTACTTCTGAGAAGTCATATGGAGGACCAGTTTTTTTCAATCTATGCCCTCCCTTACTTCTGAGTAGACATCGGGGGAGGTATATACAGGTAGCCCTCGCTTAACGACCATAATAGGGACCAGAAAATTGGTCATTAAGCAAGGCGGCCATGAAACAAGTCACCACGTGACCAGACCCAATTTTACGACCTTTTTACGACAGTTGTTAAGTAAATCACTGCCGTTGTTAAGCAAATCATGTGGTTGTTAAGCGAATTCAGCTTCCCCAATGGCCATTTTTTGCCAAAATTTGCTTAACGACGGTGATGATTCACTTAACGACCATTGTAAAAACGGTCGCAAATCGTGATCACATGACCATGGGGGGGGTGCAACCGTTTGCGACAGTCATAAGTGCAAGTACAGGTCGTAAAGCACTTTTTCCGAGGCTGTTGTAACTTTAAACCATTGTTAGTCATTAAGTGAGGACTACCTGTATATGCAGCTGCTGTCTTTGCTTACTTGAAAAGATGTTGAGGGGCCAGGGAGGGGTTTATCTGCTATAAATTGAGATCTGGCACTTTGAGCTTCTCCAGAAGTGAGATGCTCAAGGTGCTGGGTGTTGGTGCTAGCTGTGATGAAATCACCACGTGGGCTTCTGCTCAGTTGAGCCTCTGGGGTTTAAGGAAGCAGGACACGCCTGCTTGAGCGGGTCAAAGTCAGAACAAAACCCTTGAGCTCAGCTTGCTGTGTGAGGTGCCTCCTTATAACCACATCCCCCTGATTCTGAAAAGTCAGCAGATTTACCTCTGCAGCTTTGCTTTCTAAGAATACCCGCGCGATTTGCGTGGAGCCCAGCTGCGTTCCTGGAAAGGAGGAGGAAGGGGCCGAACGTCTGGGACTCTTTCGCCCAGAAAAAAATGGGGTGGGACCTGACTGAGGGGGCGAAATCACGCATGGCCCGAAGGAAGTCGCCGGGGAGGTTTTCCCCCCTTTCTCAAAGCACCGGGTCCAGGTGGGTTGGCACGAAATGAAAGAAGGCAGTGCATCTTCGGCTTGTGGAGTTCCTGGCCACGAGATCTGGGGACAGCCACGAACCTGGGCAGCTGAGGAAAAGGGTTGGAGCAATCCGTGGAGGCCAGACCTACTGCGGGACAGTGGCCTTGAAATCTGCATGCTAACTCCAGTTGGGGACAGCTTGCTTTCAAAAACCAGTCGTTTTAGGGAAACGAAGAGGGGAATCTCTCCTGACGCATTTGGTTGGATCCTGTGCCAAACCGTTGCCGGACCAAGGGGGACCTTGGCCTGGTCCTGCAGGGCTGGTCTTGGGCGCTTACGACGGCACGGGAACCTGACACTTTCCTTGGGAGCGTTTCCTTGTCTTTTTTTGCACGTAAGAGTAAACAAACATACAGAATTAAAGCCAGGAGGAAGACCGCGGGCATCCATCGCCAGATACAATCTTTTTCTAATGTTAGATCATTCTGCAGTGTAGTCAGATTTGCAAAAGCCGTTCATAGGCCTTTGCAAATCTGGACTGCTGCAGATGTTTGGTGAACAGCCGTCCCCAGCCTTCCAGATGCGTGGACATCAATTCCCAGAATCCTTAGCCTGCTGACTTATAGATAACAGTGGATAGTTATCTATAGCGGAGCTAGGAATGCATGTTGCTTTCGATTAGGGTTTGTCAACCTTGGCAACTTTAAGATGGGTGGACTTCAGCTCCCAGAATTCCCCAGCCAGCCATGCTGGCTGGGGAATTCTGGGAGCTGAAGTCCACCCATCTTAAAGTTGCTAAGGTTGAGAAACACTGCTTTAGGCAATCTGGGCTGCCATCATCCACACCCCCACCAGCTGGCAGCAAAGATAAGAAAACTCTAGCCCTCTGCTGCCCCCCAGGGGCCATGGGGCGTCTTGCAGTCCAGATCTGGTAGCCCTAAGTTTGCTGCTATCTGCCTTCCCTTATCATAGGCAGAACCTAATTTAAAATTCATTGATTGCTGACGTGCCATCAAGTCGTTGTCGACTCTCAGCAGCCACCCTGACAGATTTCCTCCGTGACGATCTGTCCCTAACCTGGTCCTTCACCTCTCCCAGCGGTAATCCATTTTATATCAATTTGGTTGAGTTTCGGTGGCTGGCATGAAAGTGCTTTGGTGCCCGGGCACGGTGGCTTTTGGCGGCCTAATTAATCTGAAAGGCAGCTTGTCTAAAGAAATGTGAATGCCCTATGATCCTTGGGAAACGGTCAAAAGATATGGAGTCATTTTTGCAGGAGCTTCCTATCGCACGGTTTTCTTCTTGCCCCCCCAAACAGGGTTTCAACCCTTGCCCATCGATTTTACCATCCTTTTACTCTCCAACAATTTACCCCCTGTGACCACTAGGGGGCGGCAACAGGCAGACAGATGAATAAAGGCGTTTGCAAAGGGAGACACTATCAGCATTTCTCAAGGTTGGCCACTTCAAGCCGGGTGGACTTCAACTCCCAGAATTCCCCAGCCAGCCATGCTGGCTGGGGAATTCTGGGAGTTGAAGTCCACCCGGTTTAAAGTGGCCAACCTTGAGAAACAGTGCTCTAAGCTTTTGAAAACACCAAGGGGTGAAAACCTACAGACTCCCCATCCATGCCCACACCCCTGCCTGGGCACACCATGGAGTTTCCCCACCAGAAACGCTTCCCAAACCCCTTGGTGCTCATCTGCAGAATATTCCCCCCACCTCACCCCAGGCCATGTGCAGAGAAATTTAGCAAAGGGTCGAGGGGGCACGTGCGTGCGTCCTCCTGCCCGTGCTGGCACAAAGTCGGCAGCCTTTGGCCACCTTTCCAACCACCGGAGTTTATTTAGAAATAGGAGGGGGTTGGATTAAGGCTGATTCCTTGGGCCGCTTTGCATCCATTCGCACCGTAAAGGGGTGTGACTGTCCCTTCTGCCACCCTGACTGGCATTTGACCTCTGTGGGGACATTCTCCCCACACCTTTTTTGCAGGGATAATATGAGGTCCATCTAGAGGGCTAGTTCACTCTCTTTCCAAAGGCACCATGGGCAGGGGGATTAAAAAAAAAAAATCAAGACGATGGGCACAACCCCGGGAATGAAGCCTTCCTCCTTTGAGGACACCATCTTGACTCTTTTGACCCCACCTGCCTGTAGACACCTCTGCACCCTGTGTCCCGTGCAGTCATCTCAAAGCGTGCTAGCATTTATATATATATATATACAGTTTATATAGTGTTTATAATGCGATTACATTCTTGTTTGGCTTTGATAAATAGATCATCTATCTATCTATCTTTTTCCTGGAAACTACACAGATGTGCAGGCGATGTACAATGCATCTCAATTACTTCTTATAATCCTTGTGCCTGATTTTATTTTATTTCGTTTTATTTCATCGTTATTTACTCCGGGACCTTTTACTGCCGAGACTGATCCTTATTGTTGGCTCATCGTTAACTGCCACAAGCTGGTTGCGAGGGCCGGGAGGCTGCAGCAGAAATCCTGCTAAACGGGCCAGTAACAACAAGGATGACTAAAAGGCAGTGGTAAAGTTATGATGAATTAAAAAACCGTTGATGTAAAAGGGCGCATGTGGAAAAGATGAGTGAAAAGGAAACACTGAGGTTCGTGCAGGGAAGACGTGGGTGACGAGAGGAATCTCTGATAAATAAAGGCGTCCTTGAGTGGAGATTAACTCCCGGGAACTCTGGCCACACGGTACAGTTTTCTTGGCAATAATATAGAAGTGGCATTGTGCCACCAACACAGTACAGGTATTGGCGTCTGTTTAAAACCCGCGGGTTGCTTTCGGTGCGTGCGCCCACAAAATGGCCAAAAGAGTTTGTGTGGCCGCTGGCGTTTGGTTTGGCGTGGGCTGTATTCTCTCCGTGCGCCTTGTAGTCCGTAGCGGTCATGCACACCATCCCTTCTGTCCAAACCACAGCCCTGCAAGGTAGGCTGGACAAAGAGCTTGCGATCTTCCCCAAAGCTCCTCACTTTGGGGAAGCTGGCTCCCTCCAGGGGTTCAGACGTAGCGCAAACAGAGACAGAGGTTTGTGGCTGGAATGCAGGCCGTTCTGTATCTGATGCCCAGCATAATTTTGTAGGCTGCGCAGAGTCACGTATGTGAGAGGGGCAGCTATATCAATCAATCAATCAATCAATCAATCAGTCAATCAATCAATCAAATAAATTGTCTCTCCTTTTGGCTCACCAGCACAGATAACAAATCAGAGCGAGACAGCCCATGGCAGCCAGATGGGCTTCGCTCTGAGAGCGTCCTTCTAGCAGGTCCCTTGTTTGAAGACCTTCACAGGCTCCAGGTGGGCCACATACTCCCCCTCCAGGCCTGCCAAGGCGGCCTCTGGAGCAGAGAAAGGGTGCCGTTGTTCTCCCGCCTGGAGCAAACGAAGCTCTGAGAAGCCAGTGCAGTCAGGCTGAGCTCTGCACAGGAGGAGGCATCGAGACACCCTGCAGGTTCCAGATTCAAGTCCTGAAGTTGAGCTAGGAAGAGGGTGGTCCCAGAGCTGGTCTAGCAGCTCCGTTGCAGACCGACCTGGGCTGGAGCAGCCCATTCTTCTACTGTGTTTCCTGGTTGTCCAGAAGGTCCTGATCCATCCTTCCCTCTTGGCCTTCTTTCTGATGGGGCTGAGTTCTGAGCCCCCAGCAGTGCATGAGAGGGGTGGGCAATCCGAGGGCCACCACAGAGGGTCTCTGCACTCTTCAGTGAAGGTGTTGAACCCAGGAGGAAGGTCCAGGCACTTGAAACGCTTCCCTAGATGCTGTCTAGCAGTGTTCCTCAACCTTGGCCGCTTGAAGATGTGTGGACTTCAACTCCCAGAATTCCCCAGCCAGCAAGGTTGGCTGGGGAATTCTGGGAGTTGAAGTCCACACCTCTGAAAGCCACCAAGGTTGAGAAACACTGTGCTAAGCTGTGGAACTGTTCTGGGAGCTAAAGCCTTAAAGCATGCTGGCCGGAGGATTCTGGGAGTTGTAGTCCACACATCTGAAAGCGGCCAAGGTTGAGGAACACTGGTCTAGGGTTTTGAAGACCTGCTGTCCCGATCCTGCCCCCCACCCCCCCACCCCATTGGTTGGCTTGCCAGGAGCTGTGCAAAGCCAGGAGCAGAGTTGCTGTCCAACAGGAAGTTAGAAGGAGATGTTGTCTCAGCTCTGGTGGAGTAGGATTTTCGATGCTGCCCTCGTGCCATCCCGGTCAGCCGCTTGCCCCTTGATGGCGAGGGGGTCTCCCTCCTGAGCCCGGAGCCCACTATCTGGGTGGCAGGACGGCTCGGATCCCAGGGCTTGCTTGCTTGCTTGCTTGCTTGCTTGCTTGCTTCCTTCCTTCTCTTTCTTTCTCTCCTGGGAGTAGCTTTGGTGGCCACCGAAAGCGAGGAGCTGCTCCAACCCTGCTGTCGTCTTGAGCTGGGGTGCCTCTCGAGATGAGGGCTTGGGGTGCTCCCGGGGGCCCCAGATCTCGGCTGCCGTGCACCCAGCTCTTCGCGAGGCCAAGGAAACCAACCGACCGAAAGCTCTGCGACATTCCTTGGGGAGACGGTGCGCACCCCAGAAGCTGCCCAGCCTGGGCACCAAGAACCTGCCCCACAGAGCTACGGGTCTCTGATATTGCGGAGCAGAAAGTACCAGAGAAAACAGTTTTACTGGGAAAACCCTGAACCTTGCCGTTTTCTGCGGGAGGGTGTCTCTTTTTTTCAGATGACAAATGTTGGGGGGGGGGGTTGGAACCCGGACTTATCCAAGAGGAAGGTTTTGATTTGATTTCACCGGTCTCTCTTTCTCCTTTGTGATGCTCCTGATTTTCAAAATAAGAACGGCAACGCTAACAAACCCGGGAGCCTTCGGGTCCAATTGAATTAGGCGTTTCATTTCCCCCTAAACTGGGAACGGGGCCCCCATCAGCCCTAAATCAAAGGGCAGTTTCCCTTTGAAGGGCAGCTCGGGGAGCAGGGAGGTCCCCCCAAGGTCAGGATCTGGGGCTGGATCTGTTTCTTGCAATCTGTCACATCAAAGGAGAAGACCTGGCTGGTGCGCTGGGGATCTTCCGTCACAAGTTACAGGCCGGGCTGCCAGTGGCTGCGGCTGCTGTTGTGTCGGATGGCAAGAGATGAGTTCCACGTGGAGTCATAAATTAGGAACTGTTTCCTTTCTTCCCCGGCTTAGGCTCCTTCGGAGGGTCGGGGGAGAGCACGGAAATGCCAGAGGGGCATTCCTTAGCTCTTTGGCTCCAGATGTTGGACTCCTTGCCTGTTCTAGCTCCCCCGTCCCCATCTGGGACAGTCACCAGCTGCTGAGCTCCGGCAGGAGATATGCAGCCACTCGTTGCCTCTGAAGATGAGGCATTAGCAGGAAGCCCCCGAAAGCCCACTCCCTCCAATGGAAGAGAATCTCTGCAGCTGACGAGAGTCCTTGGTGCTCTCTGAGCTGGGTGGTTTGATTGCAGGCGGTTCATTGCCCGACTAGGACTAGATCCAAAAACGCTGGAGAATTCCTGGAAGCTTGGCATTCAGACAAATCGGCCATCAGTAGACACTTAGAGATAAACCACATTTACACACCTTTCAAAAGAGACAACAGAAAGCTAAGAAGGAAACAAAAAGACCAGAACACATCCTCTCCAGCAGCCTACACACAGATAAGCCGGGATTAACACCAGACAAACAATCAAGCAGAAAACAATACCCTGATTAAGGCACTACCAAGGAGAAAACCACCCCCACCCACCCCCAACACTGGCAGGGCAAGGTACTGTGTATAAACAGGGAGCAAACCCCACCCTCCCTCGCACTGATGATGTTCCCTAGTCGGGTAATGAAACGTCTCAATAGAAAAAAAATATCTGTAGCTCAGGGTTGAACTGTGGAGTCCCTGGGGGTCTCTGAGCTGGGTCGTTTTCTTGCAGACGTTTCATCACCCGGCTAGGGAACATCTTCAGTGCTAGAAAGGAGTGGGATTTGCTCTCTGTTTATACACAGTACCTGGCCCTACCAGGCTGGGTGGGTGTGTTGTTTTTTTCTTGATAGATTAGGCTGTGGTTTACTACTCGATTGTTTGTCTGAGTTGGTAGTTCAGTAAACAATACCCTAATCTAGGAACTACCAAGGAGGAAACCACGCCTCACCCATACTGCCAGGGGAAGCTGCTGTGTGTAAACAGGGAGCAGACCCCACACTCACCAGCACTGCTGATGTTCCCTAGTCAGGTCATGAAACGTCTGCAAGAAAACAGCCCAGCTCAGAGAGCACCAAGGACTCCACAGCCCATTCCTTGCCACAAAAGATGGGGAAACGAGCCACAGAACCGAGTTCTGGATCACGTTCGTTGTCTCCCACCCGCAGCAGCTTTGAGGCTGGGATTTCCAGCATTTTCAGCGTGCCTGGCTTTGGGTGAGGGCGTTTGGAAGTGACAGTCCCAGCCTTTCTGGAGCACACCAGATCAGAGAAGGCTGCCTAGAGGCCAAGCCCAGGTTTCCCAACCTGGGCCGCTTCCAGATGTGCAGACGGTGGCCTCCGCAGGAAGGGTGAGGGGGACAGAATGACAGAAGCCGTGTTTCAAGGCAAGCCGTTTGCGCCTGAGTCGTGATGTTTGTACGGATGCATAGAAGGGCAGAGCTGGCAACGTGACAGTGCAAGGCCGTTTCCATCTTTTTGACAAAAGCGGGCAGATCCTGCAGACCCTTTTGCGTGTGGACTTCCGCTCCCAGAATGCTCAGACACGGCCCTATCGCTGGGGGATTCTGGGAGCTGGCCCACATTTCTCCATGTTGTCCAGGCTGCGAAATTTTACTGGATTCAGGTATTCAGTATGGGATGAGTTTCCATGGGCTGCGTGCTTCCTCCAACCCCGCCCCTGGTCCTCTTTTTTGAAACAGCCCCAGCTCACGACAAGGGATCTCTGCAACCATGACCTGGGGATCCAAAGGATCCCAAAGCTCAGAGAAGATGCCTGTCCTTGGCACGAGACTCCAAACCGGTTGGAGGGAACTCTGTCTCCTTCGGCGGTCAGGATTGGTGCCCGGTCCTCTTTTGGAGACCGTAGGTTTCTGTTGCAACCGCCTTGCTTTTAAAGAAAAAAAATAGCAAAGCCAGCAGCATCGTGAGCATCCCATGATAAGGAAGAGGTGGGGCTTCACTCACACAGCCACCATCTTGACTTTTTTGCCCCCTCTCCCCAGTGAATGGTCCTATGCAAAGCATTCTTGAGCCCTTGCATTTTAATCCTGTATTGTATAAATTTGTCCTGGAAGCTGTCAAGAGAGCGATTGGCGTCTGCCAGCTTCAGCCTGCCACCACGGAAGACGCTCACAATAGCTTAACATAACTCCCTTTTTTTGGCCTGTACAGCCTCTGAGGGCAGGGGGACCCCCATCCTTGCCCTTCAGAGCCAGCGTGGCTATCAGTGAAACCAATTTATATAGCCATCCCCCTACCGAAAGGAACAGCAAACAAAATAAAACCACGGCACAATAAAACCACCATTTAAAGTAATAAACTACGTTAAGGCCCCGATAAAACCTCACGCCCGTCCATCAGCCGCCCGGTGCCAGCTCTGCCACCATGAATATCTTGGGCCTTCCCGATCAATTGCTCTGAGCTTTCCTCCGTCCCTGAGCAGCCAGAGGTCCATCCTGTGGACTCTCGTTCCGTGAGTGCCACGTTGGGTTGGCCAAAAGAGAGGGAATGAGAAGTTGCTCTTCGGAGGCAGCCGCAGAGTTCAGGGATTCTGTTCTGCAGTCTGGAAATCAAATCCCAACAAGTTACTAGCCCTCAATAACACTTTATCGCTCTGACCGCCAAGACCAGTGTTTCTCAACCTTGGCCACTTGAAGATGGGTGGACTTCAACTCCCAGAATTCCCAGGGCAGCATGCTGCCCTGGGAATTCTGGGAGTTGAAGTCCACCCATCTTCAAGTGGCCAAGGTTGAGAAACACTGGCCTAGGCAGGGTGTCTGGTTTTAGGTGAGGATTTTATGCTTCAGTGTTATTTTCGGCTGATTGTAAATATATCGTGATGTGTATTGATTTGATAGTGCTTGTGTAATTTCTATTTTTGTTTCAGCTTAACTGATCCTTTTACTTGGGGTTGCAAAGTCCCCTTTTGAGGACGTGGCCGAGCAGAAAAGAGGCAATTGCCCGAGGGGGATGTTTTCCTTTGGGTTCCAGCACTGAGACCAAGGTTGGACTAGATGGCCCCTTCTAACCCCGATCCCATGATCCCTGTGTTTATTATTATTATTATTATTATTATTATTATTATTCATAATAATGATGATAACAATACTGTCATGTGGAAAATGGAAATCGGGGTTTCCCACTAAAATACGCGGGGGGCGTTATGGTTCCCCCACTTACCCCATCCACTTCCGGCAGCAAGTGAAGGTTTTAAGCCGGAGAAGAGAGTCGCCCTGCTCACACGTCGGGCGTAAATCGGGTCAGCCGAAAACCTGGCGGCTGCATTCTCGGCATAGTCTCAGCCTCTGGGGGTTCTGTGGAATGCAAGCTGAACCAGCTGGTTAGCATGCTGGATCGTGCGCAAAACCAGAAAATGTGCTCATTCAGGACGCTTTGGGAACGCCGCTGAAATGTGGAAGGTCCTGCTGGACACGGTTTCCCACCCTTGTTCATTCCAAGCTCCCTCGCTGCAGGCTGGCCACACGGGATTCCTCGGTGCTTCCCTTCCAGGCGTGTTGGGGGGGGCAATGCCAACCGTCCCCTGCTGGCTGAAGCCCTCGGTTGTTGAGTCCAAAAGCATTCGGAAAGTGGTCCTTGGCTTATTTTATTTTTATTTATTGGAATGTGTCAGCCGCCCAACTCCAGCGGGCTCCGGGTGGCGTATGAAACTAGAGAAAGCTAAAGGCAGATGATGGTTTGATCAACGCCCTGCTTGACCTGGCCTGCCAGATGCTGTGGCCGACGAAAATGAACGTATTCCACCCGGTGGTTACCCCCATTTCTGGAGTCAAATCTGGTAATCTTAAACTGGATGGCAGATCTAAACTGCCCAGAGTCACTGGGAGCCAGGCAGCATATAAATTCTATTTCTAATAATAATAATGCATTTTAGAAGAGTGATGCTTTTTAGGGTTCCTAGGGGCTAAAAATAATGTTAGATGTTGGAGACCATCTGGGGCAGAATGCTCTTTCCTGCGATATGTGCTGAGATATACGGGCATCTCCTTGTAAAATTTTAAGTCAGGTTTGCCTGGCACCCGCTGCTGCCCTGGACACACTCCCTGGCAAGTATATTTATTGAAAAAAATGGAGCTTTCTTCTAATTACACACACTCGCATGCCATAAAAGGTTCTTGCCATGGACTCGAAAAAGATCAATGTGTTTTTTTACTTGGAGGAACTGAGATGGCTTGTGTGGCTACTTGTCGGAGGAGTGGAACAAAACGAATAAATAAAATACATCGGCCTCATTTTAGAAGTTGGGTTGGGTTGGGGGTTGAAATGGATGACCCCTAGGTCTCTTCCATTAACCAAGTAAAGCTTCTACAACCAGGAGCCAACCCCTCCCCACAAACTGGCACTAAAATACCCCCTTTTCTTGCAACAATATTGAAAATATGACAAAATACAGGGAGAGAGAAATGGATTCTCCAACCCCTCATATGTGCTATCTGCACATTTGTGCTTCATTCATTCATTCGATTTTGATGCTGCCCGACTCCAGTGACTCTGATTTACTTTGTGCAAGGAATATCTATCTTATTTGATTGTGGGAATTTTAATCATCGTTTTCTTTCCCATGTAAGCTGCTTTAAGATGACAACAGTGGAAAATCAGAGAGAAAACAATGCACCCGTTCTTGGGGCTTGTTCAGACCTGCCAGGCTCCAGTTGGAGTCACCTTCTGCTCTTCCAGGGTGGAATTCCCCAGTTCGGTGTCTGCCCCGCGTTGGGAGGGGCTGCATTGGCCTTGCGACTCGAGGGCAGGGGACCCCGTCCTTGTCCTGGAAGAACATCCCCTTTCTTACGGACAAGCACCAAATGCGACGGGTGGTTTTGCAGTGATAGGCTGGTTAAGGAATATGAACAGAAAGGCTGTGGGCACGTGGAGCTTCCAATATGATTGATCTATGCTAAATAGTTTTATTTAGTTTTATTCATACAGCACATTTTAAAAACCATTTTTCCCTTTGCAGACCTGAGGATGGTATAACGCTCCCCTGTTGCCTGTTTTATTTTCACAACAGCTATGTGGTTTGATAGGAACAATTTCTACCACTGTTTTAAGGATGGAAACATGATTGATTGATTGATTGATTGATTGATTGATTGATTGGAGACCGATTTCCTGAAATCAGATGGTTAGCGTAAGAGTTAGGATGCTCTTTCAACAATTAACTTTTGCTACAAGGAACTGGAACCCTTCACCCATCATTGTCCCATCTTGGTTGGGAATTATGGGAGTTGAAGTCAAATCTGTCCAAGGTAGGCACTGAGTTGGGGTGGGCTGCCCTGTTACACCCTCCCCCTCAAATAAGCTAGGTCTTAATTTTAAAATGACCCCTTTTCCAACCAACCAGTTTCATTAAAAGGCAGACCCTTTTGTGAACTGCAGCTGACTTCCTCGGGTGGGGCTCGACTGGTGCAGGGTTCAAGTTCTGTCTCGTGATTGCGGGCGGTTCCCCTTTGGAGAAGGTGCCTGAGGGCTTGGCTGCGGCTCGCCCAGCCTTAGGGCCGTTAACGAAAGGCGGGCGTTGGAAAAGGTGCTCCCAGACCCCTGGTTTTTCGCCGCCGCGGAGGAACCCGGCGCTCCTCCTCCGACCGCGCGCTCTCGTGCACCTGATTCCAGCTGCCGCGGGTGCCGGTGGCCGCCGTTCTCCCCGCCGGAGCAGTCCTCGGGGGCTGCGGGCTGGGGGCGCCCGGCTCCGCCACCTTGCCCCCCAGGGAGGGCCCCGCCCCCTCTGTGCGCCCCTTCCCGCCCCCGCCCCCGCCTTCGCCCCCGCCCCCGCCGTCTCGGCTGCGCCTGCAATAGCTCCAGCCGCCTCTGCGCGGCCCTGGCTCCCGGCGCGCCTCTTTCATTCCGGCAGCCGCCGCCGCCGCCGCCCCGAGCGAGATGCCCGGGCCCAGCCTCCTGGTCATCGAGTCAGAGGGCCGGCCCAGGCGGGGAATGCCTCTGCAGAGCAGCTGCCCGCCCTCCCTCCGGGGGGAGCAGCAGCCTTGAAGAGGCCGGTGCCCGGCAGTCGCGGGGCGTCCCCGGAGCGAGAGCCAGCCTCGCCTCCCCAGTGCCGCCGAGAGGATGACGAGAGGGCCGTAGACCGGGGTCGAAATGGGCAACCAGCCGGGCAGACCGGAGGAGCTGGATCCAGGTCTGTGGCGGGCGCGGGCGCGGGCGGCGGGCTTCTCCGGGGTCCAAGCCGCGTCTCTGCTTTTGTTCGCCGAGCCCTGCCTGGCCGTACAGGTGTGGGGTCGGCCAGCCCCCCCCCGGGCCCAAGGAGTTGTGGGGGAGGGGGCACCACCAGCCCAGCTCCTTCGGACGCTCTGCGGATTGCCCTTGGTTCTTTCCCACCTCCCGGTGCTGCTCTCCAGGAGACGCCGCGGGCCCAGACGCCCTGCCAACAATTGTGCGGAGCAAACTTGTGGACAATGGGAAGGGGGGTCTGCTTCTGGACGGCATAAGGAGGGTCTTGGTGGGCAATGCTCTTGGGCTGTGAGGAGGGACGGGCTTTGGAAGGGACGGGCCCTCCTGACGCTTCAGGTGGCATGCCTCTCTGCAGTTTGGCAGTGCCGTCGGGACCCAAAATTTTCGGTGGCTTCCCGGGGTGTTGGGTACCCTGAAAGAGCCCTCCCCAGAGAAGATGGGGCAAAGTTTGGGATGGCAAGGCTCTTTTGCCCTCCGTTTTCAGGCCAACCCAGAGCAAGGCCGGTAGATGCAGCCAGGTTCACTTGCAGGCATGAGGACTCGTGAAAAATGGGGCTCGATTTCCCTTGAGACAGGCAGCTCAAGTCAGCTCAAGTGCTCTGGGGGCAAGCTGCAGTGCCTTCGTGATGCGAGCTCTGGATATTTGCGTTCAAGACGCTCGCCTTCCCCTGGGGATACCCGGCCGGGGCAGTCTGCCTTTTGAGGAGGGGGCCCCGGGAAGCGTTGCCAGGCCTCATGAGCCAACCCCTTCTTTTGTGGGAATCATTCCCTTCCCACCTCCTGCTTTTCCCACCGCCGTATTGTCTTCCTAGAAGTGCATCGTTCTGCATGCTAAGCAGCTTCAGAGAAGTGGGGGTGGTCGAGAGGAAGGAAGGAAGGAAGGAAGGAAGGAAGGAAGGAAGGAAGGAAGGAAGGAAGGAAGGAAGGAAGGAAGGAAGGAGGGGGAGGAAAAGGAGGAAAGAAAAGGAAGGAAGGATGGAAAGGCGTTCTCTTTGCTTTTTGATGGGTTCGGTGAGTCCCCAAAAGCTGGGGAGAGGCTTTCACAGGCCCCCAACTCATTGACCTTCTTGGACACAAGCAGACACTCTGGGCGCAAACACCCAGGAGTCCACTTCTATTTCCTTGTTATGTTGGGTGGGAACCCACTGGTGGGTTGTGTCCAGTGCTGAGTACCCAGGCCAGGGTTTTGTGGAAGGGTAAAGTAAGCATAGTTCCTCTGCAGCGATCCAAACTTTAGCCTTTGAAGAAGAGCCCACCCTGGGGCTTGTGAATTTTAATGCCCCTCATTAACATCTTCTCCCTTGAATGGTTTCTTTGCACATCCCCCCCCTTCTCTTTTATTCTTAAAGAATTGCGGGGCTTCAGGATGGAAAAAAACTCCCTTCCCCTCTTCCCCCTCTTCTGTTTAAGGCAGTGTTTTTCAACCATGGCAAGTTTAAGATGTGTGGACTTCAACTCCCAGAATTCCCCAGCCAGCATGCATAACTCTGTTGCGTCCTTTTGTTTCTGCACTTCCCTGGACATATGTAAAAGTTATCCCTAACATCCCATCCCTTTAACTTAACCTATTAAGAATGGATCAAAGATCTGCCTAGCCCGGTGCCCTGTGGAGTCCTTGCTCTCTGAGCGTGGTGGTTTGGTTGCAGACGTTTTGTTACCCGACTGGGGAACATCATTAGCACTGATGATGTTGCCCAGTCGGGTAATGAAACGTCTGCAAGCAAACCACCACGCTCAGATGGCACCAAGGACTCCACAGTTCAGCCCTGAGCTGCAGAGATTCTCTCCTGTTGGAACCAGTGCTCTGTTTCCAAGCCGGGGGCGATCCTGCAACACTTGGGCGGCCTGGTCCCAGATGGAGCAGTTCTGAGTTCTCATCTGGAACCCTATGCCTTTTCTAGATGGGGAATTTGGCGGGTTAGGGGTAATAGGCCTATACTGTAATTAATGGGGTCCCCTTGCTCCTTGGGAAACTTCCCATGGACTGGATCCGCTTGCAATTCAGGGAGGACCACAGCTGCCGAGACGCAGACGTTACAGCAGAACAGACCTTGGCCCACGATGAGGCAACAGTTCCTAATGGGAAGAGCTGCCATCTTGGAGAAAGCAGTGGGTTGTCCTCTGCCGGTGGCATTTGGGTCCTATCGATGACCTGAAATTATGAATTACGATAGTTCCTGCTGTGAGGTGGCCGAGTTTGCAGGCTGTGCCAAAGTATTTAGAGTGGTTCATACAGAAATAGGATTGGGAGCCTTCCAAGAGGTTTCCTTCGAATTGGGAAACGGACAGTGTGCAAAGCAATATTTGTTGTGGCAAGTGAAATTAAAAAATAATGAAATCCAAACTTCTCGTATATGTTGGACAGGGTGCAAAATGGTGATTACTGACCAGAAAAAAATCTTGCAAAGGAGGGTGGGGACTGGCTGGGTAAATCCATATTACTGGACTTACTGACTCAGTCGGAGGCAGCTAGAAAAACACAGGTTCTCATCAGGAAGATGGTTGGGGGAAAAAAAACCCTGTCAAAATTATGCGTAGTTTTATGCAAATTTGCAGTGCAATTGTGTTTTGAATCCTAGGTTAGCACACCCCAGAGGGGCTGCTGTTGAGATGATGGGAAAAAAAGGGCTCCCAATGATCAAGGACTATCGTAAATCTCTCAGGAGGAAATGTTGCAAAGTTTGGGGGTGTTAGCTTGGATAAAAGGGGGAAGACCCTTTGTGGAAGGGTGCTGGACATGGGCGGTCTGAACCGGGAGAAAAACGCCTCTCTCTGCAGATGCATCCAGTGAAGGACAGGAGGGATCAAAGAACGCAAGCTGAGCTAACCTGTGGAACTCACTGCCCCAAGAGGCAACCACAGCGCCCCCCCCACCTCCCCCAGCAGGTGAAAAACAGAACAATTCAGGGTGGAAACGGCAACTTGTAGGGTTGGAGCTGTTGCCTCTGGTAGCGGGTGCAGGAATAGACGCCCAACATCAAGGGGTGGGTGGTTTAGTGCGCACAGGTCTGGCTGCTCTGACCAAGGTGGGTCTTGAGGGGTAAGGGTCTCCTTGGTGTGGTATAGCTGGCTCTGCCTGGGGTGGGGGGCAACGCTGAAAGCTTCTTTACCGTTTTGATCAGCACTGTTTTACCTCCCCCCCTTAACCGCCCCAAAGCAAAAACGCCGGAAGGAGCGTGCGGTTGCAAGAATGGCCCCTCTGCTTCTTATCAACCGTCTGGCCAGATTCTCCAGGCGTTTTCGGCCCTGGGGGGGGAGGGACAGAGTCACTCCAGGGATGAGAGAACAGGCACCCACTGCCACTTGCCTTGGAAACGGGGCGTAAGGAGAGGAACTGCCTGCTTGCAGGGGTGTCTGCAGGGTGAGGTCAAAAGAGTCAAGATGGCAGCCGTGGTGGTGCAGCGGAAGCCAGCCCTGCCTGGTGTTTATGTGCATAAAGGTTGGGGCTCCGGTTGTGTGGTTGGGGCCGCCACCTTGACTTTTTTGAACCCCCGTCCCTGCAGACACCCCCTGTGCAATGCGCAAGATTTTGGCCATTTACTTGTTTGTTTTTTTACATGGGGAGGCCTCTGGGCACCAGGTGGGGTGTGGTGAGGTGCTCTTAATCTTGCAAGAGTCATTTTGCAGACTTCCCCTTGTTTGAAACCTTAAACCAGTGTTTCTCAACCTTGGGCACTTTAAGATGTGTAGACTTCAACTCCCAGAGTTTCCCAGCCAGTCGTGCTGGCTGGGGAATTCTGGGAGTTGAAGTCCACACATCTTAAAGTGGCCAAGATTGAGAAACACTGCCTTAAACTGTCCCTTCGACGCCTCCTGCAGGTTTGTTGGGGCTGAATGGGGAGTTGTCAGTGGTACACACACACACAGACACCCAACACCATGTCTTCTTCCTCTTCCCAACTTTTGGAAGAAAATAACCTCCTTTGTGCTAGCTTTTCATTTGTGTCCCTTCCTTCCTGCCTGCCTGCCTGCCTGCCTGCCTGCCTAAGGTTGTTGAGGAGGTTCTTCCTTGAAATCTCTCGTCCTTTCGGTTCCCCGCACATTCTGATAAACCGCAAATAGATTGAAACGCTGCCCACGGGCAAGGGAGACAGGACCGAACGTGGTGCCCCAAAAATCCCGAAGTGCGTCGCTGATGAAAGAAGTCCATTTTTAAAAGTAATCTTAAGTGGTCCATTGCTTTTATTGTTAGAGGCCCATATTATACGTCCGCATGACCGCTTTCCCCAACAGGGAGCCCTACACAGGGAGGGCGACAGTGTCTGTTGGCTGGGGGTGATGGAAGTGGTAGTCGTGGTCCACCTGGAGGGCTGCCCCCTTTTCCTCCCTTTAAATTTCCGCCTTTCTCCTCACCAGGGAGATGCAGCCGCGCCAGCCAGAGGGCTGCACGTTCTTCCTTGCTGCCCTCCCTCTGTTTTCTGGGCCTTTCCCAATTCTGCAGCCGTGTCCTTTTTTGGAGGGGGTGGGGGAAGGGCCCCCCCCATGCAGCTGCATGAGCTGCTCCGGACGCGCCGAAAAGTTCCCAAAAAAGGCAGGTTGAGATGAGTCAGGAGCTGCCTGTCCTCTTAGTAGGCATGGGGTATGGTGTTTATAGCCCCCTTCTCCCTCCCCAAAACAGGAGGTGACCCGGCGGCACCTTTTCCTACTCACAAAATGTATTAAAAGGCAGAAGCTTTTAATAAAGACCACTACTAGCATCTCCTGATTTTTGGATATCGTGGAATAACACAATTCTCCTCCTAGAACGTCTCCTTCTAGAGCCAGGTGTTGGGCATTTTAACCTCACAGCATTCCTTAGAAATAGATTAAACCAGTGTTTCTCAACCTTGGCAACTTTAAGACGTGTGGACTTCAACTCCTATGATGTTCATAGGTTCCTATGATGTTCATAGCTATGCTGGCTGGGGAATTCTGGGAGTTGAAGTCCACACGTCTTAAAGTTGCCAAGGTTGAGAAACACTGGATTAGACTAAGAGGGAACAACTGAGTTTGTGGACCAGGGTAAGCTCTGGCCTGTTTAACCTTGGTTTGTTGGATAAACCACAATACCCCACGCCAAGCTAGGATTTACAAACTGCAGTGGCTTGCTTCACGCGCTACATTCAGTCATGCTGGCTGGGGAATTCTGCATTATCGCATAGGTTGATGGACGCTTGGACAGGAGACCACCAGAAGACCCCAGGGCTGCAGGTTAGACGGGGAAGTCAGAAGAACAGAAGGGTAAACCTCTTCCACCTCCTTGCCAGGAACACCGTAGGGGCAACTTGATTTAACCGCCCAACTGTTTAAACGCTTTCCAGATTGGGGGCCGGAGGAATTAAAAGGAAAGTCCCAGCGAGGCAAGTCTGCTTGATTGTGCCCACGCTGGAAAGGAAAAGGCCACACCAGAGGACGCAGACCACCCAAAACGTCGGAGGCAGAGGCACGATTTCACGCCGATGCGTTTGCTCAAGTCGGCAGGAGAGTCACAGCCGCTCACGCAAACGAGCCAAACTGTGTGCGGAGAAAAGGAAGGCACGCTGCCCCCCCCGCCCTGGCAACTGACTAGCCAGGTGGGGCGGAGTTGCCTTTCTCTCCCGAGCCCCACGGAAAGCTGGCCGACAGCTGGGGGGCGCACGCCCTCAGTCCCCTAAGGAGGTTTGTGCAAAGCGTGACTCCACCGGTCTGCAGAGCAACCGGTTCACAAGCCCCAGCACAGCTCTGGTGGGAAGCAGCGGAGGAACCCGGGGTGGACAGGCTGGGAGGCGTGCTACGAACGTGGGATCCTGCCCGCCCCCAGGGCAAACCGTTGGTCCCGTCTAAGCTAAAATGGACTTTGGCATCTCTGCCACCCGAACCTTTTCACTGGGAACCCCCCACAATTGAATCCAGGGCCCTTTGCCCGTAAAGCTGTGACTCAGGGTGCCCTGCCCCTAAGGTCCACTCCTGTTAGTGGCTGCCAGTCGTGATAGCTGGTAGAACCTCCATATTTAGAGGGAGTATTCCTGTAAGTAGCGGGATAACCGCCGACCAGGTGTCTGGCCAACCTCATTCTTTCCCACTTCCTGCGAAGCAGCTGTTCCATCATTCCCTCGTCTCTGAATCACTCCTTCCTCTATTTTATTGTGACCCGAAGGAAGGAATTTGGTGTGCAACGAAGGCCTTGCACGCTCAGGGGCTGCGAAGCTCTATGTTTTTATTTGGTGGGGGGCAGACACACGCTGGCACCGAAACGTGATGGGTGGGGCGGAAGAGGTTGAATGAAATGGTGCAGGTGGTGGAGGCGCCGGAGCAGCTCCTGGGGGACCCGGGTTCAAATCCACCCGCAGCCGGGAGCTCCCCTCCCAGACCCGTCATTGTGGGAATAAAGCCAGAGGAATGAGGCCCAGGGGTGCTGCTCGGAGGAAGGGCAAATAGGGATCTGTAACCAAGACAGAAATTCAAGGCAAGCCGGCTGGCTGGATTCCCAAGGCTTGTTCCTCCTTGTTCCTCCTGGAATCCGATCCTGGGAAATGGGAGAATTGGTCCTTGGCCGCCGAGGGAATAGAGGGGCCGGAGATGCGGTGACCCACAAAGTGGGTCAGCTTCGCCTTCCCTGGCGAGCCCTTCACCGTGGCACCTAATCTCAGAGCTTGCGAAGGAGGCCTGGGAACGGCATTTCCAAGGCTGCCTCCCAAACCCAGGCAGCTCCTGGCCCATCGAGCTATCTGCAACTTTCCCGCTCGGCGACTCCCCCTCCCGTTGGGGACGTGGGGGTGCTCGTGTGCCCGTCGAGTAATGTGGCCGAAAGGTACCCCGCCGTCATTCCACCGTTGGGATCTGAGATTTCTTCCCCCCTCCCTCCCCTCCTCCTGCCCATCGCCTGTGGCTCAACCTCAGCCTTCCTATCTGCAAAATGGGACTCTTGGTGGCCCATCAACCAGACCCTTTTACCCAGCAGTTGGGGAGTTTTGACTCAGAGCCCCTGAGCAGCACTAAATTGGTAGTTTTGTGCGGCACATTTGCTACTTACCTAGCGTCTGGCTTATTAGGGGCTCTAGCAGATAAATCTCCCCATTTCCCTCTTCCCAAAATCTTCCTTTCATTTGTTTTGTCCCGGAGTTTGGAGCTCTGGTTCTTCCAAAGAAAAGGAGGAGGAGGAAGAGGAGGAGGAGAGTTTGAAAGAAAAAGCAGCTCCTGAACTCAGATCCACCTTTCCTGTCTCAGTTTGTGTTGGGTCAGGGGGAGCACATCCGCTTTGCATACAGACGGTGCCGGGTTCAAAGTTAAGAGTAAGAGGTGAGAGGTGGTGGGAAAAGCTGCGGCTTGGGAGTGCCAGCGCTTCTCCAGCTTCATGCTCCAGCGCAGGTGAAAATCCAACCAATTGCCAGCTTTAATGGGGCAGAAAGAGGAAATTCCTAATGCCTGCTGTCTTTGCTTTTAACCTGAGTGAAACAGGCATTAAGTCAGGTCAAATTGACTTTGGGGGCTGGCTCCACCCAGCCCTTTCTCCTGGACTCACCTGCTTTTGGAAGGTGGCCCAGAGAATGCTGGTCCAAGGCCAGCGTTGCAAGCAGGTAGCCCCGCAGAGCTAGACTTATATCTGAGAACCAAATGGACAGGCGCAGCCGTGTTCAGGAGCAGTCTACCTTGCAAGTCCGGACGCTGATGTTGCCTGGTCGCAGCGCCAGTTTGCATAAAGGCATTACATTGGCAGGTTTCTTTGAAGTTCCTTTTGAACAATCCTCTGCATAGACCAGTGTTGTTCAAACTTGGCCAGTTTAAGATGGGTGGACTTCCCATGGCTGGCTGGGGAATTCTGGGAGTTGAAGTCCACCCATCTTAAACTGGCCAAGTTTGAACAACACTGGCATAGGCTTTTCTAACAAAGGAAGCTGAGTATTGATACAACCCCTCAAGAAAATGACAAACTGAGGCTCCTAAGAGCCCAAGCCACCATTGCAGAGAGGGGTGCCCACAGTGTCTCTGCATGAGTTTCACTTCCATTGCCTCTTCCAACCCTGCACTGAACTGAGAATGTAATTTTCTAGAGTTCAATTCAAGCAGGGACTCCAAGTCACTGCTTACCTTCCGTACAGCGTGCTCACTGCTTTTATAAAAGGCTAAGTTTGCACAGTTTTATTTTTTAAAAATTTTTAAATTTGCTTCCTCATTTAACCCATTTTCCGGATTCACATCCTCGATTGTACCCTAAACTTATCAAATGGGCTGATTGGGCTGGGTTAGCAACGGACAGTAATCTAACCCGCCCCCCCCCCACTCCTCCAAAACAAAACCTTAACTAAAGTTGAAATTAACCACACATGTTCTCTGGGGTTTGCTTCAGCAGTTTCGGGGGTACGCCTGGAACAGGAACCCATGGAGAAACAAAATTGGGGGGGGGGGGCTTTTTTAAAAAACTTCCAGCCTAAACTGTGTTGGGTTTGGGCTCAGTGGGAAACTAAACTCAGTTTGTGATCCCCCCCCCCCCCCGCCACTTCAGTTTTATTTTTGCAGACTTCAAGGAAAGTTTTCTGGTTTCCAGTTTTTATCAGGGCAGAGAATGTCCCTCTGTCATTGGTCACTGCTTTGCTATCTGGGTGACCTTCAAAGGGGAAAATTCACACACACACACCCCCCACCACGCCTGTGGCTTTTGATAGTTGCTGCCACCGCCCCCATCGGCTAAGCCGGGAGTTTCTCCCCCACTTCGTAGATTAACATTTGTTACTGACATTGCAGGGAGTAAATTGGCTTGGCTAAAACCAGGGTTTTTTTGTGTGGGGGTGATTCACTAAAACAGTGTTTTTCAAACTTGGCAACTTTAAGATGGGTGGACTTCCACTCCCAGAATTCCCCAGCCAGCCATGCTGGCTGGGGAATTCTGGGAGTGGAAGTCCACCCATCTTAAAGTTGCCAAGGGTGAGAAACCCTGAACTAAAATCTCCTGGGAAAAAAAAAAGGAACAGGGAAGAGCAGTGATTCAGATGTAACAAGATGGGGGTTAAAGGCTAATTCTTGCATCTCCATCCCGCATTTCTGGACACCTCCCTGGGCAAAGGGTGGCACATATTTTTGGTCCTGATATATTTTGCAACCTCGGCCGAACTTGGCCACCTCCGGTTCGGCTGGGACTACAACTCCTATCAGCCAACACCCCCTGGGAGTTGAGGGGAATAACAGGCTGGAAAAGGTTACCCTGCAGCTGATCTATTCAGAGTAAATTGTGCTGGTTTTTTTGGGAGGGGAGGAAGAGAGGAGGAAAAATAAACTTCCAGGTACGCCCTCTTAGAGAATGGTGCCAACTCAGCTGTTGCTTGGACTCAAGTCCCAGTTTATGATTCGCTTGCATTTTTGCGTTCAGGAAATACCTTTCATCCATGTGACTCACGGTGCACCTGGGGCGCACCCCTCCCCAGGCTAGTGGCTGGGGACTTGCACATTCATTTCCTTATTAAAACTCCAGTTTAGAATCTGGAACCGAAAAACCAGCCTTGGGCTGGTTTTCGTTTTGCAGAGCTGGCTCGGTGATTTCCCCCCTTTCCCAAAAGAACGGGAAGGTCTACTACGCCTTTGCACCTCACACAGTCATAAGCCGGGGCTGCCCGTCTGCCCTGCCTCTGTAACCAGGAAGTTCTTCCCTTCCAGGTGTGCAAAAGTGTTCTCCCACGGAATTGGTTACTTTTGGGGGGAACCACAGACTGGATGAATGGGTGATGATCTATGGATACCTTTTGCAATAAGTTCAGGGGCATTTAGAGTGAATGAGGTGCTCTGTTGTAAAACTTTAAAGAACCTTTCTCGTCTCGCTTTGCTTTCTAAATTAAATATGTATGTTTGAATGCCCTTCCTTCCACTTATCTTTGCATCTTACTGCTGGGCTTCCAACATTTCAGAGGTCATTAATTTCAACTTTTGAATATACCGTGCTGGTATACCACACTGACTGCGGTAGATGTAGAAAGATGGGACAGAATTTGGAGACAGAAGGAAAGGAGGAGGATGAGAAAGAGGAGAAAGAAGGAGGGAGGGAGGGAGGGAGGGAGGGAGACAAATGAGTTTGCCTTCTGGTCAGGTGGTCACCATGCATTGGGGCATGTCCAGTTGGCACTGGGGCAGTGAGGCTCCTCTGAGTCCTTGCATGGTTCCCACAGCCTCTGACAGTCTCACTGTGTGTGTGTTAAGCCTGCTCTGTTCAGAATCAGCCCCTCCAGAGGGTATGGAGTCATGATTAATCTCCTGGCCAGGAGGCACAGGGAGGAAGAGCAAGGAAATTTCCCCTAAACTGGCAACGTCTTCACCAGGCTACCTCGACATCCAGGTGGTGCCATTATGGTCTGAAATTGCAGGAAAGCCTTCTCCCTCGGAGCAGGGGGGCGCTGAGAGAGGGTCTCTGCAGAGTTGGGGGGCATCTAGCAGTTAGCAAGAATCCCCTTTGGGGGGACTGTAAAAGCATTCAGTCTTATTATTTAATTTAATTTAATTTAATTTAATTTAATTTAATTTAATTTAATGTAAATGACTGAAACAGCTGCCTGTGACTCTTGGCAACCAACAACAATTTCAGGAGAGTCCGTAGGGTATGGTGCAAAAAGTCAAGATGGTAGCCGTGCCGGTGCAGTCAAGGGTCTGCTTGTTTTTTAGGAGCTTTGGAGCTTATTTAATAAACCATGGTTAGGCAGTCCATATCTTAGCGTGCAAATCCTTCGAGGGTTGTACTTTTTACCCCCTGAAGATCCTACGTGGCTGATGAACTCTGTGCCCTTGAGCATTTGGCCTGGATTCTGTTATCATCTACAGACAATGCTCTATTTACCAACTTTCAAGTTACGAACTTTCACTGATACGAACAAACCTGTTGGCAACTCCAACCTGAAAGGTCCATGAAGGTGGGAAAGGGTTAGTTTACGGCAGTGTTGTCCAAACTTGGCCACTTTAAGATGAGTGGACTTCAACTTAAGATGAGTGGAATTCTGGGAGTTGAAGTCCACTCATCTTAAAGTGGCCAAGTTTGGACAACACTGGTTTACGATGTGCCATCTCACGTTGGGAGGCCGAGCATTTTATACTTGGTTGGACTTACGAACAAAATAGACTTATAAACAGCCTCTTGGTAAGTAAGTAGAGGACTGTCTGTACCTGGTTCCTCGGAAACCTCTGTTTCTGTCTTGGTCCGGTTTCCCAGGTCGCAAAGCACGCCTGCAGAGTTGTCTGTGTGCGTGTGACCTTCCTGGTGGGCGAACCTCTCTAGCCACGGCGTCCACCCCTCTTTGCCGAGTTTGCAGAGGGGGAATTGCATTGTTCTCCTGCCGGGTCCTGCAAGAGATGAGGTTGAATTGTCTCCCCCCCTCGTCTTTCGGGAATGGAGCGCACGCCTTTCCAAACACCCTTTCGTTTCCATTCCGGTGACGCCTGATATTTGGAGGCCTTTGAGCTCCCCCCCCCCCATTTTCCCCCTCTTTCTCGGCTTGGGATTTTCCCCCCTCCTTGCCGTTCCAAGACTTAAATCTCAAGGCCACCCGAAGCCATTTTCAGCAGTGCTCATCGTACAGCCGTTTTGCTGATCCAGGCTGAAATCCTCTCTGTACGTAACCTGGGAATAAGGTGATGCCGTTTCCTTTGAGTAATGGTGGGTAGGGTTGTTGCCCTGGCAAGTTTTTAGGTGAGGCAGTGGCTCAGGGTGATGGCGGGGATGATGCTCGGCTGTCTCAGAAAGCGCATGGCCTCTGCAGTTTTGAAAGCACTTTCGCTGATACTGTTTACCTTGTGTGGGTTGTTGAACCGTGCCGTGTTGAATAAGCTACAGTGGGCTAGGTGTGCCCAGGCTGAACTTTAAACCAGGACTTACAAACCTTAGGGATGAGGACCACACAACCTGCTAAGTCAGTGTTTTTCAAATTTGGCAGCTTCAAGATGGGTGGACTTCAACTCCCAGGATTCCCCAGCCAGCTTGCTGGCTGGGGAATCCTGGGAGTTGAAGTCCACCCATCTTGAAGCTGCCAAATTTGGGAAAAAACTGCACTAAGTCAGCATTTATACCAGGATCACACATCGCCTCAATTATCCCTCCCAGTTCTCTGGTTTCTGGGGTGATAGGACCGTGCTTTGCAATTCATCCAGAGCACCCTTTCCGCCAATCAAGGTTTAATCTGGAGCGTTGGCCTCTTCTTATCTAAACAGCCCTTGCCTCTTTGAAGTCCATCAGGTTAACTTTCATCTTCAGTCGAGGTTTGGAGCCTTGGAGATAAAAGGCCGGCAGGCTATCGGTAATTCTTATCTGGTGGTGACCACTGTAGTTGAAGCTGGAAAAGTCACTTGTCCCCTCCTTCCTGCGCATGCGCTACCAGCACCACCCTCCGGCCCACATTCCTCGCTGGGGCGGGTGAATTTTCTCCCACCAGAGGAATCTCTTTACCTGGGCAATCCAGGACGATGCGTGCCATGTCTGCGCAAACCGCACCCTGAGAGGTTGATGGAACCTCCATGTTCAGGAGCAGTCTAGCTGTGCGCCCGACGCCATGTCAGTGGAAAGCTACCGTCTTTCCGCACAGGGCTTGTCGCTTTGCAGACTTCTGGCCAACGTGGAGATGGGTTTTTTTTTCGGTTCTTCTCTGAATGTTGGGCATGTTGCTGCTTTACCGACCCCACAGAAGACCCGTGGGCTTGTTCGCAGGGTGCATCTTCTCATAAATCTGCTGAAGGCGAAATTTTGCAAGCCGGTAGCAGCTGAGGAATCAGCAGCAAGGAAAACCCTTTTGCTTGCAGATCTGGCGTGCCGCTTCCGGAATCTAGATTTTGCAGAATCCGTGCGGCAGAATTTGGACTGAGGATGGAATCAGTGTCTAATGATTGTTCTCGCTGCTGAAAAATGAAATGAGCCCTGGGGCTCATGGCTGGCTGGGGGATTCTGGGAGTTGAAGTCCACCCATCTTAAAGTGGCTAAGGTTGAGAAAGCCTGCCCTAGACCATCCTTGACAGATGATTCATTCTGAAAAACAGAGCAAAGGATTTCTCTCTACTTCATGCAGCAGCCTGTTCCACTGGAATAGGCATATTTTGGATTTGCAGGAAGGTACAGTCGTATTTCAAATTTCGGCCTTCCTCAGCAATCTGATGATGCAGCTAGAAGCAGGGCCAGAACAGGACCGGGCGCCCTCCAGATAAGGTGGGCCAGTTCCCATCCCCTCTCCCAGCACGCCCAGCCTTTGGGGAGGATGGGAGTCGCAGCCCTGACGCAGCTGGAGGGGACCAGATCCAGACCAGGAAATGCGCAGGAACAAGGCCCCGTACCCGGGGTCACGCCGTGCGAAACCAAGCTAGCCACATTCCAGCAGAGCCCAAGTTGGCAAGTTGGATGCCATCCACCAAAGGGCAGCCCTGCATTCTTGGCTGGTTGGGGATGGGGGGGGGCGAGGACAGCCCGCTCTGCAGGGAGGAGGGAGGAGATGCAATCCAGCGCAAGATAGGAGATGCGCGCAGAAACCTGACCTCCATCCGGCACCGTGTCAGCGTTCGTAAGCCCACTCCCCTTGCCCGGGGCCGTCTCCTCTGGGGAGACCCCCGGCCCTGAAACAGGGAAACTGAGCCGGGGGGTTGCCCTGTGTCTAATCTCTCTCTTCCTGAACGTTGGATCCAGATGTGCCAAGGCTGGAGGGAACAATATTTTGGAGACCCGTTGCCCGGCCCGGTCAAGCTCTCGAAGAAGGGAACGAAGGGCCGGGCTGCTCAGCCATTTCAGGAAGGCCCGGCCCACGAGAAAGCCAGCCCTTTCGGAAGGTTCGGCGAGGCGGCCTCTTTTCCCTGAGCGGCTAGCTTTCCAGAGGCAGTGCGCCTGCTCCTGTCACCACATTGGGGCCGTTGCTGTTTCTGGCCACCCGGCCCCGTTGTCCATCCAGGCCTGGGATGGTGTTGGAGGCGGATGGCAGCTGTTGATCCACAGCCTCTTCCTCTGACAGGGCAGCCCGCGGTTATCTCCCTGGCCAGCTTTCCAGCTTCCTCCCTGGATTCCTGCTGGTCTTCTGCATCCCCTGAGCTCAGGGGAAACTCCTTTTTTATCTCATTGTTCCACAGCCGCGGCTGCAACTGGTTGGAAACCGATGCGCGCCTCCCAATAAAGCATCGGGGTGGCTCTCCCAACCCCGGGCTGTTTTGGCCAGGTTCATTCTGAACCGTCTCGTCTTTCCCGGTCTCTAGATCAGCGTTTCTCAACCTTGGCCCCTTGAAGACGGGTGGACTTCAACTCCCAGAATTGCTGGCTGGGGAATTCTGGGAGTTGAAGTCCACCCATCTTAAAGTTGCCGAGGTTAAGAAACACTGGTTTAAACTAACGAATTAAAATATTTCGGAGCAGAGGAATGGTATGGCCCAACCCCATCTTGTGCAGGATAACAGTCCCTTCCTTTCCATCGCTGTCATGCCTTGGAGACCCTTCCCCAAATTGGTCCCTTAGTGGCTTTCCAACCTTGCTAAGTGTGTGACGGGTGTGTGTGTGTGTGTGGGGGGGAGACAGCTGGATTTGCACTATGAGCAGAAAAGGGATGAGGCAACTGAGTCCATCCCCCTTGCTGCTGGTCGTCCTCTTCTTCTCTTTCCTTCCACCTTCTCCAGCATTATGGGCTTCTCAAGGAGCTGGGTCTTCACATGATGTGTCCAAAAGGCCATTGGTGCCTTCACGAGCACCAAAGAGCCAATTCAGAGCACCCGTCTCCACCCGAGACTCCTTTGAACTCGCAAGGACCCCTTTCCTGGCACGGCTTATGAACTGGCTGAAAATGTCCACCCGGCTGGGATAACTGGCTTCTGCAGATGAGCAGGCACCCTTCATTTGTCTGAAGCCAGGTTTTCTTCCAGCACAGCCAGATGGAAGCTGGATGGCCAAGCAGGAACCATGGCCTAGATGTTTGCAATTTACAGTTGCCAGTATGTATAGCTCCACGTGGCTTGTTGCCTTATTCGAGTTCTCTGAGCCCCAAACGTCTGCAGCCCCCAAACTCAGTTGGGAGAACTCCGACAATCCAACGCGCTCGGTCTTAGCTCCGTGCACATCTCTGGTCTCCCAGGCGGGGTGGAAATTTGGCGGGCGGACTCCCAGTTTCGTTGCTTCAGTGAGAGCTCTCTGGCTTCCTCACCGCCTCGAAAACCTGGAATTTGTTGCCCCGGAGGCTGACAAAGCGGGGAGTGACTCTGCACCCACGTTCTCCTTGCGAACTGGAAGAGGTCAAAACACTGTGCGTGCCAGATGACTGAAAGAGGCCTTGAGCTTCTTTTCTTTTGAATGCCAAGTCATAGGACCGCGTTACGGTCTGGCTGGGGCGGCGGGGGGCGGGGGGGATAACAATTTAATCCATTCAAGCAAAGGAGACCAGGTTGCAGTTGGGCGAATGAGGAGTTTTGGTGTGGGTTAACAGCTGTCCCTCCAACGTGGAAGTCTGGACTGCGTTCACACAGCATGGCCGAGGGCTGGTTGGCTACCCCGTGGTTTATTAGACCACAGTTAACTGGCTTCTCTCGACCAGCTAAACCATAACCCTTAATTTACAAGCCACAATGGCTAAGATTCCTCAATACTCCACGTTGCAAGCGAGCAAGCCGTGAACGGAGAGTCTTGCGATTGCCTCCGGAGACCCTCTGGCTCAACGGGAAGGGAGTTTTGCAAGACCCCCCTTGGAAAAGACAAGCTAGTGGTCAGGCTAGGACTCTCCTTTACGCGAGCCCGGTTGCCTTTCAGCCATCACCCCTCTCCCAAACCCGTTTTATTTGCTCTGGTTGAACTGGTTTCGGAGGGGGACGTGAATGCGTGGTTTGCTTTTGTAAAACGTGCGTTCCCACCATTTACTCCAAACACCTGGCTGCTGTTTTGTAGAGGGTGTACGTTTCTGTTTCCGGGAAGAGAGCCGGGTTAGTCTACGGCAGCCCAAAATCAGATAGAGTCTAGTCCGATTAAGAGAACTAATAAATTTGCCCAATTAATAAATTTTAAAAGTGAAGCTTCAGCATCCGATGCAGTGAGCTCATGAAAGCTTCTTTTAATAAAATACATTAGTTGGAAAAGGTGCCACTGGACTCCTGATGTTTTTTTCTTTCCATGTATGCAGTGTTTCTCAACCGTGGCGACTTTAAGACCCGTGGACTTCAACTCCCAGAATTCTCCTGCCAGCCTTGCTGGCTGGGGAATTCTGGGAGTTGAAGTCCACGGGTCTTAAAGTCGCCAAGGTTGAGAAACACTGATCTATGGGATTCTTTCAGACGGAAAAATTGCAGGCGGGGTCATTTATCAAGAAGTAGCCGGGTCACAGCTTGGCCACACATTCCACCAAGGGTGCCTCCGGCCCGTTGAGTTGGCAACAGAAAGGGTGTGTGTGTGTGTGTGCGCGCGCGCTGGAAAGATGGCACTGCCCCATCTGCAGGTCGTTCTGGGGTTTGGAGGAATTGCACCCTTGAAGCAAAACTTCCTCCCCTCTCCGCTCCGAAAATTGGCAGGGCCATTAAGCGTCCAGACGCATTTATTGGTTTAACGTTGAAACGACGCTTGGCGGCTTGCCACGCCCGGAGGGGGTCGTAAAAGATGGTGTGGGGATCCGGCTGGGCTTTTGTGCCCTCGGCTGAACGGGGCAGGTGAAAAACTGGGAGGTGGAACTTCTCCATGTTGGGAAGAATGTGGCTGGAGAAGCGTGCCGGTAATGCAAAGACTGGCCGTCGGATAGCGTCCAGCTGTTTTGCGCTACAGGTCCCATAATGCCGTGCGCCTTGCGGGGTCTACTCTTGTGGGCTCCCGCCAGCCCGCCGTGTGGCCTTTTCCCCAGATGAACTAGGAAGAGTGGTTGCAGAAGGTGAAGAAGGAAATGGACTCGGTCAGGTCACCCTTTGGTCATGTCCAGACTACCCCTTGCCGTTCCCAGCCCCTGGGCCTGATGGGAGTTGTAGTCCAAGACTCTTTGGAGAGGGCGCCACTTCCCCACCCCTGATGGAGCTCTTGGGCTTGGCAGAAGCTCTCCTTCCTGTCCCTTATTTGTTTGGTACACATCAAAGCGAGGTGCCGCATTGATCGTACTGTCATGTCCGCCATCTTGACTTTTCTGCCCACACCCTGCGGACAGCCTCAGTCCTAACCCTGCCTATCCTTTTCATGGACCTGATGCGCCCACCGGGCCTTCCTCCTGGGTGAACTCACCCATGGGTGCCTCATCAAGCACGCTCCGCTCTGCAAAATGATGCAAAGCGATCCATGCCTGCTGAATTAAAAGCCGCACGATAATAGCGATGATGAGGATGGAAAAGTCACACCTTCCCAATTGGGCCAGCGGCAGCTGTGAAATTCAGCCCGGACCAGCGTGGGCTGCTGGCAAAACATCCCGAGCGAATGCTTGCTCCCCGCTGTCTCTTCCACCCCACCCCGCCCCACATCCCCCCGAACACTGAGCCCTTTGTCTTCAGCCTCGAACCATCACAGAGTCGTACTGTGCCTGCCTCGGTGCAAAGCCCCTTCCTCCTCCTCTGCACACTGAGCACGTTTGTGTGTGCCAGGGGGGCGGGGGATGAAGGGGATCGTGCCTCCCTTCAGCCAGCTCCTTCTCCCCCCACCCCCCCGCTGCCCCTTGTGCCTGCCGCGCACTGTTTTCCCCCCAGCAGCAAGCGCGGTGGAGTTACAGTCCTCGGACTCTGCCAGTTGGAAGGGGTCTCCGAGGTCATCTAGTCAACCCCCTTGGGAAGGAAGTTCCGTTTATTGATTTGTTCAGTTTCTGTGACGTACGCGGCCGCCCATCTCCACGGGTGAACCCGGGTGGCGTGCAAGGATGACAACTCAGACAAAAAAACTCAGACATGCTGGGGCCCAAACAATAGCCCCCCACTCACAGAAGGGGGGAGAAAAAGCACGCGAACAAATACAGCAGGGTTCCTCTCATCTCCTGGGCCCAGCGCCCGGGGAGCAACCAGGGCTGCGGCGTCTTGCGAAGGGCGGACAGGTCGGGGCCATCCGAATCTCTGGGGAGGCTGTTCCGTAGGGCTGGCCCTGCCATTGAGAAGGCACCAAATGGCCCGGGTGCCGTTGGACCAAGATGAAGGGGGTGCCCGGTGTCGCTGTGGCGAGAGGAGCAGCTCCCTGGATCTGGATCTGGGTGATGGTGAGGATGTAAAGTAGGTGAGGAAAGTCAGGAACCCCGGAGACTCTCTTAACTGGAACAAAAGGAAGTCGGGGAGACCAGACTGAGGTCTATGAAGAGAGAGAAAATGGAGTTTTATTTTATTTATTTTTTGCCATAGCAGAATTCGAAGTCTTCTGGAAATGCAGCACAAGGAGGCCGAAGGAAACCATGGAACACTAGAGCAGTGTTTCTCAGCCTTGGCCGCTCAAAGATGGGCGGACTTCAACTCCCAGAATTCCCCAGCCAGCCAGAATCCCATGGATCAGTGTTTCTCAACCTTGGCGACTTTAAGACCCGTGGACTTCAACTGGCTGGCTGGGGAATTCTGGGAGTTGAAGTCCGCCCATCTTCGAGCGGCCAAGGCTGAGAAACACTGCACTGGAGTATCTCTGACTCTCCAGCCCTGTTCAAAGACCTCTGAGGAGGGAGAGCCCGCCAGGCCATGGGGCAGCTGGGTTAGGTTGGCTCTTTGGCGGCCCATCTTCCGCCTGGTGCTCAGAAGTGCCTTCGCCCCCAAAGCCACCCTCCCCTCCGGTGAAGGGAAAGGCAGGTGAGGCACCTCCACCTGAGGACCTGGGCCCCAGAACATCTGCCCCCAAAGAAGCCGAAGGAACCTCCATGTCCAGGAGCAGCGCTGGCCGGTCCTTCCAAAGCAGCCACAGACTCAACAAGCGGGAAGGGGCCCTTGAGATCTTCCGGTCCAACCCTAACCTCCCCCCCCCCAGCTCAGTTCAGGAATCCGAATTCAGGCAGCCCTGAGAGAGGACCATCTACTTCCCCCTGAACCCCTCTGGGGAAGGGGAGCCCAGCATCTCTCGGGGACGCTCTTAGGGACGTTTCCTGTGAAATGAGCTTCCTTCATTTAATGGGAACCTGAAATCCTGTGACTTAAATCCACTATTCTGTGTCCTGCACCATCGGACGAGAAGAAGGGCCTTACGTTTCTCCTGGGTGACATCTTTTCATGCACCTGACGAGTGCAGTCCTGTCCTCACCCGGTATACGTACATACCCGGCTCCGTCAATCCCGATCCACAGGACGTAGGTTTCTAGTCCCCTGGTTGCCTTCTCTGCCTTGCTCTTAACTTGTTCCACTTTCTCTGAATCCTCCTTAAAAGGCAGCGCCCAGAACCGGACTCATTCCTTGAGCAAGGGGTCCCCGCAAAGCAGAATTCATTACTGAACAATTGCTTCTTGGGTTTGAGAAATTATGCTTCTGGGGCTGCAACCTCAAATTGCATTTGCTTCTTTTGCCGCCGCATCACGCTGCAGGCTTGCATTCCGCTTGCAATTAACTACTTTTCCGTGATCTTTCTCAAAAGCATTGTTACTGTGTCTGAATATTAGCCATCCTATATTGGATAACCGATAACGCCAGATGTGGCCAAATTTGGCCAGGATTTCCTGGTTCTGTTTTATACCCAGTCAGGGTACAAGAAACATTGCTCAGCCTCAAGATCTTCCCTAGACGAATCCCTCCGTTTTCGAGTCCAATATAAAGGGGACAGAAGCAAAGCAAGTTCTCGAAGTAAACGCTGCTGTGCAAAAATGACTTTTCCCCTTCTTCACGCTTTGAAAACAAAACCACCCTCTCCTCTTGATTACACATTCCTGTTCATTCTTCCTCCCTACAGAAGTTCTTTGCCTCGCTTGCTTAAAATGCGAGCGATTTAATTTCTGGCAGGCTCTGTCAGTTACTTCGCCTGCTTGAAGAGAAGAAGCAGGAACCGGTTCCTCGGAAGGAGCAGGCTTTGCAATTAAGCGCCTCGTCACAATGCGCCTAATGTGATTAAAAACATCAAAGGTCCCATTGTTGGGTGCTATTCAGTTGAAATTGTGAGGCTGGGGTTTCCTCCTCCATAGTCCTAATTTCTTGGGGGGTGGGGGAAAGGATGACGGCATTGGTTCAATGCTTTGCTTGATTTCTTCACTTTTTTTCCCCTTCAGCCATTCCTTGAATGGCAGGACATTCCTAGATCTGGTGTAGGTTATTTTCTGATTTTCTGTGCAACAGGCCTCATACCCCACAGGTTGAATAAATGGAAAAAAGCAAGGCTCTGACGTCTCTAGGCCTGGTTTAATGCAGAATTAGAAGCAAGTACAGGTAGTCCTCACTTAATGACCATTTGTTTAGTGACTGTTCAAAGTTACAACGGTGCTGAACAAAGGGACTTACAACCGGTCCTCACATTTACGACCGTCACAGCACCCCCGCGGTCACATGATTGTGATCTGGGCGCTTGGCAACCAGCTTGTACTTACGACGGTTGCAGCATCCCGGGGTCACGTGATCGCCATTTGTGACCTTCCCAACTGGCTTGTGGCATGCCAAATGAATGGGGAACCGTGTGATTGGCTTAATTTCTCTTTGCTGATTTCTCTTTGCTTAGAAAGTATTGCTTTGGGTTAACTGCAGTTTAGTATTACTGTATGTAGCTGCCCAAAGCTGTGGTTTATATTAACGATGGCTTACTGAAACGAGGCAGCTTAATCAGTCAAGGTTTAACAACCGCTACTTAGGACAAAGTTTGTCTGGATTTGCGTGCAACGTTGAACTGATGTCGAAGTTGGAGGTAAACATCACAAAATCAACCATTATAATTGATCGTTTATTGTAAGGTATGAAAAGTTTGGGAAACTGTTTCCTAGAAACTCTAAACCTAATCTTCCCCTTTCTTTCACAGATCAGATTCAAGTGTCAAAATATTTTGCTATTTTTGTTTTTTGGGCCCCTACTCAAGTTGGCATTTTTATGGCGGTGTGCCCAGCTTTGTCTAAAGACATCTAAGTTCAGGGTGTGCCACCTGCTCTGCCACATGATGAAATCATTATTGTGGCTGAGTGTGACGCGTGAAGCCAGCTGTTGTGTCTTGCGAACCACATTTAAGGATTAGCCTCAGGTGTGAACGCAGCAGGCTGTAGTTTATTCAAGTAACCATGGCGTGATGTGTGAGAGAATGAAATTTAACGGAGAAAAGTGCTTAAGGAAACAAAATCCCTAAGGAAACAAAAATCAGATGCAGAGGTTAAGCATGGGGGATACCTGGTTCGGTACAGTATTTGCCAAAAAAGATCTTTGAATAGTAGCTAATTGCAAACTTAACATGAGCCAGCTGCATAATGAGTCTGCGAAAAAGGCAAGTGCAGTTTTAGACTGCATCAATAAAAATGTCATTTCCAATAAAACGCTACTTTATTCTACCTTAAGGACAGCGTCCGGTTCTACCACTACATTTTCAGAAAGAGTCAGAGAAACGAACTGGGGCAAGAGAAGGGCACTGAGAAGGATCGGGGAGCTGAAAACGAACTCTTCGGAAGAGAGCTGGTGGGAGCTGGGCCCGCTTAGCCTTGAGGAAAGGGGGCAGAGCAGGGTGGCACAGCCACGCTCAGAGGCCTGAATGGATTTCAAATAGAACAAGACCTGTTTGTCTGTGTGAGAAATTAAAAATAGTATAATACAAAGATCCTACAAAACAAACAACTGGGGGAAAAAATCCCATGAGAGGCCCAAGGTCTGTGGGGAACAGCCAGGTTTTAAGGGTTTCTTTGATGAGCGTCAGGGTGGGGGCCGTATGAATCTCTGGGGGGACCGCTCTGCACCAGAGGGCACAAGCACTGTGACAGGGAAAGCCCCTTCCTGGGTCCCTTCAGGTGGCACCCTCTAATTAGCAGGACCGTCCGTGCCCGAGCGCAGGACGCCGAATGATGGATTCAAGGCTCAGGAAGGGAGATCCCGCTGGAGAGTTAGGAAACGTCCCGAAAGAGCCCCTTCCAGCTCTGCGGTTCTGTGAACCTCAGTCATTTCTTGCAAGCTCATTTTTTGGGGGAAGCAGATCCCCCTTATTTCTACATCCAGGGGTAGCTCAGCCATCGCTGAGCCGAAGGCGGCGCGATTCCTCCCTCTGCGGCTTCCTTCGTGATGAGTTTCACCTTGCATGCTCCTGGTGGGCGGGGAACCATGCCTCCCACCCCCCAACGCAGCCGGTTCACCAGCGTATCTCCTTTCCTCTCCTAGGTTCCACCCCGGCCTCCAAGCGCACTGGGATCCCTGCACCGCGGGAGCTGCCAAGCGCCGTCGCCCGAGAAAAGGCGGTCCTGAGGCCCAGGAAGGCTCAGCCCAGCCCGACGTCTTCTGGGGCGCCAACCCCCACCAAGCATTCGCGGCCTTCCCTCAAGCCCAAGAATGAGGCGGAAGCTGGAGAGAAGGCGGGCCTGGCGTCCCAGGTCAAGGAGCTCCTGGCCGAAGCCAAGGCGAAAGATTCTGAGATCACCAAGCTTCGCAACGAGCTGAAGAAGCACCAGGACAAGGACCTGGCTGGTCTGGTGGACCAACCCGTGGACGGTCTGCCAGCCGAGGTGGAATCCCTGATCCAGGCCCTTCAGGAAAAGAACAAGTCTTTCCAGAGGGAGCTCTTGAACCTCGGCGAGGAGAACCGGCTCTTGAAGGAGAAGCTGAGCCAACGGGAGCATTCGCCGCTTTCGGACACCATCAGCAGCAGCAGCCTGCCCACCCCCACCACGCAAGAGTCCAGCTTTGGAAGCCCAACACAGCCGTCCCTTTGCAGCAACGCCAACGGCGGGAGCCCCTGCGTCAATGGGCCTCCTCTGCGCAACTCGGGTTCTTCCAGCAGCGACGTTACCAAAGCCTCCTTGTCTCCCGATGCCTCGGATTTCGAGCACATCGTGGACGTCCCCTCGAGGCCCGCGTCTTCTAGCAGCAACGTCTTCAAGACGTCGAGATGTTCCACCTCCGGGAGCTCGCCGAACAACGTCAGCGACCTCTCGGTGGCCTCTCTTACGGAGAGGATACAGCGGATGGAGGAGAACCACCACTGCACGGCGGAGGAGCTGCAAGCCACGCTGCAGGAGCTCTCCGACCAGCAGCAGGTGGTGCAGGAGCTGACGGCTGAGAACGAGAAGCTGGCGGAGGAGAAGGCCATCCTGGAGAGCTCCTTCTGCCAGCACCGGGACCGAGCCGAGCAGCTGAGCCAAGAGAACGAGAAGCTGACCGCCCTCCTGCAGGAGCGCCCGAAGGCTGACGAGAGCAAAGCCAAGGCCCACGAGCTGGAGCTGAAGTGCGCCGAGCTGCAGGAGAAGGCCCAGTTCGAGCGGGAGAAGATGCTGAACATCCAGCAGCAGCTCACCAGCAGCTTGAGGAGCCTGGAGAGGGAGCACCAGGAAGCCCAGGGGGCGGTCAAGAGCCTGGGGGAGGAGGCCAAGCGGCTGGGCGGCCTGCTGGAGACCGAGCGGCAGAACAACTCCGCCCTGGCGAGGACTCTGGAAGACTGCAAGGTCCACCTGGAAGGGCTGAAGATTGAGAGCGAGTCGCTCCGGTCCCAGCTGGACAGCGAGAAGCGAAAAGCCGCCGCGATGGACGCCATGGAGCACGCGGCGAGCGGCTCCGACGTGCACGAGATGCTGCGAGGAATCCGAGCCGAGAGGGACCAGTTGGAACGAGCCTGCACGGAGCTGAGGCAAGAGCTGCTGAAGGCCCATAGCGAAGTGAAGACGCTGCAAGGGCAGCTGGCCAAGGTAAGGCTTCCAGTGGAGCCTCCAGTGTCAGCAGCAGTGTACCTGAAAAGCTCACAGCAGGAAGGCGCCATGGCCCTAGAGTCCTCCTTGTGGGCTTCTGGGTGGGGGGAGCAGAATTCTGCACATGTTGGACATTTGGCCTAATCCCGCGGGCTGCTAGCTGTGACGATACCTTCGAATTCTGTCGAAAGAATGGTAGCCGGTTGCTTTTCCACGATGCTCGGTCTGCATCGATCGGAGATCCAAGGTGGTCTTGAATGAGACCGTCAAAAGTGTCCCGTGGCCAGAAACCAAGCGGGGTTACCCTTCCAAAGATAACTAAAAGTTGCAAGAGGGACAGGAAGGTGCGCAGGATTTGAACCAGACAGAAGGGAGAATATTCCGCTATCGTAGCCTTTCCCCAAGTTACATCTTTACCTCCCAGAATTCTCAGCAATGGCTGCGCAGCCTGGGGGATTCTGGGAGTTGAAATCCACATATCTGGAAGTTGCCCAGGTTGCACCAGCGGGGTGAGAATGGCTGCCTAGGGCAGGGTAGAGCTGGCACTCTCGTGAGTTCCTGCCCCACTTCCCTACCGCAATTTGGCAGGGTTTATCTGAAGAAGCGACTCTGCGGGCTGGTAAAAATCCTTCCTGCTTTTTTCCTGTCTTCATTAGCGGGGCAGGATCCATGTCTGGCATATTTTCGGACAGTTTTCCTTTCCTTTATAGAAGTAGGGCCTTTAACTGTTTCCTTTCACCGTATCTCATATAATATCAGAATACTTTCAAAGCATGTTGGCCTAATGCCCGTAGCTCTTAACGTCCCCCAGCCACCTTAGTATTTTAATCAGCCAACTTTTTACGTTTTGACAAGTCAGTGAATTCGTTGCAGGGTTTTCCAATGAGTGTTTCCCTGATGCCAGCTCTTTCCCTAACTGTACCGACCACAACGTACCTTCTCATTTAAGATGCGGATGAAGATGTTTCCCCCTGAGGGTTTCCATGTGATATTTGAGGAGGGGTCTGCCAGCCCTTCTAGAAAACCCATGTCATGTTCATTGCAAAGCGATAGTAACAGAATCTTGTAAGTCTGAATGCGCTCCCCCACCCCCCACTTTATCTTCATGAGAACTAGGGAGGTTCTTGTCTGAAACGCTTTCTCAGGTTACGTTCCTGCCCTGGACTTAGTCCTCCTTTATCCAACCGTTGTCTTAGTGGTGGCTTTTCCTCCTGCCCCTCAAGGCCCTTCCCTCTTCCCTCTACATTTGCAGACCATCCCGAACTGCATAGAGCAGGGCTCCCAGTGGGTGAAAGAGGCTGCTTAAATATGAAAAACCTGCCTAACCCTGCATTAGAAGAGTGCCCCACTCGGCCAGTAACTCTGGCATCAGCCTGGCTGTTTTGCAAATGTTTTTGGCTGTTCCTGCCTTGCCTGGCCCGGCCCGGCCCTTCCGTGTTCTCTCCTCTTGTCCTGCCAGACCAGCCTCTTTGGTGATTTATTTTTTGCTTCTCTGCCCGAGCCCAGGTGTTTACGCTGTGCTCGGCTCGGTGCGCATGTATGCACAGCAATTCTCTCGGCAAATCTTGGACTTGTAACCCAAGCCAGCAATAAACCTTTGCCTCTGCTGTACTTGGAACCAGACCAATCAGGGAGTGGCCCCAGACCAGCAGCCATCTTGCACCTCCTGGAAAATGGTGTGTGTGTGTGCGCGCACGCGTGCGTGTGTGTGTTGTCCGATCTCCCCACTGGATTTGCAGGGATTGGAAACTCTCCAAGCAACCCAGACAATTGAAAAACACCGGTATAATGGTTATAGGTGCTGGACTAGCAGGTTCTGGTCTGTCCCCCCCCCAACCTTGGAACCCCCCCCCCCGGGGATTTTGGGCTGCCCCTCTCTTTAGCCCTAGACTAGGAAGTCAAAAAACATCTACCTACCAGCCCGCATTGGATCAGTGTGGCGGATAATGGTCTGTGACCTTCAATGAGAAAGCCTTAACATGTAAGAGGGGTTGCACCCTTATTTATATATCTGTGTAAACTTTGCATAGAAAACTAGCATGTCAAAGAAAAGCCTTCAGCCTGGCGCACCAATGCGCCCTCCCAGATGTGGGGATTATTGGGGCTGTTTTAGTTTCACTCCTATTAGCTCATGAGCGAGGCTGATTTGCAGCCAAAATGACATCACCCGCCGCTAGTGTGGGCTCAGGGAGATGCAAGAGTCTTATTTTACAGAGCAAACCGAGGGGACGCTGGAATGGCTCCCCAGCCACGGAGCGTGGTGGGGATGGAAATGGCTGGGGTGAAAAAGGGGAGGAAGGGGGCAGGGGCGAGGGACACACGGCATCTCAGGTCGCAACGGTTGTTTGCAACGCTTCTTCCTTCTTACATGGGAACGCGTTCAAGGTTTGCAAAACGGCCATGTTCAAATGGCTGTTCTGGAGAAGGTTGTCACTGGTGTGCCTGTTCCCAAACAAAGCGCCAGTTTGCCGACACCAAGTCCGCCAGGCACACGGAGCGCAGACAAGCCGAGGCTTCTTACGCATCAGTTCTGGACCCTGCATGGGATTCCCACAGCATCCAGCCCCTCCTTCCTCTCTTCCCTCCCTCCCCCAATGGCCGCATTCTCACAACCTGCTTAAACCCGGTTACCAAAGAAACCAATTGTCTGGGTTGGCACATGGCACGGAATCGAACACTCCCCGGACTAAGCCGAGTTTACCTGTCCCCCGAAAGCCCCAAGGAAGCTAGCCCACAGTGGCCCCGAAGCGAGGTGGGTCGGCAGGTCACGGAAATGCAGCGAAGCCAGCGGCTGACTGAGTTCTGCCTCCACGACTTGGGGATCTGCACGGCCCGCCCAAGGTCTCCAGGTCTGGTGACCCTAAATGGCTCCTGGGTCCCCGTGGGATCTCAGGGGGCTTCCCGGCACCCTCCCCCGTCTCCTTTTCACGCCTCCAACGTGCCTCCGCTTTCCCAGGTCGAGAAGGAACGGGAGCAGCTGAAGGAGACGTGCGACGGGCAGGCCGAGCAGCTGAGCCAGACGGGTCTCAAATTGCAGGAGAGGAACTCGGAGAACGAGGCGGAGATGAAGAACCTGAAGGAGACCATCTTCGAGCTGGAAGACCAGGTGGAGCAGCACCGGGCGGTCAAGCTGCACAACGACCAGATCATCAGCGACCTGGAGAGTAGGTAGCGCGGCGGGGAAGAGACGCCCCTGCCTTCCTTGGTTGGTGCCCTCCCTCCCACCCATTTTGTCCTCACTACAGCCCTGCGAGGTAGGGTGGGGAAAGGGAGTGACCGTGTCAGGATCCGCCCTAGTGACCCTATGCAAGCTTTCCTTCCTTCCTTCCTTCCTTCCTTCCTTCCTTCCTTCCTTCCTTCCTTCCTTCCTTCCTTCCTTCCTTCCTTCCTTCCTTCCTTCCTTCCTTCCTTCCTTCCTTCCTTCCTTCCTTCCTTCCTTCCTTCCTTCCTTCCTTCCTTCCTTCCTTCCTTCCTTCCTTCCTTCCTTCCTTCCTTCCTTCCTTCCTTCCTTCCTTCCTTCCTTCCTTCCTTCCTTCCTTCCTTCCTTCCTTCCTTCCTTCCTTCCTTCCTTCCTTCCTCAGAATTCTTGTGATTAAGAAGCTGGTTTTAAACAAACAAAAAAAGAACAATAATTAAGTCAGCCTTCCTGATTTTGTCACCCTCCCATTATGTGTGAAACAGCCCCTCCCCAAAATGGCTGCAGACTTCAGGGCCCCCTCCAAAAAAGGGAAGAAATTATGAAACACGTAGGAGGCGTGCGCACCCAGTGAATTTTAAGCATATTTAAATTGAGTTTAGTTTGCCTTGAGTTCACCTGCTTTTTGGAGCATGTCAGTAATGGGTGTAGTTGTCAACTGGGAAAATGTGTGCCCTGATCCAGCCCTTCCTTGTGGCAGAAGGTCGTAGCAGGACCACTAATACAGCAGCAGTTCTGTGTTTGCAGATAGACTGTGTCTGAACAACCATGTTCCATTTACAGGCAGTCCTCAACTTATGACCTTTCGTTTAGTAACTGTTCAAAGTTATGACGGTGCTGAAAAAGTGACTTATGACCGGTTCTTGCACTTACAACCATCACAGTGTCCCTGTGGTTGCATGATCAAAATTTAGACGCTTGGCAACTGGCATGCATTTATGACGGTTGCCGCATCCCAGGTCACATGATCGCCATTTGCTTCCAACAAGCAAAGTCAATGGAGAAGTTGGATTCGCTTAATGAATGCGGCAAAAAAGGTGGTAAAATCGGGTGCGACTCACTTAATGACGGCATTGCTTAGCGATGGAAGTGCTGGTCCCAATTGTGGTCATAAATCGAGGACTACCCATAGTTCTCATTGGCATGGTTTTTTCCTTATTTTATCCTGGTGTAATTTCACAAATGCCTCAAAAGAGGGGGGTGTTGCACCACCTTCATCCCAGCGAGGTAGGCCAGGCTGAGATAGGAAGTCACTTGTGAAGGCAAACCAGCAAACTTTAGAGCCGGTTAGCCAGGAAATGCTGGGAAGGAGGTTTCCATGAGATGTTTGTTACGTTAGAGTACTTGAACAGCAGAAAAGGTTCCCCCAGGAAAGGTGGCTTCTCTCCTTTGCTGGGGATAGGGCATTACAGATTTCCTGCCCTGAGGAGTGGACTGGACTAAATGACCTTCAAGGCCCCTTCCAGCGTTCTTTGGATTTGAACTTGGGACTTCAGAGACCTCTCCAGGAAGTGTTCATGAGAACAGGACTCGGGTGGCTTGCCCTTGTTCTTTTCCAGGGTGTGTTTCCTGACACTCCAGCCTAGCCTGCAGCCCTGGGATCTCCTGGTGGCCTCCCATCCACCGGGACCCACCCTGCTCAGTGTTTTGAGATTGGCCAGGGTTGGCTAGGTGCTGCTTCTATAGCTAGCCCTCCCGAAACCCCCAAAGTAGGTCACCCACCAGTTCCCATCTCCCCCTCATTGACTTATTTCAGCATCGGTGTCCCCTCTCAGCCGCTGATCTTTTTGCTCTCAGAAATGGAAGGGGGGCCATCTGGTGCTTCTGAAGAGGGTGGGGCTGCCGTGGATGCGAACTCAACACTCCACACCCAGCATTTGTGACCGATGCTGATTTTTTTAAACTTATTTTTAATTGCAAGCAGGGTTGAGTCGAGGGACGCTTGGACCTCCTGCCCCACCGTCCCTTTCAGGTCATTTCGGGTGGCTGCCGTGGGCTCCCTGGGTGGGTGAAGAGGGGGAGCTTCCAAGTGGATCTTCCTCTCCCCCCTGCAGAAGGCGGATAGTATTATCTGGATCAGCCCCGAGCTCTCTGGACGAGGCAACGCCGCCACCTGCTGGCGGATGTTGGGGATGCCGGGCATGTCCGTGAAATTACTGAAGTATGAGTTGGGTATAAAATGGCTTTCCTGTTTCTTCTTCTTCTTCTTCTTCTTCTTCTTCTTCTTCTTCTTCTTCTTCTTCTTCTTCTTCTTCTTCTTCTTCTTCTTCTTCTTCTTCTTCTTCTTCTTCTTCTTCTTCTTCTTCTTCTTCTTCTTCTTATTCTTCTTCTTCTTCTTCTTCTTCTTCTTCTTCTTCTTCTTCTTCTTCTTCTTCTTCTTCTTCTTCTTCTTCTTCATAATTTTTTTTTAAACACTCTCGAAGCAGGGGTACCATTCCATTCAAACTTCAAACCCAAAACTCCGTCATGAAACTTAAGATTTAAATTAAAACAGTGTTGTGCAAACTTGGGCACTTCAAGATGAGTGGAGTTGAACTCCCAGAATTCCCCAGCCAGCCATGGGAATTCTGGGAGTTGAAGTCCACTCATCTTAAAGTGCCCAAGTTTGGACAACACTGACTTAAAACAGCTGCAGTTTTAAAAACGAATGGGTCAATGAAACAGCAGCCCCCCTATCTTTGATGGTGATGATGATGACGAGTGATGATTTTCCTTTTGACCCCCAGTTGTGTCTAATGTTACCTCCTGCTCCAGAAAGCTGTGAGCGAAGGTAGTTTAAGGTTACCCTCTTAACAGGCATAACTGGGATGTAAGGAGAGCTACTCCAGGTGCGTCACCTGGCCATGTAAAAAGGGATGGGCATGACTTTTTTGACACTCCCCCCACAGATTCCGGAAACATTGGACTGCATCTCCCATCCTCCCCCGCCCAAGGGATCGGCTCTTAAAGTCTACCCCATCGGGGAGAGCACGCAGTCCGTGAAGGCCACTGGGCACTGCAAAATGTGTTGCTTGGTGTGAGCGCGGTTTGGAATCTCAAGACAATGGGCATTGTGGTTTTAATTTATTTTAGAAAAATTCTATCCCTTACGATGTACTTCCTGAATTGTAGCCTCCTGGCCAAAGGGGGTCACCGGACAGGTTGCTCCCCCATGCAAATGGATCTGCTGGAAGGGGCATTAGAGGTCACCTAGCCCCACAGGTGATAGGCAGTTGGTGGGCAACATGAAGCTGTACAAAGCCCCCCCCCCGGCCACAGCTACCCCCGCTCTTCAAGCAGGAGCAGGAGGACCCCCAGATTGCACACAAGTTTTGTCTGGGGCAGTGCAGCCCCATCCAGAACTAGAGATGCAGAAGCAGGGGGTCCTAAAACCCCAAACCCCTTGGTCTTGTTAGGGTACAGCTGAAGCCTGTTGTTCCCCATCCAACCCTCCCCAGCCTCCAGACACCAAGACAGGACCTCCACGGTCTCCTGGCAGGCGGGGGTCAGCAGACAGGTTGTTCACCCATGCAAATGCATCACCGGGAAGGGACATTAGAGGTCATCTACTCCAACCACCAGCACTGTCAAGACATACACAAAACCGTGCCCGAGAGGTGGCCACAGAGCCAGTGAGAACAAGGGGGATTTCCACCACATAACAGTTCTTCCCACCAGGAAATTCCCCATTCCTCTCTTTCTTTTAATTTTCAACCCACCGCTGAAGTCTCTGTGCCTGTAACGCTGCACGGACGGGTTGTTGAGGAACGACCGATAGACACTGCCAGTTAATGCTGCGTGAGAGGATGAATCGTTTGTCCTGTCCGAGACACGTTGTTTTTCACTCCTTTTGGTCCCTTGCTACATTGAAATAACCTTTTCCAAATTGTGGTCCGGGTGCTTCCTGCCCCCATCCTCTGGGGAAAAAAAACCTTGCCCCCAATCATGCAAGAGCAACATCTTTCAAAATCTTAGGCACAAATGTGAGAACCTCACGTTGGTGTTCTGTATTCTGACAGCAGGCGGGGGGCATTTGGATTTCAGCGTTCTTCTGCAAGATCACCCAAACCTCAGGAGAGGTGGTGATTTTGTGAGATTTTAACACTTTTTAGCTTTTAATTTAAAAAAGAAACTGATTAGAATTTAACTTGGGGAATGATAGACGCCCACGTCCCGTGGGCACCATGTCGCCAACCCTTGCCTCAGGAAGTGGAGATGGACTTAGATAAATTATGCCCCCTTGCCCGCTTCGTTGTGGTGGGGAGGTGGGCTTTTCAGGCCAGACCGCTGTACCCTTTGGCAACCCTGACCTCAAAATGCCTTTTCTTCCCAGATAACCTGCTCAAACTGGAAGATCAGAAGTTGGAACTCGAGAGGCAGCTGAAGATGCTGAACAAGCAAATTAAGGTGAGGCTCCCACTCGCGGGCAGAGCATCCCGCCTGAACCCCTGGATCGAGGTTCCATCCCTGGCATCTGCAGATAGGGGAGGATCCTGCGCCAACCCCTGCAGATGCACCTGGCGATGGCAAACCAGGGTGAGCCTTGGCACAAGCCAACTTGACGCGTTAACTGGGGGGAGGGACGGTTCACCCAGTTCTCGTTTCCTACAGTGGGGAAATTCCCAGCAATTCCCTGACCAGGTTGGCTCTGTTTAACACCTTTGATAGTCCAGGGGAATTAATTAATGATCCTTAACCGATGCCCAGGTGAACATTCTGCACTGGCTTGATCCAAGATTCGGAGCCTTTCTGGTAAACTTTTTCTCCTACCGCAATCATTGGCAGGATATGTCCTCAACACATACGCAAACGTTTATGTACAGGCACACACACAGTCTTTCTTTCTAGCCCAGAGAGAAAGAATAGGAATGGGGAAAGCAGGGGCATCCGTGGAGGAGGGTCAAAAAAGTCAAGATGGCAGCTACGGCCATGTGACTAAAGCCCTGCCCCTTTTATACAGGGCAGTGTTTCGATCATGCAGTTGCAGCCACCATCTTGATTTTTTTGACCCTGGGCGGGGAGAGGAATATGTCTGAAAATCAGCTGGCTGCAGTCAGGCAGATCGCACAGACTGACTGCAAACAATGGCATGACAAGGTAGCAACAAGGGCGCATTGGGATATCTGCAAGAAAGGCCACTGGCCTGCCAGCAAGAACTGGTGGGACCCCAGAACAGACGAAGGGACCGAAGACGAAGAGGCCGAAGCGCTCGGGGGCTCTAGAATCCAGACAGACCGGCCCCTGCCACACAACGCCCCAGACTTGACACCTGCGGATAAGAAAGACAAAGAAGGCTGGATAGTGGACGTTGCCACACCTGGAGACAGCCAAAGAGAAGAGAAGAGAGAAGAGAAGAGAAGCGTTGCCACACCTGGAGACAGCCGAAGAGAAGAGAAGAGAAGAGAAGAGAAGAGAAGAGAAGAGAAGAGAAGAGAAGGACCTGGAGAAACTCACAAGACAGAAAGACCTGCGAATAGAAGTAGAACGACCTGCGGCAAAAGGAAGCAAAGGTAGTCCCAGTAGTAATAGGCGCCTCGGGTGCCATCCCAAAACATCTGGAGCACCCCTGGAAGACCATCGGCATTGACAAAAATCACCATCCGTCCATTGCAAATGGCAGCTTGACTTGGAACAGCTTATATCCTGTGACGATACCTTTAATATTGTTAGACAACATCTGCCTATCCCAGGTCCTTGCGAAGGACTCGATAGGCGGATAGAAATGCCAAACCCAGTCTAAACATCTGGCTGGCTGTGCGACCAACAGTAATAATACAATGCATTTGGCACCCAAAGAAAAGGGAATAGGATCTAACTGGAATGTTTTTAAAACAGAGGCTCTTAACGTGGGGGTCCTTAGACCCCTTGGGAGTACAGAGGGAGATTTCAGGGAGGCCCTGTGAAAACCATTACAACTTCATTTTCATCAACCTCTGACACTTAGCTTTTCTTTCAATAATGCACGTAAGCCACAAAGTCACATATGGCCTGTAAACTCCAAAGACGTTGGCGTACCATTGGTTTCCTTTGTAACCCAACCTATAGCGCTGCATTTTATTTTATGCATTTAAATACATTTTTTCTGAAAAGGGGTCTGTAGCCTTCATCAGACTGTCAAAGGGGTCTGTGGCCCAGAAACATTCAGCCCCCTGTTTTAAACACTTCAATGTTAGCCAGAGTCTACAGTGGAGGCCCCTTTATTCTTGCAGCTGAATTGCTCGTGGCTGGGGGTGGTGTGTGGTGTGTGGAAGCTGAAGGGCCCGTTGCTGGGGCAGGCCAGCTCGCCTGTCCCTGCAGCAGCCGGTGGTCACACCGGTGAGGCAGTGGCTGGGGAGGAGGGAAATGGGTGGCAGTCTCGATTTTTCTCCTTGCTGGTCAGTTCCTCCAGGATCGCAAAGGGCCAAGAGCTGGACGTCCAGCCGTTGTAAACATGACAAGCAACGGCAGGACCGTTTCAAAACAGCAGCCAGGTTTGGTCCCTCAAATGGAAGAGCGGCTGGAAACTTTGGCAGCAATTTTATTAGCATTATGACAGACGGACCGGACCTCAGCCTCGCCGCCTTCCCCTCGCGTCTGTTTCTTTTTAAACCCCTCGATGCTCAGGCGCCCCACCATTTTGCGCGCTCCCAGCTCCAAGATACATACACACACGCACCGAGAGCCACACACCTGCTGCGCAACATCCCAGAAATGGGGTATTTTTGGAGGCAGGAGGGCAGGGAGGGATTTCTCATGGTGCCTCAATGCGCGAGGTGAGCAGAGCAGCCGGGGCGGGGTGCCCCTTTGCCACTTTCATTCCCCAAACGCTAGCCAATCCCAAACCTAACTCCTCCGTCCCTCGCTGTAGGAAGACACGGAGGAGTGGCGCCGCTTCCAAGCCGACCTGCAGACCGCCGTGGTGGTGGCCAACGACATCAAATGCGAGGTACAGCAAGAGCTGCGCACCGTCAAGCGGCGCCTGCTGGAGGAGGAGGAGAAGACTGCCAGGCTGCAGAAAGAGCTGGAGGACGCTCAAGGCGGAAGCAACCGGTGAGGGGGCCAGCGGCGGCGGGGAGGGGTCCTAAAAGCCCCTGGCAGCCTTGGGAGTTCCATTCCCCTCTCCCCGGCCTCCTGCAGCAGCCCTGGGCATCTCTCTCTCACGGGCTCTGGCAAAAAGCGCTGTTGCATTGGTGTGCAAAAAAGTGTCTCCACTCCCCTGTTTGTCCTGCACGCTGGGCAGAAACGTGATTGCTTCTGTTCTGCCCTGGTCAGAGCACGCCTAGAATACGGCGTTGGTTCTCAGCCTTGCGTTTGAGGAAGGACGCCGACGAATGGGAGCGTGTGCGCCGGAGAGCGAGCAATATGGCGGGGGGTTTGGAAGGAAAAGTGACGGAGGAATTGTTGGAGCTGATGGGGGTGCTAGAGAAGAGAAGAGAAGAGAAGAGATGGCCGCTGCCTCTGGGCAGTTTCTGGAGGGTCGTTGTGTAGAAGGTGGGACAGGAGTGTTTAGGGTTGTACCAGAAGGCAAGAAGCAAAGGGTTGAAATCACAAGGAAGGAGACTGACTGACTGACTGACTGACTGACTGACTGACTGACTGACTGACTGACTGACTGACTGACTGACTGATTTTCAAGATTCATAAGGTCATCCAACTCAAGCAATGCAATTCGGGATGGATTTTAGATGGACATCAAGAAAAATTCCTAAAAGTAGGAACTGTTCAACCATAGAAGTGGCCGCCTTGCAAAACGTTGGGTTCCCCTTCCCTGGGGGTGTTTAAACCAAGGTTGGATGGCCATCTGTCCAGGATGGTGTAGTCCTGGGTGCCTGCCCTGGGCAGGGGCCAGGCTAGTTGATCTCCAAGGTCCCTTCCAATTCTGACATTCTACGATTTAGTGATTTTAAGGATTGCCCATTTCTTCAAACATTCCCCCCACCCCCCACTCCAAGTCCCATCAACTTGGTCATCTTGCTAGGGTCCCATGTTCCTGTGATGAAATAAAGCTGAATTTCTTGGAATGGAAATGCAGCTGTTTAAACCTGCTCCAAAATTCACAGAATCCTAGAAGGGGTTCTTGAGACCATCTAGTCCAACCCCCTGCCCAGGGCAGGAATCCAAAGGAGGCGTCTCTACAGGTGGCTGTCCAGCCCCTGCTTGAAGACATCCAACAAAGGGGAGCCCCTCTCTTTTCTGGGTCTTGGGCCCTACTTTTAGGCAGTCCCCTTCAACCCCCATGTCATGCCCTCTGCACTAGGATCCTGGAGAAACTGAAGTAAGTACGTAGCCCAAATCTGGGGGCTCAGCTTGGGGTGGACCCATTTTTCATACCCAACTTCTGAGGTGGAACTGCCAGCATCTCCAAGTAAAACAAGCCAAGTAGTGTATCTAGGAATGAGAAAGATAATTCTCTCCCTGGGGAGTCAGGACTAACGGTCGTGGGCAGGACGAAGCATCGTCTTAACATCTCATTTCCTGAGTGACTAAGCGAGACCAGTTCGGCTCCAATGCTCTACCTCCAATTTTGCTAAAAGTTGTGTATTTTTTATTTCCTGCTCCTTAATTTATTTGATCCATTGGCTGGTGGGTCGATCCATCATCCTGGTGTTCTCTGCTTGCGAGAAGCAAAGAATGATGTATGTGGGGTTGGTGGCAGAAGAAGAAGATCTCCAGTTCAATCTGGCACACGGCCAGATCTCCAATTTAAAAAAGTGTTCCAAGAAAGACTTCTCCGCCGAGCCATTGCTGGTCGGAGGGGAACCGTTTCACAAAAGGACCAGCAAAGCCTTCTCTGTCGGGGAGATGTGTCTGGAAGCCCAAGAGAAAGGTGTACCGTTCAGACCACGCTAGTGACAAGCGGGACCTGCTGTAAGATTCCTATTCGGAAGGGGCAGATCTTGTCTTTATCATAATAGTGTCCTGAAGGGGTCACCCCAAAAGGTTGCAAGGTGGAATTGCCACCAACATGCAGGTAGTCCTTGCATAATGATCACAACTGGGACCGGAATTTAGGTCGCTAAGCGTTGCGGTCATTAAGCGAATCATCACATGACTGGATCCGATTTTACGACCTTTTTTGTGGCGGTTGTTAAGTGAATCACGCAGTTCCCCATTGATTTTGCTTGCCAGAATCTGGCTGGGAAGGTCACAAATGGCGATCATATGAGCCGGGACACTGCAACCGTTGTAAGTGTGAGCTGGCTGCCAAGTGCCCAGATCACGATCACGTGACTGCAGGGGCGCTGCGACAGTCGTGACTTCGGACACCAGTCGTAAGTCACCTTTTAGCACCATCGTTACTTCGAATGGTCGCCAAACAAACAGTTGTTAAGTGAGGACTACCTGTACTATTGGTTTTATCCAGCATGGCTCCTCAAATCTTCTTTGCCAACATCTGAACCCCAAGCGATCTGCTCCCCCAGACAGCTCCAATAAACCTGGTGGCTGAGTTTATGGCCCCCTAAATGGGTAAAAGATGGAGCTGAATGGGAACACGCCTTCCTTCCAGCCCGCACCCTTTGGAGTGTTCCCAAAACAGGAATTGCGGACAAGCAGCGTTTCCCGCTGGAAAAATGACCCTCCCAGACGAGGCGAGAAAAAGACCGTCCATCTCGGAGGATAGGCGTTCTGTTTAGGAGCCTCGCTTGACCGGCCTGTCTCCGTCTGTCTCCCCGGTTTTTCTTGCATCTGCGTCTGTCTGGCTTTCATGTCGTTTTTGTTGGTTCAGTACCGTGGAACTGCCCGTGTAACCTTCAGGGAAGCGCAGCCCTGAATGGAGAGTATTTGGGGGGCTGTTCTCCAAACCGTTTGCCTCCCGGGGTTTACAGCACTGGAAAAATAAACTCAGTTAGGTTTCCAGCGGGCACCTTACCCCGTCGCCTGACCCTGACCCTCTCTTACCAAACGGGATGCCCCGGTTCTTTGTAACGAGAGCCGTGACAGGAACTTTTGGGTTCGGTTTTGTTTTTAAACGGACAGGCCTGCGTTCTGTAACCGCGGTAAAGACGAACACGCGTGCAGCTCTGCCTAACTTATTCTTTGGGATTCGCATAATTCTAGTTTGTGGGGGTTAAGGCGACTGAAGGGTCTGTGGAGGTCTCTGCCTAACCCCCTCCAGAGTTCGCTGGAGATGACCCCCGTGCTTTGCCAGCGCGCATTTGCCAACCGTGAGGGCTAACAGCTTGGCTTTCTGTTTAAAACGGAGGTGACGATTCTTGAGGAAGAAGATTTGGGGCACCGTACAAGGAAAAACCGGGGGCTTTGGGCATGGACCACTGAGTTAACTTTTTAAAAAAAAATTATTTCATTTTCTACTTGTCTTTCGTAAAGCAGTTCCTAACCCAAAGCACTTCTGCGTCTCATCTGCCAATTATTACTCCAGTCCCATTTCACCTGTCCAGAAAAGAACACACGGAGGATTTTTTGGACTTCCTCAGGCTCCCTTTCCTCCCTAACGCCAGGAAGACTCTCCTCCCCCTCTCACGCTCCCCATTTTCTCAGCAACCCTGGCACCCCATGTCAGGGCTCCAATTCCGCTGCTGGGGGGGGCCCCCGTCGACAGAACCGGCGAAGCAGACGCGTTCGTGCAGAGCGTTCCTGCTTCCCAAGTTCTTTCGGGCCGCTCTTTTGGAAATGGAGCGCTCCCCCCAGGGGTCTCTGGCCCAGACCCTGCCCCGTGCCTTCTCCCAACCTGGTGCCCCCTTCTTGGTTTTTCTCTCCCTCGCAAACCCACACCCATCCACGCGCAAGTTCGCTTTCATTATTGGAGCAGCTGGCACGCTCGAACTCCCCGGTTTTCTGAAGATCGTCTGAAGCCAAGGTAAGAGATGGTCCGGCGGGCCCCTCGGTGCCCGATGACGGAGCCGCCTCCCCTCTGCCCGACTAACCGCCCTCCTCCTCCCCCTCCTCCTCCGTCCCTCGGCTGATGAATTTCCTCCCCACCCCAAAAGCCGCCGCGTCCTTTTTGACGTGGCCAGTAACCTCCCTTTCTCTCTTCTAGAGCTCCGCTCGCGCTGTGTGTGTCTCTAAGCCCTCCCGTCCGTCCTCGTCTGCCGCTCTGCTTCTTTTCCCGTCCGTTGCCTGTATGTTGCAAGCTGTCCCGTCTTGTGGAGCGTTAATAAAGGGGGTGCTGGTTTAGCCTTGCCCCCTCCCAAGGGCTTAGCCCCTCCGTAGGGCTCAGCCGTGGCGGCCGGGTGGCTGGGCCAACCTCTCGGGTAAGGCGGCATTTTGGGGCGCTCGGAGTTGGGTGGATGGCACAGGGGCAGGAGATGGTATGAAGGATTTGACAGCGAGGGGGATGAGAGCCGTAGGGCAGGATTCAAGGCGGAACCTTAAAGGAAAGTGGTTTTCTCAGCCTCTGATCGTGCGACAGTTAGGCGTGTAGAAGAATGTTCAAAGAACGGCTCAGTAAATTCTGCAACAGTCCTGCAGGGCCGGCTGTCTGAGTGGCTCTCCCTGGCGTGGCAGGATGGCCTCGCTGACCCTCGCTGCTCACCAAAACAAGAAGGGAATCGTCAGTGGACAGCCATGCCGGGTTTGACTGCCATTGGACAGCCGGAATTCAGTTTGCAAAAGTTTTCTAGCCGGGTTGGCTGCAGGTACCTCCATGCACCAGTGTAGGGAGCAGAACAACAGACTTCTGGAGGGGTCTCTTGACCAGAGCGGCGGTGCCCAAACGTTGGCATCACGTCCGATCGACCGGAGGTTCCTAGAAGCAAATGCTGCAAATGGCTATTCCCCGCTCTGCTGCGGCTACAGAATACGCATTCCTGTAGATTTGGCTGAGAATTTAGGAAAAAGGGTGGAAATAGGACTGGGAAATGTTGTTAACCTGCTGCATTTTCAGCAAAAAATAACCCACGGGCTTCACATTCCCAAATATCTCAGGTCTGAGCTCACTTTGTAAGGCGGGGGCACGATTGATTTAACCCAGTGTTCCTCAACCTCGGCAACTTTACGATGTGTGGACTGCAACTCCCAGAATTCCCCAGCCAGCCTTGCTGGCTGGGGAATTCTGGGAGTTGCAGTCCACACATCGTAAAGTTGCCAAGGTTGAGGAACACTGATTTAACAGCTCGCATCAAGATGTGCAACTCCATCCTGGCCCCCCATCCCTAAAACTCATCTTCCTTTCTCTTTTTCCCCACAGATCTCAGGTCCTGGTCAATTAACTCAGCCCGGGAAGAACATGTGGATCCGTTAAGCTCAGTGCCGCCTTCAGCCGAGTCTTCTGCCCCAGGACGAGGGAGCCCTGGCCTCTTATTCCCGCAAGACGCACCCAGGCACTTAGAGAGGATTAAAAAGCCAATGCGGCCGGCTGACCTCTTCTCGACTTAATTTGGGTGGGGACTCACACTCCCCGCCTAAGGCTCACAAAGCTGGAGGTTTCCCGGAATTTGTGACACCGGCTTCAGGTTTCAGCTGAGCCAAATTCTGGACGCCGCAGGAGCGGGTAGAGAGGGGGCATTGGGATCTGGGGGGTCCCGTTCTGCCTGCCCAGCGGGGTTGGCTGGATCGTCTCGGCGGCTGTCCAGTGGCGGTCTTCCACTAGAGGACAGTCACGGTTTAAAACTTCTGCGCTTTCTGGAAACTCTTCCAAGGAACGGTCAAAGACAGCCCTTGTTGCTTTATCCGAAATCTTCAGGCAGACCGATTAAAAGGGGAAAGAGGTGGGAGGATGGGGGGAGCCTGTGGCCGGGAATGACCTTGTCCGCCATATGTCAGGGTGCTGGCCGCTTGGGGTCAGTGACCCTCCAGGGTTCTGCAGAATGCTTCCTTGATTTTTGTGGCTTTTATTTTGGTTTCGATCTTTTTGGTGTGTGTGTGTTTTCCTCCCACAGTCTTGGCCTAGAACAGCATTTCTCCAACTCGGCCACTTTGAGACAGGTGGACTTCAACTCCCAGAATTCCCCAGCCAGCCTTCTCCCAGGAATTCTGGGAGTTGAAGTCCACCTGTCTCAAAGTTGCCAAGTTTGAGAAACACTGGCCTAGAGCGTAGTATTTGGGCTCCGGCGTTTCAGCAGGACTTTCTAAAGGGTCCTAGGGAATCTCCCTCTCGAGAGAGGTACCAGATCTGGACTGCAAACCTGCAAATGACCACCAGAGGGCAGCAGGAGATGCACCAGACAGTCCCTGCCTTCTGCCCTCTGGTGGTCAGGCAGAATATTGCAGCTCAGATCTGGTCACCCTCCACATCTGGATGGCCTGGTTCAGGTTTTGACTGAAATGGGGCCATTGCATGGGGGATTTTTGCCCCTTTCCCCGTCGCTCCCTCTGGAACTGAAAGGTTTGGGTGAGCAGAGTTCTTTTTACAAAATTATTTTGCAGCCAGTCGGCGGCTGTCGTCCAGGGTTGACTTTCAAAAAGGAAAATATTCTGTGGAGTCCTTGGTGCTCCCTGAGCTTGGCGGTTTGCTTGCAGACATTTCATAACCCAACTAGGTAACATCATCAGTGCTGGCGAGTCTGGGGTTTGCTCCCTACAGTGGCTTGCCCTGCCAGTGTTGGGGGGGGCATGGTTTTCTCCTTGGTAGTGTCTTGATTAGAATATTTTTTTCGGCTTGATTGTTTGTCTACCTGATTGTCTCCTTGGTAGTTCCTTGATCAGGGTATTGTTTTCTACCTGATTGTTTGTCTGGTGTTAATCCCTGCTTATCTAGTTGGGTAATGAAACTGCAGTCAGTTCAGCCCTGAGCTGAACTCACTCATATACTCCCTTCTATTGGAAATTATTCTAGTTTTAAAAGCGATCTTGCTGCAAACCAAGAGATGGACCTCCAGCTCCAAGACGACTTCTGGGCGCCCCCCAGGCCTCCGCAGCATTCTTTGAAAATACAAATGCTGGGCGATCAAAGTCCAGAGGAGGCGGGGGAAGCTGGGGAAGTAAAAAAAAAAAAAAAAAAAAGGAGTCTTGTCTGGCACCCTCCTTGTGGTAGCCATTTTGTGAAGACACCCACAACTGGCTCCCCACTTTCTAAATGCACCCATCCACCCACACATTTTAGGGAACCCAAGCTGCCCCCGATCACCTCCTTTGCCATCAGATTGTGTCCAAGGCGAAGACGTTTGTGACATACAGGCGTAAGAAAAGGACCCTATCTAGGTTTGCAGCCCACAAACCACGTCACAGATTCTTCTGCATGCATGCACCGCTGGAGAACAGTGATTCTTATCATAGGCGTGCGTGCATTTGCTCTGGGGGGCAGCAGTGCATTGAACGGCTGTGGAGGTGGAAGTGGGAGCTTGGGGGCTGGCCCCTGTCTTCCCCGCCTCTCTCGCAACAGGTTAAAGGTCCGCTGCCTCTCCTGTGATCTTCCCAACCGTAGGATTATGCCGGATCCCCCACGGGGAGGAAGGAGGCATTTTCAGCACTGTCCAGCCAGAGCTGTCCTGTCTACAATTCTGAACGGGGGGTTCAGGAGAAAGTGCAGGGGTTGGACACAGGTGGAGCCTCCAGGATCAGAGGCAGTCTACCCGTCCATGCGGCTTACTAAAGGAACCCCATAGGGAGAAGGCTTCTGTCCTCATAAGCTGTTTGGGAGGTGTCCCTGGGAGGCATCTTTTTGGTGACCGTAGACGCCAGGCGTGGAAGGAGACACGTTGCCTTCCTAAACTGCACGCGCATCTTAGCCTTTTCAAACCGTATGGAGTGGCGACGCCTGATCGCTTTGAAGGAGGCTGCATCCTCGGCCCACATTTCTCTCCCCCGGCTCAGATGCGATGCTTCCACGTCGGCTGAGCGGATCCCTTTGTTGGAGGTCCTTTAGTGCAGCCTGCCCAGAGCAGGGGGTTGGGCTACGTGGCCTCTAAGACCCCTCCCAACCTGGGGATGCCACGATCGCCCCATGGCCCACGTCACCCGAAAAGCCCCTTGGTTGGGGGTGTGGGCACCCCCAGTTAGCCGCCCCCATCTGACCCATAACTCCGTCCCCCCTCGGAGCAGAGGGTCCTCTCCGCTTCCTCTCGCCTGGTGGAGCCGGAAGAGCGTGTGGGAATGAAAACTTGGGAAGCGGCGTTGGCACAGGCCATAGACGAGAGCTGGGAATGCCTCTGGCCGGGCCAGCTGCCTCCGTGCCCACCGCTGGGCTCCCAGCCAGAAACTCGGCCAGGAAGGGGAGGACGTGCCTGCTTGGGGCCAGAGCACGGGCCCGTTCCTCTGCCCCCCGATGCCCCAGCTCCCCCGGCCCTTTGAGTTAGCGGAGACCAGGACTGGATGTGCCGAAAGGGAACTGGGAAGCCCCAGAGGTCGGGGCCTATTAATAGCCTCTCTGGAGCCTTGCAGCTGCGAGGAGGGGAGGGGGTGTTCGGGGTGGGACAGATGGACTCCGAGGGGGTGAATGGAGGAAGAAAAGCACATTCAGAGCGGCTTTCTCTGCCTGCTGTCCGTGCGTGGGGGCGCTTCCTGCACCCACGCAGGCGGAAACATTCTTTCTCCAGCTGCAGGTGGCGAGTCACATTTCTTCCCCAAGGGGGGGCCCTCTTTAACCCCTCGCAGAAGACCCAGGCCCTGGACCCAAAGACGCTATCTCTTGCACCCGGCTAAACAGGGGCTCTGTTCCACTCCCCGCATCCTTCCCAAGTTGGGGAGACCACTCTGTTGTGCCCCTTTGACTCATCTTTTACTACTTCCAGGGAGGGCAGGGGCCGGCGAGAAGGGTTGCTGCTGGAAGCGGAGCCTTCTCAGTGGTGGGGCCCGGGGAGACCGACCTGGTGGCCCTTCCCTCCCCGTGTAAACACGGTTCCGCCGGGCTTTCGGTTCCGAGCTGCGCTTTCTTGCATATATTCCAGTTGCGCCTCTGTGTTGACTGTGTTTGCTGCCTCCGAGGTTACTTCCATTTTTACGGGGGTTTTCTTGCCGTGCGCGTCGGAGAATGAAAAACCGCCTCGTGGCCAGACAGACGCCTCGTCCACCTACCCAGTCCCGACCAGCAGCGTTGTTCTCAGAAACAGCCCTTCTTCCGTTCCTGCTTCCAGGGAAATCTGCCAGAGGCCAGACCCGGGCGTGCTCCGCGCGATCTCCGTCCCAAGTGTGCCCTCTTCCCTTTTGCAATAAAATATATCCAAACCACCCTGGGCTTGGTCTTGCTGTGGCTTCTTTACCAAATCGGTTTTCCTGAATTCACGCGATTTCGCAAACGTGGGTATAACGGGCCGCCATGCCTACCCGTTGAATATCCACCGGGGGAAAATGAACGGAAAACGGCTTCTTGCCAGCGTTGCTCGTCCAAACACGTTCCAGGGAATCAGCCTCAAATTGCCGGGATGTGTAGCACGGTCACTTTCCAAATGGTGTGACCTGGAACTCCTGAGGTTTGGAGGGGCTGCTCCGAATCCCCCGAGAGAAGGTTGGTATTGACGGGGAGATTGCTGTGAAAGAGGGATTGCGGCTACGTTTTCCGCACTGGGCGACGCTCAGGTTACAGCGGAGATCACGTTGGGTCCTCTTCACTGACCGTGGTGAGATCGGAGTCTCCCTGGTTCTAACTAATCTAACCCTCAGCCAAAGAAAATCCAGATCAAAGGGCCGTTAAAAGGTTAGGAACAGGTGAAAGAAGAGGCCGCGTGGTTGCCCCAGGGCATTGGCTCCTGATCCTAAGAGAGAAATCAATGATTAAAATGGCAAAAGGGAAAGAGCCAAGCTGGGAATCGGGGTGGCTTGGCGGGTTTCAGTTGAAGCTCTGCGGAAAGGCATCCGAGATGGCTCGGGAGGGAGGGGAGGTCTCCTGTGCGGCTGCCCGCCGCCATGCTGTGAAATTGAGCTTGATCTGAGATGCCCTGCGGGGGCACAGTTTTTCTACAGGGAGGCCAGGTGCGGGCATTTCCTGCTTCCGTGGCAGGGCCAGAAGGGACCATCCAAATTTCTATGGCAAGAACCTTTCCATCAAAAAATAAAAGGCTTTTTGCCCATAGCAAGGTCACCATTGCTATAGCTCCAGGGTTTAGAAACGGGTTGTGAATTAAACCGCCCCTTTGAGAGACGGATAGTTCATACCAGTCCCCAAAGCGTTCATTCACGTCCATCTAGTCTCATCTCTGCGCCAGCCTGTGAAACTGCTGAAGCCCAAGAAAATTCACAGGGCATCTGGAGGTTTTTGCCCATACGTGGGCATTTTTGAACTGAGAATTCCTATGCAGAATTGGAGTGAGAAAAAGGGAGGAGCGAAGGCAATTTGATCCATATTTTGGGGCATTGGCCCCACAGAGCAGGAACCTCCCATGAGTTTTGGATACTTTTCCTTTGCAGGCTGGCACCGGACTCCATCAACTGTACGGAGGCAGAAGCTCCCAATCACTGGCAAGGCGTCTCGGTCAGCCGCCTTTCACCAACCCCACCCGAGTCCTTGGCCACCGTCAAATCGCTGATCAAGTCGTTTGATTTGGGATGCTCAGGTGAGTGGACTATCGTGGCTCCCTAGTTTTGCAACATTTTTTTTCCCCCAAATACAGGTAGTCCTCACTTACTGACCGCAGTTGGGACCAGCAACTCCATCACTAAGCAATGTGGTCGTAAAGTGAAATGTCAAGTGACTGCACCGACTTACAACACCAATTCCTGTGGCAGTCATGCAGCGAATCGCCCACAGTCGATAAGCACAATGTCACGTCACCGAGAGTTGCAATTTCCTGCTCGCTTCTCCATCGACTTTGCTTCTTGGAAGCCAGCTGGGAAGTTTGCAAACGGCGATCACGTAACTGTGGGTTGCTGTGATGGTTGCTACCTTGAGGACTGGTCATCAGTCTCCTTTTTCAGCGCCATCGTAACTTTGAATGGTCATTGAATGAGCAGTCAGTAAGTGAAGCCTACCTGCACTTTAACAGGGATTTCTACGGGGGGGTATCCAAAAAGACAAGATGGCAGCCACACCCAAAGGGGAGTAGCCTTGTTCGTGAAGCTGTGGCTGCCATCTTGACTTTTGGTGTGTGCACACATATGCGCGCACACACGGGATGCCCCTGTACTCATCTGCCACATCCTGGTTAAGTGTTCCCAGTGTGGCTGTTCAAGAGCATTTTGCCAGAACAAAGGGATTAACTGCAAAGCCAGGATTTGGATATTAACTCTTCCCAAGGCTTTCTCTGAGGAGGTGGGAGAGGATCATCGATTCATTGAGCTGGGGGGACATTAGAGGTCATCCAGTCCAACCCCCAAGGCCCACTAGAGCACCTCTACCGATGACCGTTCTCCTGGCCGCGAGGAGGCGTTCTACTTCTGAATGCCAGGCAACCCAGGGAAAAGCCTGTTGCCTCCTTGCGGCTAGGATTCCGAGGTAGGCTGCTCCTGAACATGGATGCCCCACGTGGCTTTCCACTCCTTAGGGTCCCAGATTCTACAAGAGTGCCAGATTTCTTCCCCATCTTCTCCGGGTGAGAAATTTCCCTCCCCAACCTCCGAAGCACGAAACAGCCCGATTTTGGATCGTCGGTGCGGCTGTTGCTCCCGTCCCAGGATCCCTCGTGCATACGTGACTCTCTGCTCCCCTTCGCTCTCTTGCAGGAGGCACTGGGCAAACCGTGCCCATCCACAAGGTGTGCCGGAGTCCTCTCAGCAACATCCCCACCCGGACGGCTCCGGCGGCTGCCGTATCACCCATCCAGGTACCCCGAAGGGCCCCCTCTCGCTCTCTACAGCTGGGAGGGCCGGGTCTCCGTCCGCAGCAGCGTTTCTCAGTCTCAGCACGCTTTGAGATGGGTGGGCCTCCACTCCCAGAATTCCCCAGCCAGCAGGTTGGCATTGAAGCCCACCCGCCTTAAAGCGTGCTGGCTGGGGGATTCTGGGAGCTGAAATCCACCCGTTTTAAAGTTGCTGAGACGGAGTAACCCTGGTCTTCAGGGAATTTTCTCTGAAAGAAGGGCTGGGTTTCGCCCACCTCCAGCGGGGACATGGAAGCGGGTCTGTTTGCTCCTCTTCCTTAAGGCAGCAAATACAAGCAGATCAAAGCGCGCCTTTGGCGAGCGGCAGAGGACTCCTTTGACCTCTCTGGAATCCAGCAGCGGAGTTCAGATCGGTGGAGCCTCTGGAAAAAGAAATCTGGTTTTGATCTCCTGCTTCCAAGAATTCCAGCGAACGATAAACAGAGGGGGCGTGGAGGGCTGCCTGTGGGGTGCCCGCGAGAAGCCAGCGGGCAAAGGCCAGCGATCGCCAGCCAGACCCACAGGTTGTCAGGATTGCTCTGAAGGGCTTCCGGAGAACCCCGGCGGACCTGGCCCCAAAGGCAGCCCGTCCCAAGCGGCCATCTCCGCGCTGGTCCTCGGCCCCCATCTTTTGGGAGGCGAGGCAAGCACCGCAGCCTGGCCTATCCGTACTATACGGTCAGTCCATCCTTCCCTGCTTTGCAGAACTTTTGAGAAATGCAAAATAAAAAAAAAAGCGGGGAAACGGTGGGAGCACAGCACAATTACCAGTCGAAAATGCTGCCATCTCCCCCGTTTGAAAATCCCACCGCTGCAGGGTAGTATCCGGAGGTCAGCGGTAGAGGCTCTTCCTTTTAATACGGTTTATTTTTAATAGCCGTTCCGTCGTTTAAGAAAAAATCAAACTGCAGGCTTAATGCATCGTAAACCAGCCTGGGAAAACTCCCTCTCGAAGGGCAGCTGGTTCATTTGCAGAGGGAGAAAGGAAGAGATTCCCTGTGATCTTTCTCACATGAAGCGAAGCACGAAGCGGCGTCGCTCTTTAACACTGATTGAAGTTGGCAGTAGGAATTAGTTTCCTGCCCCAGGCCCGGACAGTGTTGCTGGTCAACCCTTTTTAAATGATGATGATTCCCAGCAGACGTTTGAAGGATGGGGGGGAAGTTGCCTTAAATTTCCCTTTGTTGCGTTACAGTTGGTGCCTGTTTCACTGCTGATCATTTAAGGTTTCTTTTTCTTAATGGAACTTGTTTTGTGAGATTGCCCTCCTGCGGTGGGCACATAGAGGGGCAATGGGGCACTGAGTCTTTAGAAACAAACCCCATTAAAAAGGAAGGGAAGGGGAAGGAGAAGGGGAAGGGAGGAAGGGAAGGGAAGGGAAGGGAAGGGAAGGGAAGGGAAGGGAAGGGAAGGGAAGGGAAGGGAAGGGAAGGGAAGGGAAGGGAAGGGAAGGGGGAAAATATAAGAGGAAAGAAGAAAGTGTGGTGGGAGAGAGAGGAACAAGAAAGCAGTCCTTTCCCCCCCAAAACGCCATATTTTTAAAGGAGCGGATAATCTGGAAGCGTTGTAGAGTGATGGCGATGCTGCCTCTGACTCCTACGTAGCCCTGCAGGAAATTCAATCTTGTTTTCGGTACCCCGCCCATCCCCAGCCAGGGATTAGGAAATGCGATCTGGGTGGTTTTTCCAGACCGATTCCACAGCCTGCCCGTGCCGGGAAGGACCATTTGCAAAGGGACGCGGCCGAGAGGAGGCAGGTGGATGCCACGGAGGCTCACCTGGAGCGTTTTCCTTTCTGGGTCCAGGAATCCAATTCCCCGTCTTTTGCGGGCTCTTAAAGAATCTGCCCTGAAAAGAGAGCCAGGCTTACGCTGATGCTCGGCCCGCCTTTCTCTTAAGACTGGCCCCTCCCTGAACAAGACCCTGCCTTGACATTACTTCCCAAATTTAGCTGCGTGCCAGGCAGGATCCACATCTGGCCGAGGGTGATGTTACCTCTGTCCTGTCCGTGCATTCGCTGGGCTGGTTTTTGGGTGAGAGGCATCGCTTCTTTGCTCAGGAAACCACCCTTGCCCCAACTCGCTGGCGCTGGAGTCCTGACCCATATCGGAAGAAAGGAAAGCCCCACGGCCCAGCCATTTACATGCCGGAGGTCCCAAGCAGGGTCTGTTGCATTTCCAGCAGGACTTCGAAAACTCCCCCCACTGTCTGACGTGCTAGAAAACTGCTGGTGTTGAAGCAGAACCATCATGCCAGATGTTCTAAGCCAGACTCCAAACATCTGGAGCAGTGTTTCTCAACCTTGGCCACTTGAAGACGTGTGGACCAACTCCCAGAATTCCCCAGGTTATCTTTCTCACTTACAGCAGTGTTTCTCAACCTTGGCCGCTTGAAGACATGTGGACTTCAACTCCCAGAATTCCCCAGCCACCATGGCTGGCTGGGGAATTCTGGGAGTTGAAGTCCGCACATCTTCAAGTTGCCAAGGTCGAGAAACACTGATTTGGAGATTGGTGCCTTCTCTGCCCTTAGAGTGGATAGCACTGAACTAAATGGGGCTATCTTCATTCCACATGCTTTCATATCTATCTTTGCCTTCATGATGCTTAGAAACTTGGATCTTTAAAAAAAAGAAAGGAAGATTCTCAGAAATACATCTGCAGGCTAGTTGGGGTTTAAGGACTTCACCCAACCCCATTTAGAGGATAAAGGTTTTCTGGCTAAAGATTTTGTGCAGTGCAGCCCAGAAAATCCCGTTCTGTTCTTTCTCGATTGCAGAGACATTCTACCTTTACCAACCCCAAATCCGGTGGGAAGGCTTTCTCTAAACATACCGATCTACTGGAACTCCCCTTGGGGGGTAAGTAGCCGCGTGCAAATGGCTGGAATTGCAAATCGTAAATGAAACGAAGCTTGCTTTCACCCTGTCCTGCCTGGGAAAATCACTGACTCCGCCAGGCTGAAATGTAGAAGGCTGGGGAGGGTGCCCAGTTACCAACGCAACCCCAAAAGGTTTTAACTGGCCTCGGCCAGATCATCCTTTCCTTGGTCCAATTGGGGTTGTAAATATCCTGACATTAGCAACTATTAGTTGTTCTTCATTTATTGAGAGGAGGGGAGGGTGCAGTCTGCAGTAAGCCCCCAGCTCCCATTTTGCACCCAGTTCTTTTTTCTTTCTTTCATTCATTCATTCATTTGGTTTTGTATGGCTTACATTCATAAAACCCTAACAGCAAACATGGAAAAACCCATCATGTCTCAGATGCACTCCATGCTGTTATCCGCTTAACGAGGGCCTCCTCCCTAAGGCCCCTTGCTTGCAGGGATCGAGCTGTTCTGGAGTGAGGGGGCTGCAGTCAAGAAGACCACACTCCCAACCCACTCCCTGTAACTTCCTGGGTCCCTGCATTGCTCCCTCCCCACTGGCTCTTACTGGGTGGGCAGAATCCAGCTGGGGAAGACGGCCCCAAAGGTCATGAGGACCTGTGACGTAGCGGGCTTGGTAGGTGAGGACCAGCACCTTGAATTGGGCCTGGCCGCCTTCGGGGAGCCCATCCAGCTTCCTCAGAAAAGGTGCCATCGCCCTGAACCAGCCCCACCAGTCAGCAGGCGCCAGCTGCATTCTGTGCCCGCTGCAGCTTCCAAGTCGTCTTCAAGGGCAGCCCCATAAAGAATGAATCACAGCAGTCTGGCTGAGAGCTGGCAAAGCTGGGAGAGAGGGTTTTCTGCCCTTTGTGGTCCAGCAAAGGATACAGTCGGTGGCCCACCAAAGGTGGCCAAAGGCTCTCCTGGGGTCCAGGAGAATCCCTAGGCCGTTCACCTGCTTCTTCAAGGGCAGTGCCACCCCACCAGGAACAAAAATGGCACCGCCATGGTACCCTGTTCTCTGCCGTCCTGTGCAGACAGTAACTCCATCTTGCTTAGCTTTCAGTTTACTCCATTCTTTCCAGCACCACGTCAAGACTTCTACCCCATCTGCTCAGCCTGGGGTGAAGATATATAGCTGGGTATCATCAGGGTATTAACAATCTCTTACTTAGTTAGTTAGTTAGTTAGTTAGTTAGTTAGTTAGTTAGTTAGTTAGTTATACACTGCCCATCTCCCCCAAAGGGTGACTCTGGGGGGCTCACAATTAAAATCAAACCTCAAAAACAGTTAAAAATATAAATATCCACATTAAATTAGCTTAAAAAATCATACTATATAAAAAGACTGTATACATAAAAAGACTATAACATTCAAGATGACCGGGAGGTGGGTAGAATCAATTACCCCACGAGCCAGTTCCAACAATGCCGTGATTTAAAATGTGGCCGATAAAATGTAGTGGCAAGCCCACAGGTTTCCCGTAGTGTGATTTCAATGACTTTAAGACAACTTAATGCTTGGAAAAGATACATAAGCGTCTCCACGTTTTAGGGCAGTTGGAACGTTTTATCGAGCCCTTAAAACTGCCCTGTGAGGTAGGCCAGCATTTTGCCAATGTGTTCCCTCCCTCTGTCCACTTAATCTTCAGTCTATTGACCATATTCATACGCTGCCCTTTCCCCAAGAAACTTATGAAGGCAAATGTGGTTTTTCCTTCCTTTTGTTTCGTGTCACAACAGCCCTACGAGGTAGGTTTGGTGGAACTCCAACGGCTGACCTTATGACTTTTGTAGCCTGGCAAGGATTTGGACCTCGTTTTCCCCTGTCTTATGTGTGACAGCCTCTCTGCCTGATGAGTTCTAAGTATTTTGTGTTCCTGGGACGGGGTGGAGCGGGGAGGAAGAGAAGAAATCCTTTTCCTCCTGGGCTGCTCCAGATTCTGGTGCCAGGCAAGGCTTCGTCTTCCATTTGTGGGGAAGTCGGTTGGTCCCTGGCCCCGAATCATCCTGCTGGAACCTCCTGGGGTCTCAAGTCTAAAAAAATCAGGCCGACACCAGCTTATCTGCCCGTCTGAAAAGAAGCCACAGGTGCAGCTTGCCAGTCCGTTTGGCCGCTCCGCTCGCCGGAGAAATGAAGCCAGCGTCTGCCAACACGTTGGCTCATTCACACCAAAGACATCTCAGATATTTCAGCTTCTTCGTCCCAAAGGACCCATCGCCTTTCATCTTGAGTTCAGCATTATCAGTTCTTTCAGAGCCGGGACGGAAACTGGGCAGGGATGCCGGCCTGTTGAACTGGTGCCCAGATGCCCCCCGTGCCAAAGCGTCTCTCCACCGGCCCCTTTTTAATGGCCACAGGGTGAAACCCGAGGCTGGCTCGCTCTGGGGAGAGGGGAGCGTTCATTGCGCTGCTGGGCTCAGGGCAGGTCGTTTTTTGGGGGTCTGCATGAATGCCCTGGGGCCTTTCAGCGCTTTTCAAGTCCTCTCCACTCCCCCTTTTTCAGGAGGGGGGGAATCACCCGTCCCCTTCCTCTCGGCTGACGTCCCTGTTCTCTTGCAAGAATAGCAGCTAAGTTTTTGTGCCTTTCCCTCCCACCCACGTTCCCTCCTGCCAAAATCTGGTGGCGAAATGACAAATCTCAGAGGAGCCGCAAGGCGGGGGGGGGGGGGGGCGGGAGAGCGTTTAGCATATGAATGGAGCCCCAAAATAGAGCCTTTTAGAGGGCTTGTTCTCGGACCATGCAGAAAAAAGCTAAAGTTTCCGTGCCAATTTTTTTTAAAAAAATGCTACCTCCAGATGAAGCAAAGTTATGGGCCCCTAGGCTTGGGGGACTCGTTCAAGGGTCAACAATTTGCAGCCTGGGTTTGTTTTTTGGATGGGGGGGAGCGCTACAGAAATGGCCACTGCAAAAGGCAGTTGGCCTCCAAGTCCAGACCACAGCTCAGGCTTCATGAAGGTCTCAGCCACGGCTTGCCACGACAGGTGGCTGAAGTTAAGCAGGTTGGACGTGCTGAGTTCTTGGGTCGGAGGTCACCGGGAAATCCAACCTCGTGGTACACCCGGATTTTTTTTTCAACCACAATTGTTTTCGAAGGCCATAAAAGCTTGATTCGCACATGACAATGAGTCATCGTGAGGTGGGAGGGAAGGCCACGTGCATCGCCCAACATGTTTCTGAGGGCCCCAAAAGGGAGCAGCTCAGTCCTTAGTTCTGGTCCTGCTCTCTCCCAGAAAACATGGAAACCATTCCCTTCTTCTTCTCTTTTTCCGCTTATCTTCAAAGATGAGGCAGCAGGCCAACTCATAGGCTGCAATTTGCTGTCTGTGAGTGTATTGGAGGAAATCTCTGATGCCTGGGGTCAAGCCAGGGGGCCAACCTCCAACAATGCCCCGCTGGACCTTCTCATGTTCCTGTTGGGCTCTCCCCACACTGGGATACTGAAGCACCCACCACAAACCACACGGCATTTACGTCGTCCAGAGCATGGCTCACCGCTCTTCTGGAGAACCGGACATGCCGGCCACTGAAGGAGATGAGATCTGGTGGCACTAGGCTGCTGTGCTCCCTTTGCCCTTTGCTGAGGGAACTTCAGTCTCCACCAATCTCCTCAACTGATTCTGCCAGGTCATATTCCCCCCCCAAAAGACCCCCAACCTTTTCTACCCCAGAGATTCCTGAGGAAGGTTAGGAGATACTTTGCCTTGACCTTCATGGAATGGACACTCAGCAAGGACCACCTCACCTTGAGGATACAAGTTATGGAAGGCTTCACCTTGGAGGGCTCCAACCTGGAGAGGAGGAGCAAAGAGGGGATGGGGAAAGAGGACTGCTCCCCTTCCCCTTTTTCCCCTTTCTCCCCTTCCTTGGAGGTTGATGTCTTGGGTCCCCATCGCTAGGTCGAGCCCAGCTGTCACTGCCAGTTGAAAAGCCAGGTCACCAAGGAGAGAAAATCCCGTCTCCTCCTTACACCCAGGGCAATTTAGATGCCTCCTGTCCAGTCCAGTTGCATAAATAAGGTGGGGGAGTTGTTCCAGGGTAAGAAAGAAGACCTACAGGCGGTCTCTGAATCCCCATGGCTGCTCAAGACATTCTTTGTCAGCCCCATGAGGTAGACCAGAGCAGGAAATCCACTCCACCAGAAGGCTAAAATTACTTTCATTGAGATTGTCTCTAATAACAGACTCTTGCAAGTCGGATTGTGTTGGATCTCCTTCCCCTTCTTATACTCCTGCGAATCAGGGAGGTGTCTGTCTGAGCCACTTCCAAATGTTATCTGCACGTTCTGGACTCGAAAAATGTTTCAGCCTCTTTTCCTTAAGTGCAGTTCCTGCATATTTCCATCAAGGTTATCTTTCTCAGTCTCTACAGCAGTGTTTCTCAACCTTGGCCGCTTGAAGACGTGAAGTCCACACGTCTTCAAGCGGCCAAGGTTAGAAACACTGCTGTACGGTCTTCAAGACTGGTTTTGAAGCCAGAATCTCTTGTTCCCTTAGATCCCTAATAGATTGATTGCTCCCAGTAGCTATTGATCCCACCTCTCCCTTTCCACTCCCCAGACCTTTAGTGAAGTCCTTGAAGCCAACGGGGCATTGCCCTGGCCTCCAAGCTCTATAGTTTCTACAACCTCCTTAGGACTCTCCTAGTGTTAGCCCTGCAAGGTAGTCCAGAGAAGAACCACAGCCAAGAGAACTCACTCTCTGTTGTAAGGATACATTAACAAAATCTTGCAAGACCAAAAGCATTTCTCCCCTCCTTCGTTTTACTCTCCGGAAAACGAAGGAGGGTCCCTGCTGAAAGGTTTCCCGTGCCCGCCCTCCTTCCGTGGGCTGGGATAACTTTCACACACCAGTTGTCCAGTCCGTGGCTCTCCCTCCTGTCTCCCAAGGTCATTCCCACATACCGTTATACCTATCCATGGCAGACCCCGTCTCAGAAGCCCTCGGGGATAAAGACCCAGAGGCCTCCTTAGATACCCAGAGGACGGGAAGGTGGACCTTCAGAGCTTTGAAGGGCGGCTGCCCTCGCCATGACCATCTTCATTAGGCTGTGGTCCAGTGGACCGAGCAGCTACCCCATCAATTAATTTTGGCCTGCATTTATCACTCTTCCTCATTTACCCCATCAAATCTGAGTTTCAGGCATGAGAAAGAAGCCCAGAGGGCCGAAGAGTGGTTCTTCACGTTTCCCAGCCCCAGACCAAGCTTAGTGGAATTTTGCCTAGTCCACAATAGTCCTCTTAGTTCCAGGCACCCAGTTTTCAAGGGGATGGCCACGGTTACCTTTTAGCAAGCTGACCCTCCGGCACGAATGCAGACACGTTTAAAAAGAGTACGTTTTCAAGGATGCTTATATTCTTTGGGCTGGGGATGCAAGAGTCAGGATGAGCTTGTTTTCAAGGCTGGAGCGAACACATTAAAAAGGGGGGAGGTGGGGAGAGAGACTCTTATTGGATTCAGCTATTACCTTAATTGACCAGATGGTTAAATTGCAGAAGCAAAAGCACGGTGCAAGACCGCAAGAGTTTCCTGCAGCTTCAGATACGTGGTCTGAGATGATCCGAGCCAGAAATCTCTTGGGGGAGCCCTTGATTCCTGGAAGAAAACAGCCAGGGGGAAAAAAAACCCGCCTGGTGCCACAGTTCCTCTTTTCACAAATTCTCCTTACTGATTATGTCCTTTGCTGGTAATTGTGACCTTCCTGGGAAGGGTGAGGCTGGCTGGAAACGGAAATGATATCGTCCGTGCTGTCACTTTATGTTGTTGTGCCCAGTTGGTAAATTCCAAAAATATTCCTCCTCTTCCTACCCTGTACCACGGATGAGGCCCAGGTTAGCCCTGTGAGGTAGTCCAGCCAAGAAGCACACCCAGGAGTACTAGCTCTATCTTGACTGTAAGGTGCCATTCACAGAATCTTGCAAGACCGGAAGTATTTCTCCCCTCCTCTCCTTTTACTCTCCCGAAAACTAGGGGGGTCCCTTCTGAAACGCTTCCCAGGCCTCCCCCTCTCCTCCTGTGGACTGATAGATCTTTTCCACGCCGGTTGTCCAGTCTGCGGCTCTCCCTCCTGCCTCCCAAGGTCATCCCCACAGACGATTTCACCTTCCTTCAGCCCCTGAAATTCCCCGAGCGTCTTAGGCTAATCTCTCCACCAAACTATCTGATAAGGCTGCTGTTTTGGGGGATAGAAATGGCGTCTGTGTTGCCTTCAGCTCCTCAGTAAAAGGCAAGATAAAAATCTTGCAAATAAAAAAAAATCCGATGAGGCCCCACTTTGGAAAGTTGGTATCATACATTACAATTTCCAACGAAGCCGGCTTACCGTCACGGTCGCAGATAGAATTTCATTCTTTCTCCGTCTCTGCTTGGGGATGTTCAACTCCCGCCAGATGTGCAAATTCGATTCGTGTCTTGATGCCTGCCAGCAGCCTCTTTAGATTCCCTTGTTGAGGAATTGCAGGCTTTAATGGTTCTTGTTCTCCCCTTCCCCCTGAAGATCTGCTCAAAGGGAGAAACGAGGAGCTGAAGCCGGACCCTTTCCTACGCAAGAGCCCCTCCCTGGAGTCTCTGAGCAAGCCCCCCACCATGACGTTTGCCGGCAGGATGTTCACTTCCACGCCCAGCGGCTTGAAACCCCCGAGCAAACTCAGGTGAGTCCTGTAGCATCATTGCTGTAGGAAGCCGGTAAATGGGTGGCATCAACTGGTCCACCCCTCTCAACATAATCCACACCAGGGTTGGGGTGTTGTGAACCTCCTGGTGTTTCTGGATTCAAACTCCTGTCGTCCCCAGACAGTGTTCAATAGATGCCATCCATATCTGGAAGACCAGTTTCCCAACCTCGGGATCATACTGTTTTTTCTGGATTTTCCCCCCATTCCAGCCTGAAGATTGAGCCCAGCTTGATGCCATATTGCTGAACTTGTCTTACCTTTGGGATTTCTCTGTCCTCCGCTCACTTTCCAACCTTTATTAGGAATCTCCTTTAAGTTCCTCAACCCACACATTTCACAAACCATCAGATTTTGGTTTTACCTGCAAGCCAGGCTGTTGTATCTCACTAGAGCTGAATCAAGAACATCTTTGGCAGCCACCAAATATAGCGCATAAGTGCAGGTAGCATTATTTAAGAGTAAATTGGGGAAAAAATGTGCCTTTCGCAGAGGTGAACTTCGCGATTTTCTAAGTGCCTACTGGCACTCCCATTGTCCAGTTCTGTTAGTCTCCCTGATGGGAACTTGGCAGGAAGACATCGTTTTTGAAATGTCAGGGATTAGCTTTGCTCCCAGGTTGGACCTCATAGGAGGCTCACAGATGTGGCTTGGGGAGAGAAGCATCTTCCTTGCAGACCAAACAGTTCATTGCCCATCACCAGTGGAAAGGTTGCAAATGACTTTCATACCCCCAGTGGGTTGAAACTCTTTGCTTCTTTCTCCTCCCCTTCCCACCAATTAATGGACCCTCAACCAGGTGCTTGGCGACCTTCAAGCCAAGAGCTCTTGTAAGCCACCTCTGGCTAATAAGTTACAGTTTCCTCCCCGATTGTCACAAGTTTTTGGAAGGATCTTGGCATTTGTGGCATTATCCAGATGACAGCAGAAGAGGACGCCCCAACGTGAGGCAAGGTTTCCTTCCTTTGATGACCTTGAGAATGGGTGGCCTCCTGCCGTGGTGGGGAATAACACGACCTCCCAATGACCTGCCCATCTTTAACATTTGGTAGCTATTTCAAAAGCCAGCCAGCCAAGCTGGTTAATGGAGAGGTTGAGAAAATAAGACCTTCTTCTTCTTCTGGCTTTTAGTGTGGAAAGGAAGGATCCGTTGGCCGCGTTGGCCAGGGAATATGGTGGCTCAAAGCGGAACGCGCTGTTGAAGTGGTGTCAGAAGAAAACCGAGGGGTACCCGGTAAGTAAAGAGATGGCTGTCTTTTCCTCTTTGGAATAGTCCTTCTTCCTTATCTCTTCGGAGAGAACATAGGCATGGGTTTGCTCTTAGGACGTCACTCACGCTTGAGGTCCGGCGTCGGTTGAGATTCCCGGCTTGGAGGTTGTTTGTCTTGCTTAAAGCACTGTTTGTGCGGTTCTGCGTTGAAAATCCTCAGTGCGACTTTGGCACGTCCTAGAAGTGCTAGAAAAGCACTTGAGCTGGGCAGGGCATTGGGAGGTCATTGGCCCTCTAGCCAATCAGCCAGTTGGCATTGCCCTGAGCCCGCTGCCTAAAAAGCTCCGAGATAGTCCATCCTCGTGTTGCAAAGATGTCCTTGGGGAAAGGAGATTGAGAGCAGGATGGGGCGGCCCCAGAGGTCACAGCGGCAATCCTGAGGGCACATGGGGGCCCAAAATACTTTTTACATGGCCAGGGGCACCTTCAGGGGATGGGAGTCAAAAAAGGTCAAAATGGTGGCTATGTAGTTGAAACCCTGTCCCTTTTTAATGTGTGAGGCACATGAAAGGTCAGGACTGTGCCGAGTGATAGCCGCTATCTTGACTTTTTTGACACCCCCTTCCTGGATGTGACCTGCAGAAATGTCAGATGGCTGGCTGGATGGCTGGCTGGATGACCATCAAGTTGGTGTCAACTCTTAGTGACCACATAGATAGATTTTCTCCAAGATGAGCCAAAGTAATTACTAGATTGCAATTTGGATGTGAGAGGAGATAATTATGAAATAGGTAACCGGAAAGTAATCATGTACTTACACACATCCCTCTCATGTTGTTCTCTTTCGGGCTGAGCAATGTTATGCAGAGTGCAGAAAATGAATTTTTGGAAAGGAATTCAAGGCCTGAGAGAATGAAAGAGAATAGAGCGAAAACTCTGATTCCCTGCCCTTCTCCTGGCAAGCCATCCTGGCTGCCACTAAATCCGTCCATCGCTTCATAACGGCCCAGGGTTCATCAGTCGTGCTCACTGACCCCCTGCGTGGGTACCAGGATGCTGCATGTACCTCCAGGGTGGTGGCGTGGACCAGCCTCATCCTGGCTGCAAGGCGTTCTCTAGAGAAGAGGTCCTAGCTTGCAAAGAAAAACCCTAGAAGATGCTTGTAGTAAAACTGGGCTTGGGTTGCATTGTGGCTACCAGCCAAAATGTATCCAATGACCTTCCCATTAGCAAGGAATGTGGCGTTTGGCATGGGTACAACTAAGGCTACTAGCTGATCCTTCAGCTTTCCAAATCCCTAAAAAAAACTGTGAACAAAAGCATTATTGTATGAACTACAGGTCATCCTTGTTTAGCAACTACGATTGGGACTGGCAACTTGGTCATTAAGCAGAGCGGTCACTAAGTGAAACCGCAACTGTGCTTATGATCTGACTTCAGCTTTCCTTTGCTTTACAGACCTGCAAAGCAAGGACTGGTCGTAAAGTTACTTCTTCATCACCATCATAACTGCAGGTGGTTGCTAAATGAGGCAGTCGCTAAACGAGGATGACCTGTAGTTTTTACAGCATAGTTGAAAAACTAGCCTAAGTTGCAGGGTGGTGAGGATTGCGTAACTCTCCCCTGTTTCAAAGCCGTTGCTGACCAGGATAGTCTGAGGACAGATCAGATATGAACAACCAGGGGCCACTAAGAGCACACCCCTTCCTCAGATCCCATTTGTAGGAGGCAAGGCTGAAACTGTAGTCCCATTTTTGTTTAAAGGTGCTTAAGGAATAAAATGAGCGCCTTAACCTTGCAGAATATCAAATATCTCCTTGTTCTCCAATTAAATCCCCCCAAAACCACTTTTTCCCAAAATTGAGCCCCAAATCTGGCCAGGTCTAGGACATGTTTGAGATATTTTACAAATTTCTCTCCAAAATAAAGCCCATCTTGACCCACTATGTAACCTGGAGCCTTGTTCTGGAGATGGGCAGACCTATCAAAGGGTTTCATTTCGTCTCTCCCGTTTCAGACCTTAAATTTGCTCCCACCTGTTTCCACGTCAGTTGGCTTTCTGTTTTAAAAATCCGCCTTAAAAAGTGTGTGTGCTTCGGAGCACATTTTTCGTATCATGCCTGCTTTCGCACCCAACGCATGGATTTTGCAAGTATTTGGGTACAGATTTTTTAAAAAATTGGCAACCGTTTTTCAGTACAGAGCAAATAACCGAGATTATTGCTCCATTTTTATTTCGGTGTTGTTTTCCAGCAAGTGCAAATTGAGAGACGTCTGAATGCCAGCTCCGCTTCCATCTTCCTTGGTTCTAATGTGACTGTTCCACTTGTTGATGCGTGCAGTTCTCACTGGGTGTGTTTGTGTGTCTCCTTGCGAGTAACTTTTGAAGCCTGATTTGTGGGCTGTTACCTACCCAACAAGCAGGATTAAAAATTAAATGGGAAACTGGGGAGGGGGAGATGTTTCTTGGAAGCTCTGCTCAGTTCTGCTCTGCTGCCCCCTTGTAGGGAGAGCTTCTGTATCAGGCTGCTAGACCCCACATGGCCACGAGGTGGCCACAAAGAGTTCAGACTTCTCTGTCTGTTGCTGCCCTCTAGTGGCGCCTCTGTTTATCGCAGCTCAGATCTGATCTTCCTGGTTGTCTCTGTTTTGCAGCCTTTCTTCTTTTCTCCTGGATTCATTACTTGTGGGTGGGGATGGAGAGTGGAAAAGGAGAGGGTGCTAGCTGAAACTAGGGAAAGCTTCACAGGCTCACCCATTTTCATCTTCGGATTACCATACCTGGACCGCAAAACGCTAAGCCGCCAGTAGGTGCCAGCAAAGGGCTAGAGTTGTCTGCGTCGCTTGTGGTCTTCCAGATTTTTGCAACCCAGAACCGACAGCCCCGCCCTGGAGATCGCCGCTGTTCCCCGCGTGAGATTTCAAGCGCTGAGCCCAGCGCCGGAGGCTATGCCCGGTTTATGCAATTGCCTGGAATGAAATGTGTGCAAAACAAACTCTTCCCCCCTCCAAGAAATTTAAAAAAAAAAAAAAAAAAACTTTCGCACACCCTCTTGGATCAAAGGAATGCCAAATGTATTTGGTTCCTTTTAATTTTTATTTTCAGCTCCTGAAGTATTTCCGCTGGGCCGTCTTACAAAAAGGCATTTGTCATTTTTGGCCTGAGTTTCTGGAGGCATTTGTTTTCTAGACGTTTCTCTTCCGGGCACTGCTATCCTCAGAGCAAAGGGCTTTGTTTCCCTGACCCGGCTTTGGGGGAAGCCAAAACGGCAGGGTCCTTGGGGAGGGGGGAGAGCAAGGGGGAGGATCACAGCAACCACGTTCCGTGAAGGTGCGTGAACGCCAGCGCCCCTGGCTCCTCACCTAGACAAAAGGGACATGCTCGGCCTGTCTCCAGTCTGTGACCAGTGCGTGCCACTGATGTTCAGTTAGTTGAATTTTCGAAGCCACCCACTCCTCGGCCCCACCCGGCTTTGCAACGCTTTCCCAGCCGAGCATCTTCTGGAGGAGTCAGGCCAAAACTCCCCGCATCTCCAGCCCGGTTGGAGAAGCTGCATCCTCAAGCAGGTGACCCCTTCAGTCCCCTCCTCCTCTAAACTGGAGAAATACCGTGGCAGGGAAGGGCGGATTGGATCCAGGGAGCCCTCCTCTTACACAAACGCCTTCCCTGTGGTCTGACATGCCCCCTTTGAGGCTCCAGGCATGATTAGCGCCTCTCCTTCCCTCCTTAAGCCTGTTGACATTATGCGATGTCTCATCCCCTCCAAAAAATGATTTCGTTTGATCCCGGAGAAGACTGAGCGGAAGCCAGGCTGCGCCTGCCAAAAATGTTGGAGGGTTCCTTCTGCGACGTGCCCAAAGTCTTTATCCCTCTTTCTGGAAAGGGGCCCTGTGTGCCCAGACAAGCCCTTCGCTTGTAAGCCCGCTGCCAGCGGAATTAGCAGCCCCATCGTCTCGTCTCGTCTCTCTCTCTCTCTAGTCACTGTCCTTCGCAAACGGGGCATTCTTTAAGTGCATCAGCTCTGTTTATCCTACAGAGAGGAAAGATTTGCAAACCAGCCAAAGTGTTACCGATTAAGCTGCTTAGCGCTGTGGCATCTGCCTGCCTCAGAAGCCCGGGAATACGCTTGTCCTTTTTTTTAACGCTTTCCCTACCCCAGCGTTTGGCAACTCAGCCTCTTCCAATCCCGGGGCTGCAATTTGTATTTTTGCTGCCCGAGAACTCTGGAAGGGGCAGCCCATCTGGACGGTGCCAGGTTGGGGGAGGTGGTGCCAAATCAGGCATGGATGCCGAGCGAAGCAGGAGGGACGGTGCCCACTTGCAAGTCTGTCTGCATCTTCCGCCTTTTGCCCCGTCCTGTGGACCTCCGTCCCTTGCCACGTGCTCTGCGGACCGTGGCGGTCTTTATTAGGCGCTCTCCCAACGTTCATCTCTGTTCTTTCTGCCTTGTGTGCCCCGACTGCACCAGGCGGGGGGCATGGAATGAGTTTTTAGACCTGGTTTCCGTTTATAATTGTTTACGAGGAGAAAATGCATCATGCAGCAATCAAATCATTATTTCTGTCTGACAGAGTTCTCTAGGTAGATCCCAAAGGTATTTTTTAAAAAGCAGAAGGACAAAAGCAGAAACCATTTAATTACCAGCGCGCTTCTGGGTACAAGTCAAGGCGCTGGTGGTCAGCTATGGCCTTCCCGGCAGGGCCATCTGTCTCCAGCCCTGGCCATCCTACGAAATCCAACAGGGTTGGCATTCTCCAGCTCCCATCATGGCGGGAGGTACGTCTTCTCTCGCACCGGGCCTGCCCTGTGGAACAGTGTTCCCCACCCTGCCAGGTTCACACGACTCCAGCCCTGCTGATCTTTAAGAGTGCCCTGAAGACCTGGTTCTTCTATCGGGGGCTGAGCCAGGATGGTATTTGAGCCTATTGTAATTATACAAGATTTGTGTGTTGTTCTCGGCACCTTACGCTGTAATTTATCGTTTCCTCATCAGATTGTGATGTCTGTAATCTTGTTAACTGCCCAAAGTCGCTTGGCAAGTGGGCAACCCTATAAATTGAATTAATTAAACAAATAATAAGCAGTAGAAACAATACCATCCATTAAACAGCACAGGAAGATGACTGTACAATAGAAAAGGATGCAGGCACTTAAAGGACTGACTTTATGAAGGATAAGACGAGAAGAAATTTCTGGACTTGGTCTTGAAAACACACCCGCATAGTCTTCTAAAAGAAAACTATAATCGCGAGGGCCTTAGATATATCTTCCTCCTCCCTTTTATCTCCAGCTTGTTCTTATCAGGTAGAAATCAAATGGTCTGAATGGGAAATGTTTAACTAAAGGTGCAGAAGCCCTGAACAACCAGACATTTCCTGCGTGCATGTATGATCTGTCACGCCAATGCTGTACTGGAACCTTTGCTATGCTAAATTTCACGCGACCGAAAAAGCTGCAAAGGTTGAGTTTGCGACCCGAGTCCTCTCTAAGTCTGGAGACGACGTTTCTTCGTACTTGGAGGTAGCCCTGGAATATCACGATAGCTTCTTCGCGGATGTTCTGATTCTCTTGACTGGAAAATCCGATCAGAGTGAAGGAGTTTCTCTGAATGATCAGGTGGGGATCATTGCCCCACTTCACCCAAAAATGTACATGGTGAGGGCCTCAGCTCTAAATGCAGGGGGGCAGATCTGCCCCCGTGACTCCCATGGAGAAAAGGAAGAATATCAACAGTGCAGGGAGTCCCCAGTTTAAGAACGAGTTCCCTTCCCAAGGTCTGTCCTTAAGTCGAATTTGTACATAAGCCAGAACAGTATTATTGTATTATACTGTATAAATAGTCTTGTGTAATGAACTCGAACTATTGTGTATTTAACTCGAACCATTGTGTATTTAACTCAAATCATTGTGTATTTAACTCAAATCACTGTGTATTTAACTCGAATTTTGCTACAACGGGCTCCGTTCTTAACCATGGGTCATCCGTAAACCGGAGGTTCTTAACCCGGGGACTCCCTGCATTGCTGAGCTAAGTCATCAGCAAGCCATGTGCCCCCCCTACCCAGGAATGTCCACGGGGGGCGGGGAGGATGAAAAGACTCAAGGTGGCAGTCGCACCCATGTAAACAAACCCTGCCCCCTTTTACGTGGATTGCATATAAAAGGGGTGCCACTTTCATTGCACGTTCGTGGCCACCCGCTTGACTTTTTTGACCTCCCCCACAGATGCCCCTGCCCCCTCCTGTTCATGCTGTCGGATACCTTCCCCCCAATTAAAAAAAATAGGCTGAAAGTCCCACCCACTATTTTTTTTTTCATGCAGCCTCTGGCCCTCCCTCCCCTGAATTAAATAAACCAGAGAGCCCGCTTGGCTGCTCTTCCTTGCCGCCGAATAACCCTGAACAAATGGTAGGTGTGCAAGAAGCAATGGGGGGGGGCTTCTCAAACGGCCCCAGAGGCTTTTGCAGCACGTCGGGGTCCCTTAGCAAGCCAGCTATGAAGGCGGAAACCTTGGAAATGCTTTTCCTGCAGGTTCCAGTCGGACCATGTATGGAAAACCAGGGGAGAAAGGAAACCTCTGTCTAAAGACTATTGTGTTTTCCGGTTGGAGTACATTTTTTATTAGTACAGCAACCCTGCGAGGAAGGGCGAGGGGGCCATGATCATCTGCTGAGCTTCAGGTGAGACCGAGGGCTGGAACTGAGTTTTCCCATCCCAGCCATGCTAAATTACTCTCGGGCAGCTGCAGATGATGTCCGAAAGTCCTCACGGAGAGTTACGCGGTTGGAGATAATCCGACCTTTTCGGCAACCGTCTCCCCACCGCGGGAATTCTTCTTCGCCTGCCCCAGTTTGGTTCTGAATGCAAAGCCTTCTCGGGGGTCACCCGCCCAGAGAGAACCCGTTTCCGACAAGCGGCACGTTTGCAAGCAGCCCTGTCCGCTTTGCCTTCCGCTGGGCTTCGGAGAGCCTCTTTCAGACTCTCCAGCCTCTGCAGGTGAGCCAGGTGGAGCTTCGGAGCGCTTCTCGTGTGGCGTGGCTGCCGCCTTGACTTCCTCAGCCCCGCCCTGCGGACACCGCTGCTCCCGGCCCCAGGTGGACGCTCCCGTGATGGGGCGCGTGCAAAGAGGCTGCGACGGAAAAGCCTGCGCGGCAGGGCGCAGAGCAGCTCTGGGGCCGGGTTCCATTCCGGTGGGGACAGCTTGATCTGGAGGTCCAAGTTCTCCAACCACATAATTCTCCGTGAAGACTTTCGGACATCATCTGCAGCTGCCCGGGAGTAATTTAGCACGGCGTGACAAGCGTTAGGATGAGATCATTTTTCTCCACCATCCCCGTCGCCCCTTTGAGAAACAGGTCAAAGACCCGATTCTGCTGCTCAGAGGCCGAGGCACTTTCTTTCAGAAAGAACGAATGCAGCCCCCACCCCAAAATCCCAGGGGGCGAACAGATTCTTGGCAAAAGTTTGGGAAATCATAGATAAGTCCCCATCGTCTTGCTATTCTCATCATGGTCTGGTTTTCCTGGGTCAGCCAAGTTTGCCTTCATCAGTGTTGGCAGATCGTATGGGTTTCGGGGGTGACATTAAGCCAGACCTGGTCATTTTTGTCGTGGCACGTTGGGTTGATCTCCTGCCTTTCCCCCAAGGAAAAAAGGGGTCATAGGGAGTAGTTGGCAGCAGTTCCTACCTGTGTCTTGATTATAACCGGTCTTGACTACTGCAGGGGCCTGTATGCGGTGCTACCCTTGAGGGTTGTCTGGGAATTGCATTTGGTGCAAAATGTGGGCTGCTGACAGCACAAGGCAGAGAGATGCCATAACACGTGCCAAGAATCTGCCCTGGCCGTAGATTGCCACTGGACACAACTGCAGATGTGGGTGTTAAATAGGTTGATCTTTACTCTTTGATCTGAATTTTTAGTCTCTCTCCTGTGGCTGCCACCAGCAAACATTCTGGGAGTTAAATCCCAGCACCTGGGACTTGCAGTCTTAGTGTATCTGGCGGATAAGCCGTTGGAGGATGTGACGCTTAGAAAGAATTCTGATTAAAAACTAGCAAGGCCTTAAGAGCGCAACTCAGAGGAAACGCCGATCTGAGCAAGGCCAATTAAAGCTGAATTACTACCGTCCTTTTCTCAGATTTCTTTTTTTCTCAATCTCGTCTGTTATTATCGTTACAAGCCTGCTGTCTGGGCTCCGGCAACTGAACATTGCACAAATATTCTTAGAGTTATGTTCAGCGCTTCAGATGTCATCATCCATCACATTATGACTTCGGCCATCTGGATCATTATGGGTCGGTAGCCAAGACCGGGCAGACGGCTTCTTTAATAACGTGAGAAACGAGAAGTGCTTCCCTAGCTGAAATCTGTCTGTCTCCCCCGGCCTTTCACGTATGATGCTGCCCAGCTGCAATTTAATTTCCGAGAAGGATAAATAAAAGCTTTTGTTCCTTCCCTTAGCTAGAGTAGAAACTATGGGGCAGAGGTGTCTCGTGGACTCTCGGCTGCCACTCCGGGAAACTGAGTCGTAGTTGCTGAGGATAACAATGCTGGGAGGCCTGCTTGAGGGCTGGCCAGAGTCTGCCCGCTGGCCGCTGTGGGAAACAGGATGCTGCCCCGGAGGGACCTCTGGCTGCTCCAGCAGCCCCTTGGCCACACTGACTCCAGCCCCCTTCCTCCAAAAGGACTTGCTTGCTGTTGTTGCTTCTCCTTTTCTTCCTGAATTTCCTGGTGTCCCATAACTCTCCTTGACGTGCCGCAGATCTTCAGCCTCCAAGGTCGCCGCTGACGTCTGCGCGGTCCCTCCCTCGCCACCTCGTGCTTCGCGTCTTCCCCTTCCTCAAATGCCTCCTGGACGTGGGGTCGGCAGGATGCAAGGCTGGATGGGGCTACCGAGGTCCTCCTTGCATCGTGCGGGCCCCTCGCCGACTTGGACGCGTCCCGGAGGCTTCCGCCTCGGCCAGCGCTCCCCCACTTCCTTCCCCGCCTGCGTTTGTGCCGCGGCATCTCGGGCAAGAGGCACAGACCGTCCCGTTCCTTCCAAAGCACATCCCAGACTCCCGAGACCTGATTCCCTTTCTCGGTTCTGCCTTGTGGCCTTCATCCCACGTTTTGGTGGCGCTGGTAAGGAAATACTTGTACGCTTTCCAGTTCAGCTGTCTGCGACGCGATGCGATGCGACGCGACACACACGTGCCTCCAAGCCTACGTCTCCATCTCCAGCCCTACTTGGCGGTAACTAGTTTCCTGAACTAGTCGCATTCCAGCACAAGTCCTCCGATGCCCTGTTCTCCAAACCCGGCGGCTGGATTCATACATCGCACCGAGCCATCACCAAACGTGTTGCGCCACGGCTCAGCTCCACGTGTTAAACCTGCCCCGGGTTTTGCAAGGGCGGTGGGAGGTCTTCCCAGGGCTCGGGACTCCCCTGTGGAACTCATCGCCACAAGATCTGGGGATGGCCCCAGAACAGGATAGATTCAGAGGGGAGAGGTCTGGCCGAGGGCTGGGGGTCTTCAAGACTCAGCGTTGCCGCCACGCCGCGCCAGCGTTATTCTTCCAAATTTCTTCCAAGGTGGCTGTGGGAGATTAAGCAAAGTTTGTTCTCCCGCTTTCTTGGGTTTTATTTGTTCACTTTAGATGCTTATTTTATGTGTTCCAGATTGTTTTTAGGTGGTTACGGAATTTTTAGCGGTTGCTGGGTTCTTTGCCGCCCAGAGTCACCTAGTTGTGAGATGGGCAGCTATAGAAAGATGCTTAGTTAGTTAATTAATTAAAATGCAAAGCCATTCCAAGAGAATTGAGGGGGGGGTCCGTCTCTCGCCTTCAAGCCCCCCAGGGGCTTCTGGTTGGCCATTTGGTGAGGAACAGAGCGCTGGATGAAGACGGGCCTTGACTGGATCCTACAGGCTGGTCTCACGTCCTCCTGAAGCCTCGTGCATTTGGAGGGCAGCAAACCGAAGAAGGGAGATCTCGTCCGATGTGCACATTGGGAGGGGCCAGCTGTGCCCCAGCAGCCAAAAAGAAGCTGGGGGGTTCAGTGCCAGGGCCCAGCCTGTGAGATGCGGGGGCTGCCGCCCAGCCTGGCGCCCCCATTGATCAAGCGCTGCGTGCGGGCAGTCTCGTCTTCCCCTCGCCCGGGGTGGGCAAGCGACAGTATTGAGTGACTGTTTGTTCCTCTCCTGATTTTGAGAAAGTGCCGGGCGAACTAATCCAATCTCAGCCAAGCTCTTTAATAGAATTAAGGCTGCCAGCCATTAAGATGAGGGGCTGGAGGCAGCAGAGCGTTCCCCCCCCCCCGCCGGGTGCCGTGCCCCAAATCGCCGGCCTCCTCGTGCCCATCTGAGGTCCGCATCCACTCTTAATTGTCCTAGGAGGAGATGGCATTGATCTTGTGGGAACACGTGTCCCGAAGGGGCCTTTTATTTCATCAGCTTGGCACTGATTGCGGGTTGATCGATTGTGTTGTCCGGGGGCTGTTTCTGCCACGCAGGGCACCGAAACTCAGCCCCGATCTTGTTTTACTGGGACAGGAGCCTTGCCTGTCTGTAAGGCCTCTGTCCGTGCGGGGAATTCAGCCTTCAACACCCCAGGGAGGCTCTGCACGAAGACCAGGAAGAATCCCACCCCCCCAACAATTGCATCTCACCTGGTCGAATAACGTCAAGGGAGTTTTTTTTTTAATTACGTTCTCAATCTTAGTGTTGTAAATCAACTCCCAGAATCAGTGCATGGTATTGTTTTGATGCAGTGATATTTGTGGAGCATCGATCGTAGATTATTAACACTCCAGTGCTGAGATAACTTGGGCTATTGGGGATTTAAAAAAAAAAAGAAGTATTGTATCCATGTGAATTACAGCTTAGGATGTCAGGGTTAATGAGCATAAGATTCTTTGGCTTTTCCATTCGAAGTTGAATAGAAGATTAAAAAGGTGTTGAATATAACGTAAAAAGAATGCTGCAGATTGCATCAAAGTATTCGTTGTACAATGAAGGTTTCGGTCTTAAGCTGATGATGTAGGGTTAAATTCTCCGTTTTTACTTCATGTCTTTTGTACGTGCCAGTGAAGGAAAGAAGTAGATAAACAAAGCAAAGTTGACAAAAATTAAAATGAAAGAAAAGAAGAAAAGAAAAGAGGGGAGGAGAAGGAAGGAAGGAAGGAAGGAAGGAAGGAAGGAAGGAAGGAAGGAAGGAAGGAAGGAAGGAAGGAAGGAAGGAAGGAAGGAAGGAGAAGAGGGAGGGAGGGAGGGAGGAAGGAAGGAAGGAAGGAAGGAAGGAAGGAAGGAAGGAAGGAAGGAAGGAAGGAAGGAAGGAAGGAAGGAAGGAAGACTGTTGGGTTTCTAACTTTCCTCTTTTTGTGCATTTATAAAAAAAAAAATTCAGCAGGCAGATAAGGATGTTGATCCTCTGATAGCCTTAGTAAACGCCCGGCCGATGGCCGCAGAAACAGCTTTGCAAAAGCGAGACCCCCCAGCGAGGTCGCCTGGCTGCGTTTCAGTTCCCCTCCTCTCCTTGCATTTGCAGAACATCGACATCACCAACTTCAGCAGCAGCTGGAGCGACGGCCTGGCTTTCTGCGCCCTCCTGCACACCTACCTGCCGGCTCACATCCCTTATCAAGAGCTCAGCAGCCAAGACAAGGTGAGCTCCTGCCTCCTCCTCCACTAGGGGGCTGCGAGCCAGCGGGCACCTCCCGAGGGTGCCCCCTAGTGGAGGGCAAAGGGATTGCCAACCGTGCAGGAAAACCGCAGGCGGATAATGCTCGTGGACCAGCCGCCTGTTTGGGCTTTTGGGGTGGTTTGATTCTCATGCCCCCTCCCTCTCTCTCCTTTGTAAGAGGAATGTAAATTGGTAAGCAGTTCCCAGTTATGCAAATAAATAACTCAGTCAAATCTTTCATTTAAAACGCTAATTTGTTAACTTAAATTCAGAGGGAAAGCTAATGTTGAAAAGTCATTCTAAATTCCAAAGCAGTTTCTCAACCGTGGCAGCTTGAAGATGGGTGAACTTCAACTCCCAGAATTCCCCCAGCCAGCATCGCTGGCTGGGGAATTCTGGGAGTTGAAGTCCACCCATCTTCAAGCTGCCACGGTTGAGAAACACTGCTTTAAAGAGTCACTGGGAGTTGCTGGGAGCTGGGTGGCATATCAATTTAATAAATAGTAATAATAATAAAATTCCTTCTTTGACATGCAAATAGCACGGGAGCCCAAATTCTTAATTTCTTCACCCTTGTTGCAGGGGTACTGATTTTCTACCCTATCAACTCGCCCAATGTATTATTATTAATAAACGCCCATTATTCATCTGTTGGCTGTTGTGCTGCCCTGTTTTAGCGCTCAGCGGTTTGTAGGCCTACGAGAAACACTCCGGCGACAACAACCCACAGCCAGATCCAGATACGTTTTTCCGCCGTGAGGAATAACCCACGCGTAGAGGAAACAGAAGCAGATACTGTATTTTTGAACGTTCTCATACTTCCTGCACAGCAGCCCTGAGCTGCTTCGTAAAAGGGAGGAAAACAGGGGAAATAATTACAATTAAATGGCTCCTGTTTTGCAAGAAGGAGTCCGGATCTTTGTGGGCTGAGATCAGGCAGAAGCACCCGGTTTGTCTCGACCCATAATGCGGGACTTGAAACGGGGTCTTCTCCGTGGTGGTGCTGCAAATAAAGAATTAGAGCAGTGTTTTGCAACCTCAGCGGCTTAAAGATGGGCGGACTTCAACTCCCAGAATTCCCCAGCCAGCCAGGCTGGCTGGGGAATTCTGGGAGTTGAAGTCCGCCCATCTTTAAGCCGCTGAGGTTGCAAAACACAGAATTAGAGGAAGTTGGTTTGACCTGAGTCCCCAAATGCACCTCGAAGGGAAACAGCTGGCGTAACTTACGGGCTGACAAATACGTTTCTCTTTTGGAAAATGGGTTTAAACTGGGTGTTTTTAACGGAGGCAGTGCACGGAATAGCATTATTTCAAATAAATAAATCCCTTCCCAGGTTAAATTTTGCACTGCAGCTGAAATACTGTCAGATCAGCCCCTAATTTGGAGAGTTTGGGCAGATATCACACGCCAGAGAACGCCCGCGCGCGCACACCCTTTTGACATCATTCCTGCAATCGCTACGGACGATTGATTGATTCATTGATTACGTGCCGTCAAGTCGTTTTCGGCTCCCAGCGAGCCGCTCGATCGATTTACTGCAAGCGTGCGTTTGCTATTTGTTTAAAAGATGTGCATCGTAACCCTGGGCGGTTTCCTAACGGTGATAAAAGCAAGAAAAAGCGTGAAAAACCAGCCCATAGATCCATAAATCAATAATAAAGCAAGCAAGGAAATCAGTCATGTCTGTGTAAAAGGAGAGGTTATCCGGGTGTCTGCAAAAGCGTCCAAAAAAGTCAGTGCAGCTGTGAGTGTGCAAAGCCCTCTCCCTTTTTTAGTTAAAATATACTCTCCAGTGGGTCTTATTTTTAATTTATCTTTGCTCCCCTGCTTCCTTTGAGCAGAGGGGTGGGCTATTTTGGGTCGACCTCAAGGGATTTGAGGGCTGTGGCTTCCGACTCAGAAGTTTTATTTGCATCCAGTCCCCTTTCTTTCGCCCTTTCTCACTTCACTTCCCCAAATAGTTCTATCTGTCATTCCCAAATTAACACCCCCCCGCAAAAAATGTACAGACTACACCTCCCATCGTCCACATCCAGCACTGCCATCGGCTGTGCCAGTGGGGAACCTGGGACGATTCTAGTCCCACCTCTCTGGATGCAGACAGTGAAAGAGGAACTAAAAAGAGTTACGCGAGAACATAAACGTCTGCAAATGGGTTTCATCGGCAGTTTTCCTGGATTTTAATTAACTTTACGATTCCCGATAATAACGCTATTACGCTTTCTGCGCTCTACAACTTTATTATCAGGCGGGAAGGGCTATTTTGACTGGCTAACTGACGGCATTATCTTTGTCGCCAGCCACCCTGAATCTCCGGAGGGAGAGCGAGGTAAGAGTGATATAAATAAATTCCTGCGTGCATTCATAAACTTGAGAGAGACCTGCACGCAAGTTAAATAGAGAGATATATATTAAAAGCCACCTCCGGGGTTGTAGGGACACCAAATCATGAATTTAGAATTTAATTCAGTCCAAGGAGAAGCAAGATGAGAGAACTCCTCCTTTTCCAGTCTGTGTATTATCAGCAGCCAAGGAAGCTGTAGACAATGTTTCTCAACCTTGGGCACTTTAAGACGTGTGGACTTCAACTCCCAGAATTCCCCAGCCAGCCTTGCTGGCTGGGGAATTCTGGGAGTTGCAGTCCACACATCGTAAAGTTGCCAAGGTTGAGGAACACTGGTCCAGGGTGACACAGCTGTCCTTTTGCAAATCTACCAAAAGACCTGCAGACTTTCTCAACTCCCCAGAATACTCACCAATCCTTCTTCTACGGCGATGTAAGTAACTTGGCGTCTACCCTTTACCGGGGCTGCCTTCAGCAATTGTGAGTTGCTCAACTGGGCCAACCCAAAGTCTAAAACCGACCCCTAGTCCTCAAGAAAATTGAGGAAGAGGGGGGTCTTTAAAAGGGCAAAGCCAGAAAAACTAGAAGTTCGATTTTAGAAAGATATATTTTGGTTCCACTGCCTCCCCTCCCTCCAAATCGCCTCTCAGCTCAGCGTGCATTGGGAACTCACTCAGCTGCATTTTGCCAAATAAGTTTTCCTTCTTTATTTTTTCCTTTTGCCCTGTGGACAGCCGAACAAGGAAGACAGAGACTAACCTGGAGTGAAGCTTAAATGCCTCTTGGGAGTTTCCATGCAGGCTGTGGGTGGAGACGAGACAAAGTGCAGCTGATCGGGAGTGAGGGTTTAACCTTTTCCTCCTCCTTCCTCTTGCTAACCCCTCTATTGAGGCTGCTGTTTGGCCCGCCAGCTTGGAGGTTTCGCTCCAGGAGTGGCTGTTTTGTTCCACTGTTTATTTAAGTGTTTAAATATTGCCTTGACACATGCACACCGAGGCAAGTTTCTACAGCCCGTTGCTCAAAATAGATCACAGTAAAATGTCTAATAATAGCAAGGAAGTCAGCCTACTGGGCAGTTAATATAAATGATGTCTTAATGGTACATTTAAAGGGTGGGCGAGTCAACCAGCCCTTGGGGGCTTAATTCCACTGCCCGGATGCCACCACTGGGGAGATCCTGTTTGCTGCATCACCACCAGCCAAGCCCCTGAAGGTGTTGGGGGGTGTTCAAGGCTTCCAGCGAGGCTTGTAGATGGCAGCTGGTCAGGCTGACAGGAGAATAGGCAGTCCATGCTTCTTCTTTTTTTAATGAATCTATTTAAAAGACTTTAAAAGGCTTTTATGTTCCTTGCCCTACTCATTTTTCCTTTGCCACAGAAAAGAAACCTCCTTCTCGCGTTCCAAGCGGCTGAAAGTGTTGGAATCAAACCCAGTTTGGTAAGTCGGTTTGTGGCTTTGTGTTCCTGGGGAGGGAAGGATCAGGGCTGCAGTGCAGGTTCGGGGAGAGGGGTAGGCAGAGAGGCTCCCAAGAGGGGGAAAGGCAAGGCTGGCTCCCACGGGCATTGCTAGAGGTGGACCCCAAGTCGCTCAGGTATTTTCCCCTAATCTGTTAGGACTGGGGCTCCCGTCATCCCCTGCCAGCACGACCCATGCTAGCTGCAGAAGATGGGGGCCGTATTCAGCCCCTCTAGAGGGTGTCCATCAGGAAAGGACGGGCTTTGCTCAGATCCTGCAAGCCAGTCGAGGCTTTGGGGGAACTCAGCGCCCTTTAATCGGCTCCACGTTCTGGCCCGCACGTTCCCACCTTCAGGCGTCACCACCAAACCAAGATGCCTTCAGAGGAAGCGCTTACAAACCCTGACAGTTCCAGCCTGTGCGCTTCTCTCTCACATAAATCATCATTGTTTATCCCTGTTTCTTTGCAAGTGGATGGATTTTTCCACTACTTATATGTATGCACAAACTTGACAGAGCTCGATGCGGTTCTTATGAGGAAGCCTCTTTCTCTTCCCTGTCGATTGCACATCAATCAGCGTTACAACTTTTAGAAAGCGCCTTCCGTGCACCCACAGGCACGCCAACCAGCCACATACAGTAGAGTGCAAGGGCTGTTTGCAGCCCGGAACAGAACAGGTTGGCATGCTCAAACAAGCGCGTCTCTCCAATTCTCTTTTTGGGGGATTCGGGAGCAAAATCTGGCCACTGTTTGCTGTTTGGGGTGGTTTTTATGAGCAAGCTGATGCACCACTGCAAGCGTGAAAGCCTTGGCGCCAGGGTACTTCGCCTTCCGAAACAGCTGGGTCAGGGAAGGCTTCTTAACAGCTGTTTCTCACAATCTGTGCGCTTAAATACATTGCGCCATTTAAAAACAAATAAGCAAAAGGGAGTTATTTGGGTACATTTAAAAAAAGACTCTTTCCTCAACCACGGCCCCAAAGTTACCTGGAGTCTCGTGCGGAAACTCTGTGCGTTTTGCAGACGTCAGGAAATAATCGAACTCCAGAAGGAGGAAAAGTCTCTAGCTGGTCCTCTGGGTGGCTGTGTCAAGCCTCCACCCTGAGAAGCAGTCTATCTCCCAGTGTCAGTTTCAACCGGGAGGGGCTAATAGTGGAAGGGGGTGGTCGTCTTCAAGCCAGTTTTGCAGAACCTTTGCAGGAGAATCCAGCTGGCCGCTGTGGGAAGCGGGCCGTTGGGTTGCAGAGAGCTGGGACGGTCCGGCGGGGATGTTCATGAGATCCCCTTTAGTTTTCCCACCCTGGAGTCCTGCCCGTCTGCACGTCTCTCACCTGGCTGCAAACTTAACCTCAGCTTTGGCTATAAAAATACCTCCGCTAAAAAAAAAATCAGCATCACCCACTCAACCTTCAATCCACAGCTGATTGAAATATATAAATTCGCACGCGCACACGCACAGGTGTATACGTGCAAACCCAGAATCATGCAGTTGTCAGGTTTTCCCACAACTGCACGAACCAAAGTCATTTTTTTCCCCAAGTCTCCCCTGAGCGGAATCTTGGATCCTTTCTTCCTTGCCCCCTTTTTAAAAAAACGCTTCTTATTCCACGTCTCGCTTCTTCAAAGCACTGGATTGGAGTCGGCCTGGCTGCCTTTTGATCTGCGGGGGCCATGCCAGCGCGATTAAATGGCTGCTGTTCCTGCCTTCAGCTTCTGGGCACCCCAGGGCGGGGGCACAGCTGACCCGCTTGGCGGAGCTCAGAGGAGGAATCTCCAGCCTGGGCCACTGGCCAAGATCGGAGCGTCTCTCGCCTCACTCAGGGGCTTTACAGAAGTGCCAGGAAGCTTCAGAAGGCAGGAAGGAAATGCCACCAGGGAGGAGGGTTTACGATCAGGGTTGGCAAACCCTTGATCCTTGCCAAGGGTTGCAGAGGCTCAGTAGAGACCCGCTGGGGTTCTCTTACAGCCTTTCCCCCCCAAATTGAACAATTATTTGCTGAATTTCCTCCACTTTCTATTTATTTTCAAGCTCTTTCTCTCAGCATTCTGGCCCTTGCTCATCTGTCTGTCTGTCTGTCTGTCTGTCTGTCTATCTATCTATCATCTGTCTCTCTCTCTCTCATCTGTCTGTCTATATCTATCTATGTCTATCATTTATCTATCTAATCTGTCATCTATCTATCAATCATCTGTGTGGCCATCCATCTGTCCAATTCTGCCTTCCTGAAATGTTGACTTCAGCTCCCAGAATTCCCCATGGGGCTCTTCTCTCTGGGAATTCTGGGAAGTAGGAAGTCCACTCATCTGGATGGTGACCAGGGAGGGAAAGATTAGCCCGTGGAGTAAACAACCCGCTGCTCGGCTGGGTTCCTCTTCTGCTTATCCTCTGCCCCTTCTTGCCACCTTCCCTTCCCTCCCACAGGAGCTGAGTGAGATCATGTACACCGACCGTCCAGACTGGCAAAGCGTCATGCAGTACGTGGCCCAGATCTACAAATACTTTGAGACTTGAGGCTGGCCAAGGAGGAGGAGCACGAGGGGCCACTGAAGAAAGACCACCCAAAGCACGCAATCACTTTAGAAGAGCCCTCCCTCAGTTGATTCCCGCTCGGCAAAGGATGGCCCATGCCAGATGCCAAGATGCGCCAGGGGGCGGGGGGGCCTTCTTGGCTGGAAACATTTACAAGGGCAAAATGCCCGACCGTGCCAAAAAGACACTTAAGGACAAGGGCCCAACCACGGGGCACAAGGGCTCCCGCATATCACTCAACGTAAAAACAATTCTTGCTATTCTTTCCCCCCACAAAACCACGCTGCCCCGGGCAGGCTTCCCTTTCGCCCTCTCCCCGGTGGGTCTCTCCCAGCATGGCCTCATCCCCATGTTGAAAAAAATGAGCAGCCGCCAGGAGCTGGAAACTCTGGACAAGCGCAGGGGCCTCCCTCCCAACCGTGCTGAAATCCTCTTTCTGAGGGCCTCGGAGGCCACCAGCCGGGGCCCAGGGCCACATCCGAACGGGAACCGGAATTGCAGGAGGCTCCGTGCTCACCTTGGGATGATTAATGGCCCAAAACCGGATTCACCCCTCAGCAGTTGCGCCTTTCCCTTGGGGTGCTGTGAAAATGGCAGGAGGGGCGTCAGACCCAGGCAAAGGAGGGTGACGTGGCCTGGTGTCACTTTTCAGCTGCTGCATTATTGGGGAGGAGTTCTCCAGTTCTCCTTTCCATGCACATCCACCGTCGGGTGGATAGAGAGGCCCACGGATCCACAGGGTTTGTAGACCTCGAGGAACAGGAAGAACTGTGGGGGGCAGAGGGACAGGGGCCTGAAACCCTGCGGTTGCCAGCCTTTTCCACCAGCCAGGGCTCCTCTGCTGTTCTTGCTGCATTCCACCCGGCAGAAATTCGGTCAGCCGCATTTGTCCTTTGCAGGCCGTGGACGAAGAGATGGGCAAAGGCTTTGCACGCTGAATACCGACCAAGCGTGCAACTGATAAGAGCCCAGGAGCCATTCCAAAGACGTTGGCGACTCCTAAAGTCAGAGCCTCTGCAAATCAGACGCGGAGGAGCCGGGTCCCTTCCGCCTGACCAGAACAGCGGCTCGGCCAGTCTGCAGCCTGATTAATAAGAGTCTGGCGGATTTATGTCCCTGTCCGGCCGAGCGCGCTGCGACTGTCTGAAGCGATTGAGATGGTGGAGACCCTCTGCCGCTTTTCAGCACCCTTCGGGGGTGGCCCGGCAACGTCGTCTGGGCAGGAGCCGGCCACGACCGGCATCTCTGAACGGGTGGAACGTCGGAATAGCTTGGGGTGACAAAAGATGGTCCAAGGTACCGCGTGGGCTGTGGGCCGTAGCCTGAATGCAGCCACGTAGACTGCCTTTGGGTTCCCAGATCCCCGCCAAGTGCAAAATGGCGGAAGGAGCCTGGGCCGTGGACATGCCCAACACTCTGGGGAACCGGAAGCTCCTGGTGACACGATGGCGATGTGGCCACGGTTGTGAGCAAAGATCAACGTGGGTTTCTTCCTGCCATTGCCAGCTGAGATCATCTGCAGAAGGGGACAGGAGTCCAAGCGAGGGGCCTTGGCCATCCCAACAAGGTGGTCTCGGCGGGGTCTTGCAATCCCCCAGCCCCCCCCCAAACACCCCTGTTGCTGGCTTGGAAGAGAGCTGAAGGAAAGCCGTTGCTGGAAACTCTGCTCTGCATGCCTAGTTTGCGTCCCCTCCGTCCACACGAGTGGTTCCCGAACTGACTCGGTGGTCTCGTGCCATACTGGGCCCTTGGCCCGTAGGTCAAAAGCATTTTCCCCTTGCCCAGCAGACCCCCAGCCCTCCCCTTGTTTGCAGTCGGGGAATGAGACTAGGTTTGGGAGTGTACAAGATTTGGGGGGGGATTGAGGCGAGGTCTCCCTGCTCCTGTCTCTTGAGGACTAGAACCTTAGGAGAATGCTTTAAGACAGGGTTTCTCAACCTTGGCAACTTTAAGGTGTGTGGACATATTTTGGGGGATTCTGGGAGTTGAAGTCCACACACCTTAAAGTTGCCAAGGTTGAGAAACCCTGCTTTAGCCATAGGGTTCACCTCTGCTGTTGAGGGAGGGTCTGTGGGGCAGATAAGGGATCCAGGCAGCCCATGGCGAGGGGTTGGCACTGTGCCCATCCTTTGCCACAAACAGCTGGTAACAGATGCTGAAGATGTGTCTGGGAGACAGAACTGGAGGACTGACGTGGCTGCGGTCCTTGGGAAACGCCGCTGGCAACGCTTTGGGGAAAGCTGGCATGTCTGAAACGAGGGGGAGCAAATTGCATGCCCGTCTTCGCTGGCTCCCCACCATCTTCCCCAGCTGGGCTGCTGCAGCGAACAGCGGGCCTTGGAAGTCAGTGAATGCAGCCAATCCCAGCTGCGGGAAAGTTAGCTCTGTGCGGCAGGAAATGCTCCAGGACGTTGGGGGACGCAAGGGTGCCAGTGGGCAGGGGTGGCGCAGGAGCCAGCAGGGACTCGAGGAGTGTGACTTCCCCCCCAACTTTTTTTGGGGGGGGTGCTTGGCAGGGAGCGGAGTTGTTGCAGAGGTCAGAGGCAGGAGACGCGTGAGAGAAGGAGGTTGAAGTTGAGAGGGTTTGAGGATGGCCGTCCATGGTTGGAAAGGCGCGCCTGGCATCTCTGGGAAAGGAGGTCGGGGCCGGAAGGCGGGTGGACAGAGTAGCCGTCCAGAGAGAAGCCAGGGCGCCACTGGAAGAAGGGAATTGGCACGTACCCCGAGGAAAGAGGACCGTGGCCCGGCCGGAAACGCCTGTCCGGTGGGGAAAGTTAGAGCCAGAGGGGGACGGGGACTGGGAAATTGCTCCAGTGGTGTCTGGCTGACTTTCCCTCCCTTGTCCGAAAGAAAGAGCCCTCCAAAGTCATCTAGTCCAACCCCCCCCCCAACAAAGCATTTTGGACAGATGGCTCGCTGGCCTGGGCTGGAAGGTCTCCAGGGCAGGGTCTTCGTTGGCACCCTCAGGAAACGCCGTCTTTGCTTTCCCTGGACCTCTTGGCTCTCCCTGCTGCCGTCTCTTGAGGACTAGAACCTTAAGAGAATGTCTTAAGACGGTGTTTCTCAACCTCGGCAACTTTAAGATGGGTGGACTTCAACTCCCAAAATTTCTGGGAGTTGAAGTCCACCCATCCTAAAGTTGCCGAGGTTGAGAAAACATGCTTTAAGACACATACAGGATTCCCTTCCCCAGGGTGGGCTAAGCTGCCTCTCCCTTGCCCCCAAATCCACGGGGCCCCCATCTCTCAGGGCCCCCCCTTCCTTGGCCAGAGTGAAACTCGTCTTGTTCTGAGCAAGTGGGAAAATCGGAGAAGGTTGGTTCTTCCAAGGAGGCCACCGGAAGCCATGGTTAGTTTCCAGGGTTTTAGGCACTAAACCACTGTTACACAAGCTGGCTAGCCCCAGGGGAGCTCCCCCGCTCTTTCTCCTTGGTCACTAAATGTATTATTATTTCACTTCTTACACTGGTATGGCTGCCCCTCCAAAAGACTCTGGGCGGCTATACCAATAAATAGTTATTTTCGTCTTTTCGCTACTACCTCCTCCCCCGTCCGAATTTAGGGTATGTGCCGTGTGTGCGTGCAAAACTTCTTCAGGGATTGGGTGGGTGTTTTGCACACCCAGATCCAGAAGTGCATCGTGATACTGTCAAGCTGGGACACGCCCACCTTTTTTGCAGGCCTCGCCATGCCAAAAAGGGGCGGGGCTCCAATGGCACGGCCTTGGCTGCCATCTTGACTTCTTTGACCCCCGACGGCAGGCGTCCTTCTATTCAACCACAGCTTCTGGCCTCTCCGTTCTCCGAATGGGTCGCCGGCTCTGTCCCACGTCTGCGTGGTTCTCATCGGGAGTCCGCAGGGTATAGTCCAGAAAGTCAAAATGGTGGCCCCGACAGCACGATTGAATCTCTGCCTGTTTTTTATGCGCGGCGATCACACCTTGACTTTTTGGACCGTTCCCTGCCGGTTCCACGGGTGCCCGTGGATTTTCCCAATAAAATGCATTCAGCAGGGTGCCAGTCCTGTGCAAGGCGCTCCTGGACTGCTGCTGGCACGCAAAGAGCCCAGAAACGTCGGTGTCCCAGGCGTGAATGGCTTCTCTGCAGAGCCACCAATTTCTACAGCTGTGGCCACGAGCCACAGAGCCACCAAGCTGATTTTTACTGTACTTTTCAGGCATTCGTGGTTTCTGAGTGTTCCTTCCTCTGCCCCAGGGTTTCTCAACCTTGGCCGCTTTAAGATGGGAGGACTTCAATTCCCAGAATTCCCCAGCCAGCCATGCTGGCTGGGGAATTCTGGGAGTTGAAGTCCACCCATCTTAAAGTGCCCAAGCTTGAAAAACACTGCTCTGCCCCTTTTTAAAAAAAAAAACTTGCACATGTGCCAACTTTGCCAGATGTGGTCTCTCCCTCCCCGGCTTCCTCAACCAGGTTTTTCTCGACATGGGCTAGAAGTTTGCCCTCAAGTACAAACCACTGAGATTTTGCATCTCTGTCCGGTGAAGGATGGAAACGGCAGATTTGTACCAAGAGCACACCAGAATGTACAGCGCCCGTGCGGCAAGTTTGGTCAAGCCTGGGTGTGCTGCCACCACGTTTTTATTTAAAAAAAAGCCGCAAGGGATTAACGTTATTGAAACAGTTAGCGCAGGGTCTGCCTAATATTTCTAATAAAGACGTTTTGTTTCCGAAGCTGGCTGGGCCTGGCGCGATTGTGTTGAACTCGCTCTCGTTCCTCATGCCAGGGGTGGGTGGGGGACCCGTGGGGAGGGCATGGCGAGCCCGTGGGGAGGGTTGAAGCCATGCTGTGGGCACTCCCTCGCCCAGTGGATGCCAACCCTCAGCCTGGTAAAGTTTATTCTCTGTCACCTCCGTTCCATCTGGTGGGGTTCAAAGGCCTTTTTGGAACTTGCGACAGCACCACGTTATTTTTTTTTTTTGTAATATTAAAATTATTCTTTAATTTTTATATTTTATTTTAAAATTAAGAGTCCAGAAGGCGTCAAGGTGGTGCAGCGGCAGGGTGGGGTGGGGAAGAGGCTTGGAGAAGAAAAATCGGGGAAAAGGGTAAATGTCTCCTGCCTTTAAGACGGGGTGATGGGCTGGTACAGATCTTCTCTTGCGGGTATTTTGACCGTGGTTAATCTCTAAAGTCTAGGCGGGGCTGGCCAGCCTGTTAGTCTGTGGGTGAGAGGCCACTAGGAGATCCCCGGGCCGTAGGCTAGACTGAGAAGTTAAAAAAAAAAAAATCCACCCTGAAGACAAGCCCCATCAAGCCCTTTCTGTAGAGTTAGCCAGAAAACTACAGGGATGTTTCCATGTAGCCACGAGCGTTTTAGGTGACAGCTGCTCCTTGGAAGCGCAAGAGGACTTGGATGGGAGACCACCAGGAAATCATAAAGGTGGAGGTTGAAAGCCAATGGAAGACGCCAATGGAAACCTCTCCTTCTACCACGGAAACTTGCCTGGGTGTGTCCACGAAGTCAGTAGGAGCCACGTGGGACGAGCAGGCAGCCTTCCTTCCAAGGCAGAAGAAAGCCACGTTCTCCGTGGGGTTGGTGGGAGAGGCCCCAAACTGCCAGTAGGTCTGTGGCCGACTCTGTGCTATGAACCCATAGCTGCTGCGGCTTGTAAAGCAGCATTTGTGGATTAGGGTGTGGTGCGATCCCAGCTAGCTCTGGTTTATTCCGCAAACCAGGATCAAGCAAACTGCAACGTGTGTGTAAAGAGCGACTTTAAGCGTAGTTCGGTTGATGCTGTTTATCTGCCTGGGCACTTATTCTAGCCCAGAATATTCACGGGATTGGTTCCTGGCCATCCTTTTACCAACACCCTGCAAGGTAGGCCAAGGGCGTTCGCTGCCTCCTGGGAACATGGGGGCAAAAGACACGTGGAGACCACCCTTGTGGAGACCACCCAGAGCTGCCAAGGGGCTGTTGATGCTCTTTTGCTTTTCAGTGGGGCAAAGAAAAAAAGGGGGGGCAAATCTCAGCCCCCAAACCTGTGGTTGCCCCATTGCAGACCCAAACAGAGGAACCCCCCTACACCGGTGTTTCTCAACCATGGCCACTTTAAGATGGGTGGACTTCAAGTCCCAGAATTCCCCAGCCAGCCATGCTGGCTGGGGAATTCTGGGAGTTGAAGTCCACCCGTCTTGAAGTGGCCACGGTTGAGAAAAGCTGCACATTTGAGAAATGCCCTGTTCCAGCAGGGGCTTGGCATAGCTGTCCATGCCAGTTTTGGGGCTTCTCCCTCGCCCTGCTGAAATTCCCCTGCCTTGGGGGTCTTGGGGGCCCAGAGACAAGGGTTCCAAAATGTCATTTGCCCCCCCCCCCTTTTTTCTGTTTTGCAAGAAGGCCACTCCATGGAAGATGCTTGCCGCAGGTGGTGGTTGGTGCCATGAGGAGGACTTGCAAGAAAACCTTGTGCCATTCAGAGCCCGCTTTCAACGTCCAGCCGGCCAGTTCTGCCCTCCTCAGAGGAATGCCATTCCACCCAATCGCCCCCCAAAACGACCCCTGCAGGATGTGGGTCGCATTTGGGGGGGATTAGTTCCCCTCCCGTGCATGTGTACGTCCAACTTTGGGGTCCCTACCCCACAGCCCCCTGAAACGGTGCCATTGATTCAGCCCCCCTAATAAGTGACAGCCTTCAAGGCTGAGCTTCGGAAAGAGGCTGAATTTCACAAATTGTGGTGATTCATCGTGGAAGAAACCTCTCCCATAAATTTCTCCAAGAGTTTAAGGAGTTTAAACTGGAGACCGACACACAATTCATTTGAAACACAGATTGTTTATTACGGCGCCAGCTAAACTCCAATACTCTAAATAATAAATAGTTTGTGCTTCGATGGAAGAAAACGTTGGGTCCCCGTTATTAAAGAACTCGGGGAAATTTCCCCTGCCCGATAAGCTGTTGCTGTTATGTGCACGCTGTCTTTTTATAGATATTAAGCCAAAGGTGGTTTATCAGAAATAAAAGGACTAACTTCTAGAAACACGTAACACAAACTTCCAGAAATCATTAGCAATATTGTTAGTCACACAGAAAACTGTGTATATTTAATGATTAATTGCATTCTTCTTGGATCCAAGATAAACTTGCTTGAAGTGCTGGTCCCGCTGCCCTTCCCCCAGTGGCTTCAGATATTCAATTATAATTTTAAAAATGATGAAAGGTCTGCTTTCCAGGAAGACCCCCACCCCACCCCAAAAATCTGGCATTAAAAGGCAATTGTGACCACCTCCCCCAGATTGCACATCCTTGCTAAATAACAAGGGAATCCCATGGAATCTCGGAAGCTGTCGGGTGGTTTAGTGGGATCCACCAGCCCAAAGGGGTTGGGCTAGATGTCCTCTGAGGACCCCCAGCTCATACATTCTATAACCAACTGAGCACAGTTCCCAAGCGGTCGAGCAAACCTTTCCCAGCACCGCAATCCGGCTGCGGAGCAGCCGCTGAATGCCGGCAAAGCGAGGTTCAATTTTAGGAAAGTGTTCAAAACAGAACCGCTTCAAAGGCCTTTTGGCGTTCGAATGCAGCCATCGAGTTGTTTACTTCTTGCAGGTTGGGTTGGGTCCCGCTCAGAATTCCCTTTCTGATAAAAACTTGTGTTTTTAATTTTGGACCGTTCACTTTCGATGGTTACCACAGATGTTTTATTGCAATTTATCGATTGCAACCTGCCAAGCAGTCGAGAGATGGCAGTGAGACAAAAGCTGTATAAATAAATAAGTTCTCAGAAGCTCTGAGCACGGCAAAAGTGCCCTGTTGCCAACGGCACTAAAGCTGCCGAGAAAGCCAGGAACACCCACAGGGTGACCCTGCCTGATCTCTTCCTCGCGGTCTCCCCAATGGCTCACCCAGCAAGGACCCCCAAGGTCATCTCCGCCCAGATCCAGAGGTAATGAGATCCAGATGTAATCCATTTCCCCCAAAACTTCGCTGACCTGCAGTATCTGTGTTGTAGCAGAGCCTTCCTCCTAAGAGAGGTCCATCCAAAGCTCTCCTCCGGGGAGGGGGGGAGACGTTCATTTTATTTTACGATTTATTTTACAATTTCTAGGTCCCACCGTTCTGCCCAAAGATCACTCAGATTCAGACCCTTTTTCTATCTTTCTTTTCCAGAAACATTCAGCGTGCTGATACTTTCTGAGCACACACAATCCTTGCAACGTTTGGGCAATTTTTTAAAAAGGATCGTTTTGCCTTCTGACATTGATTTTAAGGTTTGGTTATACATTTTGCACTTTTGCCTTTTAAAGTTCTTTGCAAAATACTGGAATCTCCCTTTGATTTCTCGGCTGCATTTTTCTTGGCACACACTGCCGGAGTTTGCTAATAGAAGGGAAGTTAAGTCACGCTGGCATCGTGGCGCTTCAGAAACCGTCATAGGATCCAGCGATGCTCAACACCATAAAAAGCTAATCAAACCCCGTGTGTCGAATTCTTAAAATTTAGCATGCCAGCCATTAATTCAGAATCCCAATAACTTGATAAACGTTTTCCTTTCATTTTCCCGTGGATTGCTATCATTTTTGCAGACTTTCACTCCTTCCTTAATTACAATTTTTCCCTGGATAGATCCGTGTAATCTGCTTATCAGTTTAGGTGTACCTTAATCTATGGTTCTTGAATAAACCACATTTGGCTGGGTTCGCGCCTTGCGTTGAAGCTGAAGTCTGACCAGCGTGCTAGGTGGATATTGTCCGGCCAGCCTCGCCTACCTCGTAGGGTCTTCTGAGGATAAAAAGACTGTGGCAAGAAGGCTCTTTGGCTATCTTGGAGGACCAGCGGTCCAGGGATGAGAGACCTAAACTAATGATGATTCATTAGCGTGGCTGCAAAGTTGCAGGCAGGATCTCTTCCTCCAGCCTGGCTGCCTTCACTTCTGCAGGAAATTGGGGCGAGGAAATGAGGAAGTCTTTACAGCACCCGGTGCAAACGGGCAGTGAATGTGCCACAGAGGGCGTTGTGCAGAGCGAGCGCATAACGCGCCCGATCCAAGGATGCTTCTGCACTTCTATGAGCCCACACCCTCTGGCCAGCAGCCACCCACTTTCTCTTTCGCTTCACATAGAATAGCCACAAAGAACTGGGAAAACTGGACCACGCAGCCTGGGAGGGCAGAAATAAGAAGTTTGCCGCTCCCCCTCCTGCCTCCCAAAGTCCTCCCCACACCCCAGCACACAAACCCACAGGCAGGACTTCGAAGGCAGCAGCGTTCTCTGCCCCGGCTGCTCTCTTCAAAACTTGGCGTTCAAGGTAGACTGCCTTGAAGCAGTGAGGCTCTGGCTCAGCCGGACTGCTCGAACCAGGGCACCTTTCCAGATGTGGTTCGCTACGATTCTGGCCATCTCCTGCTGGGCTGGAGCAGTAGTCAACCCCAGTAAATAAAGGAATAAAATAAACACCCACACCAAATTGGGTTTGTGTCACAGGGCCCCAAGCACCGTGCTGTACTAATATTATGAAGAGGGAGAGTCATGATTTTCAGCTCCGCTTCTGTTAGTACTAAATATTTATCTCATTCCCCTTCCGTGGCATTTAATGGAGCATCTGTGATTTTCCCCTTTTATCCTTACAGCAGTGTTGTCCAAACTTGGCCGCTTTAAGATGAGTGGACTTCAACTCCCAGAATTCCCCAGCCAGCATTCTGGGAGTTGAAGTCCACTCATCTTAAAGCGGCCAAGTTTGGACAACACTGTCTTACAGGAACTCGGGGGGGGGGGGCGGCGTGACTCGGGCCGAGGAGGAGGCACTGGCCGACACTGAGGGCTGACCGCACCCAGCCCTCTGGAGCTGCTGAATGACCAGCCCCGTCCTCTCTGGCCAGCGGCCACACCGCTCGGGGGAGATCAATCCTGAACTCAAGCCTTCAGACCGGAAAGCCATCCCGCTGGGAAAATCAGGTGCGACTCCCGGCCCACCTGCCCATCCCAATCCTTTGAAACCAAGAGGATGCCCAACCCGAGCAGCCGGGGGGGCCGTGTGTGTGGGTCGGAGTTTTGCAACTGCTGAGAGTTTAAATTCCAACCCGAGGGCTGGCCGGAAGTGCACCCGGGTGGCATTTCGCTGCTTTGTTAAATTGGGCCAGTTAATCTGCCTTAAATTACCCCCGTGATTATCTCGCCACCACGTGCCTTATAATATTACCTGCACTGCCAGTCGATAAACCAAACATTTGCAGCGGCTCGCGGGAGCGACATAATATTATGAATGGCTTCTGGCTTGGATTTATTAGGGAAGAGATGCAGCGGCTTTCCGTCAGCCCTCGGCAGAGAGGCGATGGTACCTACCTGCTGGTAGGCGTTAATGCCAAGGAAGGATGGCTAGAACGATCAATCGCTCAGAGACACAACAGGCACCATCTTTGAATCTTTCCGCTCTGGCTGGGAAACAGGTCATTAAGGCTGCACACCTCATTCCTCGCATCGTAGAACGAAGCAGGACAAACCACATTGCAGGGAAGGTGCCCGTCAGATCTCTGCGTGAGACTCCCTTCCAATGAGGTGGGATTTCTGGACCGGTGATTCATGCAGGGATACGGCCTGGGAGAAGCTAGCCTGAATCCGAGGGCCTGGCCTCCACAGGATGCCCGGCTGCTAATCTGGAGTTTTAAAAAAAGCCAGCCCCGGTAGCAGGTAAGGATTAAGGTCACTTCCAGAAACCTCCCTCCGAGTTTTCAATGAAAGCGAAGTGGCCTAAAGCAGGGTCTTCAGAGGACACCCCCCCTTAAGCTTAAAATACCCAGATTTGGAGAAAACCAAATTTGGGGAAGGGAGCCTGGGCCCAACAGTCCCCAAATCCCTGCACCGTCGTGGCACGGGGACTTCTCGTAATTGATGACAGCCCCGGACGCGAGTGTGAAACGTTCCAGGCTTGTGGCGCAAACCTCTGATTTTCTCCAAGTTGTCGTTCGGCTGGAAAACGTCACGGCCGTCGGCTTCCTCTTGCCAGCGTGGCAGGCGGTCTTTCGTGGAAAGGAGCCACGACGCCCCAGCCCCGTCTGCCTTGGCGCTTGCCGGGCCTTGCTCTGTGCCCGGCCCCGGGGAAGCGTCTGGGCCTCCCAGCAATGGGAAAAGCAGCTGGTTTTCTGAACGTCGCCCGCTGAAAAGGGTGGGTGAGGCCAATAGGAGCAGGGCGCCTGACAAGGAAAAGCATTGGTCCTGCTGGCTGGGGATTATGGGAGCTGAAGTCTAGCCTGTGAGGGGGACAGTGCCTGGCAGACTGAGCACTAGATGGGATCAGCTAGGGAGCCATTTTGGCACATGGCCTACCTTGCAGAGCTGTCGGGAGATAAAAAGAGAGCTGAAAGGATAGACGTCACTTATGAGTTTGATAAATACCACTTGGAGCGGAAAAGTAATGTTCCAGTGGGAAACATCCGGCTCAGTGGAGCAGCGTTCATAGGTGAAGTATGCAAAACAGTGAAGAGCGAAGTCTGTGGAGGGGTAGGGGTCAAAGAAGTCAAGATGGCAGCCACGGCCAGTGGATGAAAGCCTCAACCCCTTTTAAGGTATGTCGTAACCACTGAGAGAGCTGGCCAGGAGGGGCTCGGAGAAGCGATGCGAGACCCCAGAGATAGGAGGAAGCATGAGAAAGAAACCCAAGATTACCCTGCCTTGATTTTCTTCAGCGTAAGATGGGACACAGAGAAACATGGACAGGCTTTCAAGATTGACGTCAGCCCTTCGAGGTAGGGCGGATCAAGAAGCAGACCCTGCAGGGATTCCAGGAATGTGGGGCGGAACGGCAGAAAGCCCGTCCAAGTTCCTCTCGGTGCCATCTTATGCTAAAGAATATCAAGGCGGGTAATCTTGAGTTTCTCTCACCTTCCCCCTTTCCCAGGGCCGTGTAATCGCTTCCCCAAGCCCCTCCCTATAAGAGCATTTCCAAGCTCGGCTGCAAAGTCCTTCACGCTTCCCAACGTCACCCATGTGGGCACCACCACGCCCCTAATTCCCAGCCAGATTCCCCCCAGGGGTGCCTTCCTTTGGCCCCTGCCCCCCAAAAGCCTTGGGTGGGCGGTCCTGAGGGGCCTTCGGAAGTGGTGGTCGGAGGCGGCAAAAGAGAAGGAGGAGCGAATGCATCAACGGAGAACAATCCCAGTTGAGTTGGTTTCATCGTAATTCCAATCAGTGCCAGTCGGATCGAATCAAACCACTCGGGGCTGGCAATAGCAACAGTATGATGGCATTTAGTTCCCAAATGAGCCCAGAAATGGCATTTTGGTTCTTTCTTTAATTTATTTACACCCACCTTTCCACCATCTTCAGAACGGTGATGATGATCAAGAGCTGGTCAAATCTCTAGACCAGTGTTTCTCAACCTTGGCCACTTTAAGACGTGGGGACTTCAACTCCCAGAATTCCCCAGCCAGCCATGCTGGCTGGGGAATTCTGGGAGTTGAAGTCCCCATGTCTTAAAGTGGCCAAGGTTGAGATACAACACACATCGGTCGAAAAAGCAACTCTCAGTTGAGAATTATTTACTTGCCCGCTTAATAACGGCAACTTTTTACCCACCGAATCATTTTTTCCCCCTCACTTGATTTTGCACCAACTGTATGCTTTTTAAAAATAGTTAATAATTCTTTCCTTGGCAAAGGATGGATTGTGGGAAAATCCACCCCAAAGCCGATGGTACTTTGGTAGGATCGTGAAGCTGACCGTCCTCGAGGGCCAGTGGCTAATGCCACCGTTGTCTTCCTCAGACTGACCCCAGCGCCGGCTGATTTGAACCTTTGGCTTAAGGAAGGAAAAAGAAGAACCGTCTCGCACTAACGACCTCCCTGCCAGGAGGGAAAGGACAAAAATCACTGCAGATTGAGAGCCTTGGATCCTTGATCGAGTGTGCACGCGTGCATTCCTCTTCCGCCCTGAGCAACGGGCTTATGCTTTGGACGGGCAAACAGCTACCAGCTTGAGCCACAAATGCTTTAGGACTTGGTGCCCAACACATCTGGAGGGCACCAGGTTGGGGGAGAAGGCTGACTCAGAGGTGGAGGAGGTGGAGGAGGCATCTATCGAGCGCCTGCCCGCCCTGAGCAGAAGTGTGAACAATTTTGACGCATAATGCACAGATTCAGTGGCACATATTTCACCACAGTGCGACTTTGCAGGGGGCGACTCAGTGTGCAAAAGAATTGATTGCACTCATGGGGATGGATGGATGGATCAAAGCATGCGTGAGTCTGTTCACATCACGAGCAGTTGGTGCGCGACCGTCTCGGCCTGCAGCGAGCATTGAAAGATTAGGTCTTTTGTGGTTCCCTGTCAGGCAGGATCGGGCCAAAGTCCAGCCAAATCCTGGATCTGTGTCACTTTTGTCAACTCCAGTGTCACCCTGTAAAGGCATACGGCTAACAGGTTCTCCTTGTTCCTCCCCAGGAACTCATTGTTCAAGGGTACACTGCTCCTGAATACGTAGGCTTCACCTAGGCACCATCATGATCGTTAGCAGACCTCTTCATCCGCTCTGGGGTTTTATGCATATTAAGATGCAATTAACCAAATTCGAGCTTATCTGAGCCTCTGCAGACATTTTAAGATTAAAATGGGATGATGCGGAGGTGAAATTTGGATCTGCTCTCGCTGCTGACGTTGGATTTGCCACCTTATAAACACTGTTTTGTATCTAAGAAATGTGTTGCATCGTGGTTTATCGTTCTGTTCTGGAGACCGAGGGCAGCTGCTGTTTGTAGCCCCAAAGTCTCAGGGCTGCAGAGAAGGGGTAATAAATATACCTATTGCCAGAGGAAACGATAGAAATGGGGAGAAACAGCAACTTCAGGGAGCAAAGCCACCCAACTCTCAGATTCACACAGACCTGACTGGGCGGAGGCCCAGAATGGAATTCGACGGAGGCGGCCCTGACGGATGGGTGGAGGCGTTGCGCGCTGCAACTCTTTGTTGCGGTTCAAAGGTAACTTAATTCATCCCATTTTTTATTATTTTATTGCTTCGATTTTGTAGCTGTGCGTGGAGAGGCTGGGTTAATAAGCAATTTAAGCTAAAGGCATACAGGCCTGGGTTGTTTTTTTTTTTTTTGAGAGAGAGAGAGAGAGAGAGAAAGGAAGCCAACTTGGCTGCCAAGAGTTTAATCTCCTTGACGAGCCTCCAGCAGTTGCAGGCGTCGGTGAACAGCGCCAGCTTCCAGGTTTCGCCAGACTGTCCGGGAGACAAGGAGCCCTCGGCGGCCCGTCGGAGCCCGGGACCCCCGTGCGGCGTCGGCGCGCTTCGGCCGTTCTCGGTCCCGTCTGGGCCGCGTCGCGCGAGGGCGCCCTGGGCTTGGCCCCAGGGCAGCGTTTCTCAAGCTTGGCCCCTTGAAGATGGGCGGGCTTCACCTCCCAGAATCCCCCAGCCAGCACAGCACAGCTGGCTGGGGGATTCTGGGAGGTGAAGCCCGCCCATCTTCAAGGGGCCAAGCTTGAGCGGCATGCCTCGGGGGCGCAAGCCTGCAAGCCGCTTCTGCGGCTCGGCCCGAGAGGCGAGCCAGCCTCGACGGCTTGGCCGCGCCTCTCCGGCCCGATGACGTGTCCGGGAGGACGCAGGAACTGGCTCCCCCCGCGGTCACGCGCCGGCTGGGGAAGATGGGGCGCGTGGCTCCCCCGGCCGGCCTCCGACGGGCGCTGCTGCTGCTGCTGCTGCTGCTGCCGGCCCGCGGGCGAGGGACGGCAAGCGCAACTCCCGAGCCCTGGGGAGGTGGGAGGCGCGCCCCCTCTGAGCACGGGCAGAGCGCCCCTCCCTCGGCAGCCGCAGCGCGGCCGCTTTCAGGCTTGCCGGGAAGGGGACGGCGGCTTGGGAGGCGCGGGCTGCGCCGAAGGACGCGCTTGCCCCGGAGCGCAACCAGCTGCGCGGCTGGAGGCAGTCGGCGAGCGGAGGGCTCTCCTCCGCCGGCCCCGCGAGGTGGGCCGGGCCGGGCCGGGCCGGGCCGGGCCGGGCGGGGCCAGCGCCGCAGAAACCCGGCTCCCGAGCCCGCGGCGCAGCCAGAGCCGCTCGCCCGGCGTCCCGGGCACCGCCCGCTTGGCCCTGCCCTGGGCAGCCACCGCCGGCGCTGGAAGTGGGGAGGCGCCCGGGCGGTCGGGGGTTTGCGGGAGAGGCGCCCCGCAGCCAATCGCCGCCCGCGCCCGCCCCGGCCCCGCCCCGCCCGCCCCATGTGCGATATAGACGCGCCAGCGGTGCCTCGTTGCCCACAGGCGAGCCGCCGCTTCGCCGGAGAGTTGTGTCCGGGCGCCGCCGCCCGTCCCGTCGCGTCGCGTCCCGTCCCGTCCCGGGGAAAGCGCAGCCTCGCCGGCGGGGCTCCGGAGCGCGCAGCCCGGCCGCAGCCTCACCTGGGCCGCCGTGGGCGGGCGGGCGGAGACCCCCTCTGCCCCGCGGGGCGGCTGCAGCGGCTGGACGAGCCCGGGGACGCGCGTCCGCCCGCCCGCCCGCCCGCCCGCTCGGGCCCCGCGGGGGCTGCGCCCCGCCCCGCCCCGCCGGGTCGGGCCCATGGCCCCGGGCGCGGCCCCTCCGCGGGGATGCGCGCCCCGCCGCTGAGCCCTCCGCGGGGACCTGCCTGCGGCGGGCGGCGGGCGGCCCCGCGGGCGGCGCCGCCGGCCATGCATTCGGTGTACATCACGGTGGAGCTGCTGATCGCGCTGCTGGCCATCCTGGGGAACGTGCTGGTCTGCTGGGCGGTGGCCCTGAACAGCACGCTCAAGACGGCCACCAACTACTTTCTGGTCTCGCTGGCCGTGGCCGACGTGGCCGTGGGGCTGCTGGCCATCCCCTTCGCCGTGACCATCAGCGTGGGCCTGCAGACCGACTTCCACTGCTGCCTCTTCCTGGCGTGCTTCGTGCTGGTCCTCACGCAGAGCTCCATCTTCAGCCTGCTGGCCGTGGCCGTCGACCGCTACCTGGCCATCAAGATCCCGCTCAGGTAGGGCGCGCCGGGCTGCTGCTGGCCGGGGGGGGGGGGCGCTGGGGCCGGCCTTCCCTGGGCAGCCCGAGGCCGCCCCGCCCCGCCCCGCCCCGCGGCGCTCGAGCTGGCCGGGGCTGGTGGCGGGGCGCCGCGCCGCGTCCCACAGGAGCGCTGCCCCTCCTGGCTGTGGCGCTCTCCTCCCTGCTCCCGTTTGCCGGGAATTGGTGCTTTCTCTCGGCCTCAGTTGTCTTGCCTGGCAAATGGGCCCTCGGCAGGCTTACAGAAGGCAGTGCTGGAGAGGCTACAGTGGGCCTCGAGCAGAGTGCGCCCCTTCCAGCAGCCTTTCTGTAAGAACGTGAAAGCACCACCTTCTTTTGTTCAAATCTGACTTGTGGCTAATAATAGACGTTGACTAATTTATGGCCCAGAGGCCCACCCATTTCGGCTTGCTATGTTTCGCAGTCCTCCGTGAGAAGGTGGTGCTCCTGCTCGTTCAGGAGCAGACTATCTTAGATTAGAATCTTTCCAGCTAGGCAAGTCCTTCCAAGAGCCCTGGCTAGGCTTTCGTTTGGCTGAAATGCACAGGGTGTTTTAAAAAAAAAACCTTCACAACATCTCTGCCAGGTAGTTTAGGCTGAGCATGGCCTAAAGGTGATCTGTGGGTTGGTTCAGACAACAGGCTAAACCCAGGTTCACAGCCCTGGTTCATGTAGCATGCAACACCAAACCCAGCCTCTGATGGGTTCCCACGAAGGCCTGGTTCACACCAGAGACTATGGGAGCGTTCCCACAGCCTTCTGATCCACAAGTGATCCAACCTCCTTTTAGGCAGGCTTAACATGTTGTGTGAACTCAGCCGGTGGGCTTTTTCTTATGAAAACATGCTTCAGCCTGTAGCAGCCCAAACCGGTTATCCGCTGTGAAGCCGGCCCCAGAGTCCTGGAGTAGCGCAGGAGTGTTGGGTAAGTTGTGCAACTGCTGTGCTCAGATCCAACTTGAGGCTGTCAGCTGAGATAAACTGCTCCTGAACCTGGAGGCTCTACAGGGGCTAGTGTGGGGAGTGAGGAGGAAACACAAGTTCAGCTTGGGCCCTCCAAATGTGGGGGTGCAATCAGGGTCTCTTTGGAGCCAAAATGCTTTGGGAACGGTTCCCCCGGAGAGGGCAACTTGGCTCTGGTTTAATGGCTGGCTTTCTGTGTTAGTTGCAACACGCACATGAACTGTCACGGCCGCCCTTGACTTTTTACCCCGGCCCCTCCAGGCACCCCATCCTGTCCCATTTACAAAATCGAATCCTGGAGTTGAAAGGAACCCTTGAGGCCGGCCAGTCCCACCCGGCCCCCCAAAGCATCCCTGATGGCTGGAGGTCCATCCTCTCCTTTGACCCATCTGGCCAAAGGGAGCCCCCACCTCGCTGGGCAGGGGGCTCCGTTTCCCAGCGGCTCTCACCCTTCACCTGGGTACGCCATTCACTCCCTTTTGAAATTCACACAGCCTGTCGAAGCGTCGACTCGCCAGAGTTAGTTCGCCCAACTTTTGAAGGTTCCCCCAGTCTCAGCCCACCTGTTGGTGCGGGCGCGCCTCGCGGTGTGAAGCCAGCCCCCAGCTGTTTCTCACGGGCCCCCCTTCTCGGGGGCTTTGACTTTTCCTGAGCCCCTCTCCCAGGGTCCGTAGGCACGGCTTGTCCCTGATATTCCTCCTTGTTGTCGGATGTGGCCGGCTTGGGTCGACTTCCCAGGCTGCCGGTCTGCCAGAAGTTTGAATGGGGATGACTCCCCCTGCTTAGAAAAAAACCCCCAAAGTTGCATTACTGTACCGGATACAACAGCTGCTTTTGCAGCGCCTTTGGCTGAAGGCCTGGGGCTCCCTTGTGTGGAGATAGTCGGAGCGGGTGGGGCGAACAGTCCCCTTCCTTTCTGCGAAATGCCCCTTGCTGGGTTCATCCTGGAGCACCAGTTTTTCCAAATCGGCAAAAGAGTGAACCGTTTCCCGAAGGTGAATCGCTTCGATTCGGGTCCCCTTGACTGGCGATCTTTGCCAGTCGGGCGTTTCTTTGGGCAGCTGGGACTTAGGGCTCCCGTTAGCCCCAGCCAGCTGGGCATAATGGGGGTGGCAGTCTGAAAGTTGAGTGGTCTTTCTACCCCTGGGCGGCAGAAAAGGCAGAAAAGAGAACGGAGTCGGCACTTACTGCCAGCAAAGTCTTGCCCAATCACAGACTTCTGGAAAAGGAACGAGATGGGGCTGTGGGCATGTGGTTTGTGCACGGCAAACGATCAGATTCTTGCCTGGAGGAGGGTGGCAACATTTTGATGTAAAATATTGATTTAAACTTCCCCTCCCCTGGGCTCTTCAGCAGAAAATAAAGGGTGCCAGAAGACGATGGCCCCTCCAATGTAATCTCGAGGATTACCAGCTGGAAAAAACACCCGCCCGGGCTTGGCCATTTGATGCGCCAGAGGGACTGAGAATACGTGTGATCCTGCATCATTTCCTTATTAATTTCTTTGGGGGAGGCAGCTTGGCTTTTTGGCCGTGAGATTGTGAAAGAGCACCCTTGAGTGCGGAGCCTGCCTAAGTGAAATTCAGTCAAATGCAGAGGAATAGGAAGTCTGGCCCGGTAGCATCATTCCTGCCGTTTCTGGCTGCGTGGGCCGACGGCATTGCTCTCGTGCGGGCAGGTGGGGGGCGCTTAGCTCTGGGGGAACTCGAGCATTGTTGGTCTTGGTATTGTTATTGCGTAGATTTCTTTTCATGGGGGGAAAAGTAAAGGAGGGATGAAAGACTTCCGGAAGGTGGGGAAAGGAGAGAGAGGAAGGGAATGGAGTCTGCTGGAAGAGGGCATGGCTGGCCGGCTGGCAGGCCGGCACTCCGCTCTGCACTTTTTAGTTGCCAAAGCCGCTTCTTTCCAAAGTAAACGGTTTAATCTGCCTGGCTGGGTCTCTGCTCTGTATTTCTGCGAGAACTTGGTTAAGCTTGTGGTGAAGCTGCTGTGGGGGAGACTTGTTGGGGCATGAGCTGAGCCCCCCTCCCTTTCTCACCTGTGACCCCCACTCCAGTGCTGACGGTAGGAACTGAATTGGTACGTCTTATGGAGAGCCACTTACTGTTTTTACAGCCGCAGAAACCCGCCATCCTAGTCTGGGGCTTGGATTTAGGCGAGAGCCCCTAGGCTCCGGGCAACTCTGTAATGTGGAGCAGCCAGCCTGGAGGTTGTAGGCCCACATCTGGAAAGCATCAGCCGGAGAAGGCCGCCTTCAGGATACGATTCTTAATTCTGAGCCCCGGCTGAGCCCAGCTTGGAGAAAAAGGCTTGGTGCTAAACGTTTGGCGTGCAGGGGGTCTCTGGTTGGGTCTCCGGCCGCACCCGGGGATCTGGTATGCGTTGGCCCTCGTTGGCCTTTCCTGCCTGGCAGGATGCGATGCAGGAAGGAAATCCAGCTGATTCCAGATGAGGTGGCAAGAGCCGCAATCTGCGGTTGAGGAAATCGGGCACCGGTGTTGCTTTTCTTAAAAGAAAAGAAAAGAAAAAGGCCTCTGCAGCTGAGGGCCTGAACATCAGGTGGAAGGGCAGATGGCAGCCCCAGGGCAGGTAGTTTTCCTTCCGAGCCAGAATCCTGAAAGGGCTTCTTTGGAGAGGGTTCGGCATCTGCCAAAATGCTCCCAAGACCTGGCCAGTCGGAGCTTGTGGTATCTCACCGTTGGCTGGGTTCGCACAGCCCTTTAGGCTGGGCCCACATGATGTGGAGAGGTTTGATTCAGAGGCTGGGAACCCCGCCGTTGTCTCACCAGGTTGGCTGAAGCTGGCCCTGGTGCTGAGCCCTGATCTCACTGGTTTAGGCTTCCCATGTTCTGAACCTGCGCCCATTCTGGTTTGCTCCCCCAGGTTTAGGCTGTTGGGCAAACCCGGCCTGTGAATTTCTCATTTTGACTCTGACGACCCTTAAATGGCGGTGGCGCGTCTTAGAAAGCATCGGCTCGCAGGCACCCCTGGAGCTCGGGGGCTGGGAAGGAAGTGCAGGTCTCCCCCTTGGTGGCCCCCAAACAGAACCACTGGAAGGAGATGTTCGCCCACCAGGAGAAGAGAGGCAGCGTCCTGAAGTCCTCGCCTGTTTTCGATTTACGCACCTCTGGTGATGCTTAAGCATCACTTTACTTTTCGTTGTGTGATTGTACGTATTGTTTTACTGTTTGGGGATTGGTGGCTGCTTCTGCTTATGTGCGGGGCTTCAAATGTGTGGCCCCGGCCCCCGACTTTGCAGTTTTAGCCCCCTCTTCCCCATGGATGCCCCTGTTGTCTAGGCATGAAAGGTATCTTTAAAACGATAATGAAAAAGCTTGAGGGCAAATCCAGCTGCATACTGTTGTGCAGTGCGTGTTTCTCCCAAGCGTGTGGGGAAAAAAGCCTTTTGGACGTGACCGATGCCATCTGCGCCCATCGGCTCCCCTTGGCCCTCTTGCCTGGATGTTCTCCAAAGCGCCTTTTTGCAAAAAGCTGCTTCGGTCGCTGCACCTTGAGTAGGCGAGTTCCACCCGCGGAGCTCCCCAGTGGCTGTTTCGCCCTGCGGATTCAAACCTGGTGCGGGGCCAGGGAAACAAATGAAAGGAACAGCAGCCTGATGCGCTCTGGAACCCGGCAGGGTGTAATCCGATTTGCCCTGTTTACTTTGAGCAGGAATGAAACCTTCCTCTCCCGATTACAGAGGACAAAGCTCGGATTACAGACACTTCCCTGGCATTCTAGATCTGCCCCAGCACGTTCCATGACCCTGATCCCTCTAGTCTGAACTGAGCAAAAAAACACTGGAAAAATGTAGGTAGACTGAGGCCGTGGGATCCTGGAAGTCTGGACGCAGCTACCAAAACGCCTGCCTGCCTGCCTGCCTGCCTGCCTGCCTGCCTGCCTGCCTGCCTGCCTTCCTTCCTTCCTTCCTTCCTTCCTTCCTTCCTTCCTTCCTTCCTTCCTTCCTTCCTTCCTTCCTTCCTTCCTTCCTTCCTTCCTTCCTTCCTTCCATCCATCCATCCATCCATCCATCCATCCATCCTTCCTCTTTCTTGTTTCTTGTTTCTTTCTTTCTTCTTTCTTTCCTGAATTGTCAACCTCACGGTCGTTTGCATTAAGATGCAGTAAAGCTTCCACAATCTATCTGTGTGGTCACTAAGAATTGAAAACAACTTCAACCAATCAATCAATCAATCAAAAGCTTCTACAGTAAAATAAAGGGAATGCAATATACAAGAATAATAATGATTTAATATCAAATACGTTTTGCTCATGAAGCCTGGAAAAGAATTGGTCTCTGGGGGAGAAAAGGGGTTTTAGAAGCTTCTGGAGGACATTCCCAAAGAGGGCCAGTCTGAACTGGAGAGGGGGATGCTGCTGTTCCATAAGGCAGTCCCAGGAGGGAAAAGGGGGGGCTTTCTGCCCTCAGCTCCCCCCACCCCCCGCACCTCACCAGAATGGGGGACCACGACTAGCCTCTTCCAGGCAGCCTTCCTTGGACAGCTCAGATCCTGCAGGAGCAGGTGGTGGTGCAAGCGCCTGGATGGCAAGCCCTGAAGATTTTATTAAGAAGTCAGAACTAGGGAATATGAGCGTGGATGCCCAGGGAAATTGGCTGGCTTGATTGCATTAGCAGTTGTCCTCCCTTATTATTAGCCAGGACGTTGGGCTCGTATTATTCCCGCTTTTGGTTCTCTGATGCCCAAAAATGGTAAATGAGTTTCTGTGACTTCTCCCACCCCCATGAAGAGACTGGGCAACTTCATAAACTAAAAAGAGATCAAGGTACTGAACTTCTCTGAGGCTTGAAGCCACAGGGGCCTGCTAGGAGTTGGAACGACATCACGTGCGTCATGGCGTCATCGTGCAATTGCACGATGATGCTACGATGCACGTGATGTCGTTGCAGCTCTTACTGGTCCTCTGTGGTTGAAGCTGGAGGCTGACGGGTATTTCCTTCCCCCCTTAGCCATGGGGATTCCCCTCCTCCGTTGCTCTGGGGGTGGGGGCAACCGAGTTTGCCATTTTCCAGAAAGGCCTTTGCTGGGGGTGGGGGGTGTGAGAGAGGGCAGAGGGGAGATTCCTTTGTTAGGACCCCAGCCAGCATCATAATTCAGGGGGTTTGTTCAAGTTGCTGTTCTGGATGTTTTTATTCTTACTCTGAGCTTTCTAGAAAAAAAGGAATCATTATTATTATTATTATTATTATTATTATTATTATTTTTAATGGCATTATTGCACGGCCCCTAGCGAGCCATGATTCATGGCTAAGAACTTTAGGCCTGTCACCTCCTGTCTGCCCTATTAGTTGCAGAGATATGGTGCTTGAGTGGGGTGGAAGAGAATATTTTCCAGAAATTGTTCACCTCCTATGTTTTCTACTCCAGAGCACGTGAAAGGATCCAGTCTAACAAGTGGATTATTTTATACAGTTAATGTGATACCTAATGCAAGTTATGCTGATCAGCTTCTGAGCTGTAATTGACTTTTTCCCAAAGTCTAAGGCACCGTTTGGGCTGTTCTGCATTTTCAGTGCTCTAATGTCTTCTTTTTAGCAGAAAGCACATCTCTTTCAAAATATTTTAGAAGTCTGAGTTAAATCTAATTCACTCTATTGTATGCACATATACAGGTTATTCCTTACTGAACCTACTGAAGATTGGAATCTGAAGTATGAATGGCATTTCGTAGGATAATATTTTGCTTTTGATACTTGGGGTGAAGAGAAAATAATATTTGAGATACAATGTACAGTTTATTGTCTTTTTTTTTAATGTTTTTGTTAGTCCTGAAATATATTTTGAATTGAATCCTCTTTGGTTGGATTGCAAAATCCGCGGGGGTTGCACAATGGAAGCCTGACTCTTACAAGCACACGTAACAAGGGAGCAGGGTTTCCATTGGATGAGCGTGGATGTCATCCTGCCTTTTTTGACATCCTTCCTGCAGATACAGCAGAGAGAAATTCTACTTTTCCTGATCAGTTGGACTGACTTGGAGTTCTGTGTCCAGATGTGGATTGGAGTGATTGCTTAGATGCCATCAAGTCAGGGTTGATTCTTAGCCACCACATAGATTTTCTCCAGGAGGATCTCTCCCCAACCTGGTCCTTCAGCTCTTCCAACGGTGCCCCCACTGCCCCCAAAACTGAGTCCCTCCACCTTGCTGCTGGTCGTCCTCTTCTTCTCTTTCCTTCCGCCTTTCCCAGATTAGAGCCTTCCCCAGAGAGCTGGGTGTTCATGCTGATTGACTGATCATATGCTATCAAGTTGGTGTTGACTCTTAGCAACCACAGAGATGGTTCAATCTCCATCAATCAACCATCAATCTCCAGGATGATGTGCCCCGTCACTACTGCAGCCAAGTCCCTCCACCGTGCTGCTGATTGTCCTCTTCTTCTCTTCCCTTCCACTTTTCCTAGTCTTAGAGCCTTCTCCAGAAATCTGGGCCTCTTGAGCCTGGTCATTGGTGCCTTGAGTGAGAACTCTTGAGTTGATTCATTTGATGGTCCACCGGTTGCTTTTCTTGGCTATCTGTGGCCTTCTCAGGAGTCTTCTCTCACACCAAAGATCCAGAGCATCCGCACTCTTTCTGCCCTCCTTGTTCAAAGTCCACCAGATCTGAATACCTCCTTTTCGAAGGGACATGGAGCGGGTTCACAGGTCTGGAAGCTGTCCAGAGAGGAACAGTTCAAGAGGCGGATCGCATTTCACTTACAAGCGGGAAGACTGACTAGAGACATGAAAGCAGTCTGTAAATTATCTAGAAGCCTGTTACGTGCGGGAGTGAACACGTTCTGTTTTGAAACAGAGGGCAGGACACTGAACAATAGGTTGGAATTCAATGAAAGGGATCGCGGCTGGAGGTTTTCAAACGGGAGCTGGATGGCACCTGCTGGATTGATTTAGGGTATTGCTGCACGAAGTACGGGACGAGCTAGACGACCTTAGAGATCCTACCCAGCTTGTACATGTTATGATTATGAGAACCCCCTGCCCCCCTTCTTGGCCATTTGGTCATTTCTTGGGATAACTGAGACCTTAAATTCCAGATGACTCGAGAAAATAAGCCAAGCCACGTACCGCCCAGCCTTCTGAAAAATTCATCCCAGATGACAGTGTGTGATTCTATTGATCCTTCTGGCCAAAATTCAGGGCCTTCAAAGGCCCTTTCTCGAGGCTGCTCCTGGGGTGAGGCCCCTGCTCTGAATGCGTGGGGTCCTGCATTCCCTCCCCAGCATCTCCAGATCAAAAGATGGGGGGGGGCAGGAAAATTACTTCTCTGCTTGATACCCAGGTTGCTGTAGGCAGTTAACCAGGGGCCAATGGCCAGGCTGAGTGTGGAGGTGCCCTCTTATGAGTTTATTTCAGAATGACTCATCAGGAAGACAGTCTTGATTAAAGTTGACATTTTGCTCTGGTGCTCTTTAATTCAAGGGTTTGTCAGGCGCCAAGTTGGGGGGGGGGCGTGTTTCATCAAGCAGATGGGTCCTGAGATTTTCCAAGTGGCAGCTGACTCTGTTTCCAATGTTGCAACAGCCCCCAGTTTGGGTAGAGTTTCCAACAATAATAGTTAAAACGATAACAGTAATGTTTCTGAATGGTGCGTTTTTTTTCTCTCTCTCTCTCTCGAAAATTTGCATTTCTTACAAGTTCACGGTCAGGGTTACAAGTGTAGGCAGAACAAAACCATACTCGTACACACTCACAAACCCCAACAACGCTCAAGTCATATTTTCCAAAGCCTGTCCCTCCACTCCCCCCCACCCAAAATGAGCTACATAAACACTCTGCTCTTCCTCCAAATTTCTGAACGTTACTGAAAAAAAAAAATTGTTTGGATATAGCGAGAGGGTTGGGCTTGGGATGAAAAACAGAAGTATTAAAAACATGACATACTGCTACTCGTTGTTTCTAAAGCCTTTAAAAATAACCTTAAAAAAAAAAATTCAAAATACAAAGGAGGTCCCACCCATTAAATCTGCGGCCGTCCTTAAGTTTTTTTTTTTAATTTTGATTTGCCCATTTAGAGGGCCCGTGTATTTTGGGACAGAAATTCAGGGTGAGAAAATCAGGCCAGGATGCTGAATTTGGCAGCCACTTCTGCCACTGGGCGAAGGCCTTGTAATCTTCGGTCAAGCAAAACCTTGGGCGCAGCTCAGCTGTTAAACGGGTTCCACAAGATGCTTTGGTTGGAGAGAAGGTGGTGGTGAAGGAGGCAGTCAGGGAAGAGAGCCCCGGATTGAGCAGGGGTGAACCGCTGTCGATCTCAGGAGGGTAGGAGAAGGCCGTGGCGATGGGTCTGGGAAGATGATTCTGGCTGCAGTCACGGGAAACCTTTTTCCCCCTTTCTTTTTTCCTCTGGTGGATGAAATCTAACCCTCAGAAATCAACAGGGTGCAACAGTAATGATGCAATCAAAAAAGAGATAACAGGGATAAGAATGAGCGGAAACTGAAAAGGAAAAAGGAAAAGTATCTTTCTAGTATTACTATGGAGTTAGATTGGTCCTTCAACACAGGGTTCCTCAACCTTGGCCACTTTAAGACGGGTGGACTTCAACTCCCAGAATTCCCCAGCCAGCCTTGCTGGCTGGGGAATTCTGGGAGTTGAAGTCCACCCGTCTTAAAGTGGCCAAGGTTGAGGAACCCTGCTTTAACATATTATTAAACCAGGGCCACGAGAAAACATCAAATTCCTTTCATTTATGTATTTATTTAATTTGTATGCTGTCCAGCTCCCAGTGATTCTGGGCAGCTCACAAGTAAAAACATTAAATTAAAAAAAAAAACAAGTCTCCTTTGACAATTTAAAGATGCCCCCAAATGCGGGCCAAGAACACACCTGTTGAATATCTGCTGTGGCATTTGGGGTGTTCCTTCCTTCCCTTCTACCCGTGCAAGTCTTCGGATTAATCCCTTTCCTGGTTTGGCAGAAGGTGCTACAGCTGAAATAACCACAATTGTTGTATTACATACTAACCACAGACACACCAAACCCCATCCTAACCCAGTCTGTGGGGGCGGAGGGGCCAACAAGGTCAAGGTGACGGGGCGGGCATGTGGTTGTGGCATAGCTGCCGCTGTCGTCTTGACTTTTTTGACCCCCCCCCGCCCCCAGTGCCTGGGGCTCAAGCAAAAAAATATGCAAGCTTGGGGTAGCTAGGTCTGTACTTGACCTGGCTCAGAGCGTTGGGTCAGGATAGTTAAATGTGAACAGTTCGTGGGCAGACCCAATGCGTCGGGATCCTCCGCAGATCTTTAATTCCTGCTGTTTGGAGGGGATTTTTAGGGCCATCAACCTGCAGAGCTTGGCGTGGCGCAGGGGCTGGACGAGAGGACCTCGGAGATGCCTTCGGGCCCCGTGACGCTGCAGTTGTGGGACGCTGGGGCGGTGACGCATGCGACCCTGACGTCCCTCTCGGAGCCACAGCGGCGCAAGGAGAAGAGGAAAAGCCTGCTTCTCTGGGAATTAGGGGCGCCCGTGTTCTGACCCGCTTCGCCGTCCGGGCTAACGCTCGTGGGGCTGAACGAAAGCTTGGGGGAAGAAAAAAAGGGGCCTCCCCCAAACATGCATTATTCAGGGGCAATGTCTGCCAACAGCCAAAGGAGGGTCGAGGCACATTTGCGCATTAATGGTGGAATCAATAATTGATCAATTAATTGATGCCAAGACAAATGAGATAAAAGAGCCGAAGAATGCCTCTTTGGGGTATTAATAATTTAAGCGTGGATAAAGTGCTCGGGGAAAGTTTTGTTTTGAGAGGAGCCTGCGTGCTTGCGTGCTGTCCAGCTGTAGCAATTGCAGGAAAAGAGATGAAAAGAATAAGAAAGGGGGGGGGATTATCTTTGTCTCCCCCCCAGCTGTCTCCTCAGTCACGGAGTTCCTGGGAATTAGCAGTGTTCCCAGATGGGCCAAGCGATGCATGTGCGCTATTTCCTTTCTGGGTTTCACCCAACAGCACCCTTGCACGTGTCGGATTCTTCTCATAAACCGACCCTGCCATTCCCTCCATAGTAATGGGTTACAAATGCCCAAATCTGTCTTGCGTGTCCCACAGGCTTGCCTTCCCCGCTTCTGTTTTTCTGCCTCCTGCTCAGGATGCTTGAGAATTTCTGTTGCATTTCCCCCGGGAGGGTTTTGGAGTTTCCGGATCGCTGGAGGCCGCTGCTCTTTTACCTTGGTCATCTTTCCATCTGCTGAAGCCTCTTTGAGAGAAATTCCCTCATTAGGTCTTCTTTGGGGATTGAAAGGTGGGAAACCAGGAAGTCTGCAAACAGCAGGACAGATGATAGCACAGTACCAACAGAAGCGAAGATGTGTAGCTCACGGTTGAACCGTGGAGTCCTCGGGGTTCTCTGAGCTGGGTGGTTTTCTTGCAAACGTTCGTGCCACAGTGTATAAACGGAGAGCAAACCCCATCCCATTTTAGCACTGAAGAGGTTACGTAGCTGGGTAACGAAACATTTGCAAGAAACCACCCAGCTCAGAGAGACTCCACAGCACAGTAGCAGCACCCCAGCAACTTCATAACGAAAGAAATGCAAGAACTCCCGTTACTGAAAGAAAATGAGAAAGCCGCTTCTCTTTCAGTCAATTGAAGAATTGCAGAAATGCGTCTGCCGTGATCGCTTTTTTTAACGTTAGAACCCCCCTTCTCTCCAGCTGCCGTGAATACAAACCTCAGAAAGCAAGGATGCACCCTTTAATGCAACATCAGTTGTCAGTGTTTTTCCTAGCCATAGACAGTCAGCAATAATTTGATTGGTATGGCTGGAAAATATTGTTCTAAATTGAGCAAATTCTTTCAGCTTGGCTGCTCCGGTTTGACAAAGCTGGCCTGGCATTTGCAGATTTGCCCAGGTCGTGCAAAGCTTGTGGTGGACCGTTCGACAGTTTAGGTTCTCAGGTGGCTTAATGCAAGCTAGGAGACCCTCCCCACCCCGTTTGCAGGCAAATAAGGACCACCCCCTTATTGAGGGGCGCGGTGGGAAGGTAACTGGATGCACTGACCAAGAGAACGGGATTTCAAGTATTCCTTTTCAGCCTCTGAGTTTGGCTGGCTGCTTGCAAGTTCGTGGAAGCGGTGGGGGCCGGTTCCCATGGAAGCCTTGGGGCGTAGAGTAAGCACGCTGCTGTCTCGAATATGGGAGGCCAGCTCAGCAGAGATGCTAAATGAAGAAGTGAAGAAATGAACCCAAAACGACTTTTCTCCTCTCTCCCCCCCGCCCGCCACGGAAGTGTTTGTAAGTCAGGCGCTGCTCTCTCTCTGCTGCTGCGGAAGGTCCACCCTGCCCCTTCCCAGATTAGCGCAAGGGCCGTTTGACAGAACGAGGGAGCTCGTGCAGCAGCTGGGCAGTTACGTCCTTTTCCAGGAGACCCCGTTCTGTCCTCCTCTCCTCCCCACTCCATCAATCAGATGGCCTTTTCCAGGCGTTTTTGGGGCACGGCAAGTGGGCTTTTTAATTTTTCTCTCTCTCAAGTTGTTTTTCACTCTGATGATTTTTTGCTGGCTTGCCTCCATCCATAGTTGAAACAACAGATTCCCCCCCCTTTTTAAAAGTTGCACTAAGAATTGTGACTCCGTGGAAGAGCACAGGGCTCCCTACCAACAAATTCCAAGCCTCCACCTCAAAAATTGAGCTATGCTGGTGTGTGCTAACTTGAGAGATGGTGTTGCATTTTTTGCATCTGCGCCCATCCAGAGAGTAGACATTCAGCCACTCGACCAGCTAGAACAGTGTTTCTCAACCTTGGGAACTTTAAGATGTGTGGGTTTCAACTCCCAGAATTCCCCAGCCAGCCATGTAAAGCTCTTGCAGGTAGAACGGGACAGGAACATCGCCATCATCAGGGAGCCAGGATCCAGCATCCCAGTCTTGGTCCAGCACATCTCACCCCTTGGTATTTGTGGAATGTCTGGGAGGGGAAGTGCCGTTCCGTTCAAACCCCATCGTCCTGCTGGTGCTCTTCCACTTCCTGCTGTTTCTCACATCCCCTCATTGTTCTTGTCCGGCATCCAAGCGTGTCTTGCAGGTTCAGCTCTTTTTCTCATGGCAAGAAAAGAGCAGAAGAGAGCGCGAAGGTTGGACAGGTTGGCAGCAAACCACTGTCTCTTGCAGGAACCGACTGTTCCAGGCTAAAAACTGGCCACAGGGCAACATCTTGGGAATTTGGGTGGGGGAGAACATCTTCAGCGACCCTCGGTTGCCTGGATCCTCCAGGCTGAGGGGGGCTTCGAGCTGCCAAAAGGTTGGAGAAATGCTCAGGAGTTTGGACAGATCCTCTGGACCAGCGTTTCTCAACCTTGGGAACTTTAAGACGTGTGGACTCAACTCCCAGAATTCTCCAGCCAGCAGTTGGAGTTGAGGTCCACACGTCTTAAAGTTCCCAAGGTTGAGAAACACTGCTCTGGGCAAACGCTGGATACTGTGGTTGGCATCTCCTTTGTACAGTACCTTGTACTGTTCCCGAAAGAGGATTCAGTACTGGGCTTCTGAAGTCTTGGTGTCCACTCCTAGGTCCCGTCTGACTCTCTTTGGAAGGGTTTGCTCACTCCCTGGTCCATCTGGTTTACAGTGGAAATGCAGCTGAAGCTTGCAGAGATCAAGGCCACATCCCTCAAATCCCCAAAGCCGCCTATGCAAGTTCCTTGATGGAACTCGGCACCCTGGGGAAGGCTAGCAAGACATGATAACGATACGATAGCAGCTTTGTGGGTCGTGTGGGACCCTAATCCCCCTCTACAACCTTTTTCTAAAGTGTTTTGGGTGGAGAAAATCACTGAGTGTCCTCAAGGGAGGAGTAATCTGATGTCCTGGAGATGGTTGATGTATGTAGAGAGTAAGGAAGACCACCTTGATGGAAATATGCAGGAATTGTTACAAAGCCAAAAGGGATTGAAAGCTCTGGGGAACAATAATATTCAGAAGCAGCTGAGGAAAACACCCCCCTAATTCACTGGAGTACTGTATGTGGGGGGGGGGGGAACAGCACAATCAGACTTGCAAAATTCTGTTATTACAGCCGATCTCAATAAAAGTAGTCTTAATAAAAGTAGTCTTAGCCTTCCTGTGAGATTGATTTCCTGGGTTGGTCTACCTCGTGGGGCTGACATACAGAGACCTTTCAGGACATATCATCCCCGGGATATATACATTTGAAATTACAGTTAGGCGGTCCTTGCAAAAGTAAGGGATACTGGTGCATGTCAACTTCTGTGGGCCCGTGTTCATTCTGCTCCCTTGGCTTCAAAAGCATGGCGATCTTGAGGCAGCTAGGAATGCAAATAAGTCTGAGGAGCTGATGCTGCAGGGGTTGCGAGGCGTCTAACAAGCAGGAGAAAGCGCGTTTGCTTGGCTCCCTGGCTGGAGGGAAGACCCCAAGGGGGCGTGCTTTCCACGAGGCCAGTTCCTTGCACGCTCTCGTATCTTCCCTTGGAACCACTTAACCACCCGACCGCAAGAGACCAAGGTGGGCTCGGTCCCTCTTCTGTGGATCCCATCCTTCTTGTTCTTTTTTGCAGATACAAGAGCCTGGTGACAGGGAAGCGAGCCCGGGGGCTCATCGCGGTCCTCTGGATCCTCTCGTTCAGCATCGGCCTGACGCCGCTGATGGGTTGGAACAGCTGGAAAGAAGTGGGCCGTAACTGCACCAACAAGACGGGGACCCCCGACGGGGAGCGGCGGGCCAACGGCCTGGTGGAATGCCTCTTTGAGAACGTGGTGCCCATGAGTTACATGGTCTACTTCAATTTCTTCGGATGCGTCCTCCTCCCCCTCCTCCTCATGCTGGGCATCTACGTCAAGATCTTCACGGTTGCCTGCAAACAGCTGCGGCAGATAGAGCTGGTGGGGAACTGCCGGATGACCCTGCAGAAGGAGGTCAGTGCAGCCAAGTCCCTGGCCATCATCGTGGGCCTCTTTGCCCTCTGCTGGTTGCCGCTCCACATCCTCAATTGCCTCACCCTGTTCTACCCAGGCTTTGCTGAGAGCAAGCCCGACTGGATCATGTACCTGACCATCATCCTCTCCCACACCAACTCGGTGGTCAATCCCATCATTTACGCCTATCGCATCCGGGACTTCCGGCACACCTTCCGGAAGATCCTCTCCCGCTACGTCCTCTGCAAGACTGAGGACTTCCCCAAATACCCCAGAGGGAGTAATGGAGGCAGCAGCCGCCACCTGGCTGTGAATAACACTTCTCCAACCTGCATTTGAGGCCACCTCGGTGGCCAAGAGGACCTTATCTCTCCCCTATGAACCTGGGGGAATTCGTGACAGGGTAGCACCGTTCAATGGCGAACAGCTGCCAGGCGTTTTACATACATGTTCCTGCATTGTGCAGGGTGTTTGAACAAGAGCAGCTCTGCAAGTCCTGTTTTGTTTTGTATGGAACAGTGTTGCTCAACCCTAGCAACTTTAACCTGTGTGGACTTCAACTCCCAGAATTCCCCAGCCAGCCGTGCTGGCTGGGGAATTCTGGGAGTTGAAGTCCCCACAGCTTAAAGTTGTTGAGGTTGAGCAACACTGGTGTAGAATGAAGGGCCTCTCGGCGAGTTCGGCAACGAACTGCCCTCTTGTTGCCTGAGCCCTTTGTATGGAACGGAGATTTAATTTACATTTAATTCCTTTTAATTCTTGCCTCCGTTACAAGGGTAGGTTTTCAACCTTTGCTGCTCTTTTTTGTGTGTGCGTGACGGTATTATTTGTTGAATGTCTTGTTGTCCTTCCTTGCTCCAAAAATAAAGTATGGGGCAATGGAGTTGAAATTTAATATATGTGATAATTTGGTGTTTTGTATGAAACTATTACTCCCCCCCCAACCCTTTTTAAAATTAATTTAAGTTTGTCATCAGTTGTTTGATGCTGCTGGTATTCTCATATGGGAAATCCTTTTTAAGTAGGCCAGTAATGGTACAGTGGATATGTTTTTTATGAAAATACTGTGAGTGCAATGGACAGAGTTAAGGGGAACTTTTTTTTACTCTTAACTAAATTATTGGTTTAAATTGGCAAAGGGGAGGCCTGATTTAAACAATTTCTTTTCTTTCTTCTCTTTTTTTTAATAAAATACTTGCCAAAGCAAAACTTTGCATCCCAATTTATCTGCTTCGTTTTCATGCTCACAAGCAGATGCTTAAAACTTGTTTGCTGTAGTAAATTTTTAGGGTTAGCCTTTCCTAACCTCTGAGGTATTTTGGCCTACAACTCCCATCATTCCCATCAAAGATGACCGGCTTAAGGTAATCCAACAGGCTTCATGTCATACAGGCAGGGAATTAAAAATGTAGTTAATCAACAGCCTTTTCACAGGGCAGGGTTGGAGTGGGCAAAAAAGTGATAGTAGGGACCACAAATGTGTAATTGAAGCCCCACCTATTTTTTACATGACATGCACGTGTGATGTATGTAAAAGATGGGCAGGGTTTTGATTGCGCAGCGGCAGATGACATAATTTTTTGAACCTTCCCGCAGATGCACTAAGCACCCAGACTCTTCCTACTTTCATCATCTTGGTCCCAGCAAAAAGGACGTCAAGAAAAAAGAAAGCCGTTTTTTTCCCCAGCAGCAGAATGCTAAATCTCTGACGCCCCCCCTGCCCTGTCCCCACTTTTCTCCTGCTGTATTCCTGCAGGCTTCTCTCTCTGATATTTTAATAAAGTTTGCAAATGGTACAGGGCCCAGCATTGGTGACGTTCTGGGGTCCCGGTTGCCTGCCGGTCGAATCTGTATCCCACCGTCTCCAACCGGGTTGCTCCCACTACGCAGATTAAAAAATGTAATTAGCATGGTCCGAGTTGCATAAAACTCCCCTGACAGACGTTAGTGGCTCCTCATTTCTGTGCAGAGAACGAGAGCAGGAGCCTCCAAACTGGGACTCAGGAGGGGTGGAGAGAAAAGGTGCCCGTTGGTAAACCCACAAGTGGCTCGTGGGGGCTGCTCACGTTTCCTCGCCACTCATTCTCTTCTCCACCTCCTCCTGCCTTCATTTCTCTTCGGGGAGTAGCAGGGCTGTCAGCTGCTGGTTGGAGACGCTTTGCTCCTGGCAGGCCCCGGTAGCTCGGCTCAGATAGATGGCGAGTAAGTGCTTACACTGCCAAAAGACCAAATGAAACAGACACCACATTAGCGGCATGGCATGGAAGTAGGCCAGTTGTATAGGAGAAGGAAGCTAACATCTCCAGTTTCCAGCTAACCAGGACTTCAGCAAGAAATCAGGAGGAGTCAGGCAGCCCCTTTTCTAACTAAAAAATGTTATTCCAAGCTACAGCTCACAAAAGCTTCTGCCTTGGAATAAAATGTGTGTGTTAGAAAAGGAGCTGCCTGACTCCTCCTGACTTTTGGCCCCCATAAACTAACACAGCTCTCCTCCTAGAACAACTTCTGCAGATGCCCAGGAATTGGTTCTGCTCCTTTTCACCGGGGGCCTGGGATGGAGCGTGAGAACCTCTCCCTGCAAGGAGCTACACCCTCTCCCCCCCTTGGAGAGACCCTGCCCTGCAGGTTCCCACTGTTTCACGTGCACAGGATGAGCTCCAGACTTCATTGTCTTCAGAGGAAATTTCAGTGGAGCTTTGGTTGACCATGATAAACATAACCCCCTTTGATTTCTTAGGGGGATCCTATAAGCTAGGAGTCTCATTCCCATCAGACTTCTCATACTAAAGCCCTCTTAGCCATCCCACCCAACCAACACTTGCAGGCGCTGCCCTGCCTAAGGACATGGGGTGAGTTTGGGCCTTGGAAGACACTCAAGAATTCCTCAATCTGTTTTCAGAACTACCTACTAATTCCCTCCGTCCCAAAGTTGGCCATTTGGAGTTCTTGAGAGGCTTTGAGCTTTGATGCCCGTTCTCCTTTGAAAGTGTCTAGAAGGCACGAGGTGACCTTGGTCTAGTCCATCTCTTCTCCCTCTTGCAGGGTGGCCCTAGCAGGGTCTTCTCCAGTAGACTCAGGACAGAAAGTTCCTCGGAAGCCACCTCCTCCACCTCACACTGCATCCTCTCTCTCTTGCCTGCTCTGTTTTTGGCCCACTGAAGTACAGCCCAGAATGGGAGCAAGCAAAAGCCAGAAATCATTAGTATCATGGCTCTGAGTGAAGCACTGCCAACCATCTGCTTTTTCATAGTCAGCCATAGATGGAAGAGCTGTGGCAACTCCCTTCCTCTCATGCCTGGAATGGCCTTTCTCATCTTGGGGGCGGGGTGGGGGGAGAAATGAACCGAGATCTTCTCTATGCAAAGAAGCTCTTCCTCCAGGTAACCAGACCCCATTTCCCCAGCACGTCATCTTCTTTCAACACAACTGTTTCCTCCCTTGCAAAAACTGGGTAAAAGATACACAATGGGGAGAGTGAGTCATTGGCCACATCAACTATAGATGCACGTTGCTTCCCTAGCATGCCCCTGCCCCCCGCAGCCAGCTTCCTCCAGGGCACAGCCCTCCCCAGCCCTGCCTGGCCCACCCTCCCCTCCCCTCCCCTCCCCTCCCCTCCCCTCCCCTTCCTGAATACTCACCACAAGGTTGTCTCCTTTCCGCAAAACTGAGAATGTGAAAGCCGGGCAACTGCAGAAGTGGCACGATGCATAACAAGTGTAGAGTTTGCCTGAGCTGCCAACCACCTGTGAGTGGAAGAAAATGTTATTTTTAAAAAGTTAAAAAAAAATCAGTTCGGATTTTTTAAAAAGGGAAGATACGTTTCTCTTAGCACAGTAGCCTGATTACTATTATAGGCTGCGTACAGCGTGCAGCCACACGCTCCTTTATCTAGTTTCCCCCCCCCACCTGGTGGCCTCCCAATGTTAGACTACAACTCCCATAATCCCCAGGAGAGTGGGTGGGGAGAGGCAGCATGCCCTAAGTTGCATTTGGGCAGCATGCACCGCCACCTTGAAAAATAAATAAGTAAATAAAACCAGGATTCCTCCCAAGTGGATAAACGGCATTCTAGTCCTAATCAACATGATTGAATGGTCTGATCAGTGCCACGGCTGAGGCAATATACGAAGAAATATATTGTATTTAGTGGGAAATGCAATTTGAATTAGCCCCTTTTTCATTGACTTAAAAGGCTCATGATTCAAATTAATTCAACTTTCCTCTGTGAAAGGGGGGTGGGAAAGGAGAGTGGGGGGAACTGCAGGCCAATTGCTGGAGGTATAAAAAGATTCACAGTGAAAAAGGGGAACGGTTCAAATCTCCGTCAGCCGCACAGCTTGCTGGGTGCGTGAGAGCAGCTGGGGGATTTTCACCCGAACTCCCTCACAGCGTAGGGGTGAAAGTAATCCTGCCAATGGGCAGCGATCCATTGGCGCTACCCTATGGGAGGGGGTGGACGGGGTGGGGGATAACTGCCCCCCAAACAGATACATGGGAAACGCCATTCCGCAGCCTGGGAATCCTATCGCTGGGGCCACAGACCGGGTGGCTCCATTTTTTTATGAAGAACTTCTGATAACAGAAACAAAGAAGAATACGCGTGGACTGAAGTGGTGTCATCTGTTTGGAATTTGGAACTACCTGGGAAGAACTCTGCAAACACCTTTCCTTATCTCTGGAGGGACAGGAGAGTCCCAAAGGGAGCATCTGTGCCCGCGACACGCAACTTAGGAAAAAGTGGCCCGGTGCCCCACAGCCCCGTTTACTCCAGTGTATCCTTCTCGGGCACAGGTCGGGGAAGGGTTCCGGCTAGCTTCTGCCCAGACGGAGCTGCCAGCAGAAGACCCGGCCGGAGATGGGCAGACCCGGCCCTCGTGTTCCCCATCCGGTCTGCCCTGAAACGAATCCAGCTCTCTTGCACCGCCCCCCCTCCCGCCTTTGGGACCGACAGCCAATATTTCAGCCTGGCAGATTTAATCCACTTATTTCTGCCCTGGGGCAGGCTGCCACGAGAACAAGAGGTAATTAAGATGAAAGTCATCTTCAAAAACAAAACAGAATAAAGGAGATAAATGGAGGGAAGCAAAGCAGCAAACTGGAGGCTGAGGGGGGGTGTTGGGGGGAAAGAGCTGCTGGGCTTGAAAGAAGAACATTGCTCCGCCCCAGGCAAAGGCCCCCCACCCTAGGAGCCACCCGGATTTTTCCAGCAAAGCCAACGAGGCTGGGTTTCGGATGCAAAAACTGCTGGCTGTTTTTGTCCCGGAGATTCGTCAGCTCCGATGAAGATCTTCTCCTGCCAACAGGGGCATCTTCGAAAGCCACAGGGGGATCTGCTGATCCCGAGACTCGGACCGGCAGAGGCTCTGGGCTGTTTCCGTGGGTGGGATGGCCGCCCATCCGTCCTTGGAGCAACCGAGAACAGCCTCGCTCTGATGCTCTGAAGACAGCTTTTGCATCGGGAATCTTCTCCAGACCAAAATATTTGAACCTCTTTCGATTCTCCCTTCTAGGAATTCATCTCTAGCTCAGTGTTTCTCAACCTTGGCAACTTGAAGACGGGTGGACTTCAACTCCCAGAATTCCCCAGCCAGCAATTCTGGGAGTTGAAGTCCACCCGTCTTCAAGCTGCCAAGGCTGAGAAACACCACTAGCTCCTTTCTATAGAAAGCTTCATGAAGTAGTCTATTTCCCTTCGTTGGAGGTCTTCCCACAGAGGCGGGAATGAATTCTAAAATGAGAGGCCAACTCTCTCTCCACCCTTAAGACTCTTGAGGACTAGAATCTTAAGAGAATTTCAGCATTTCCTTTCCCAGGGCTGGGCGATTTCTGGTTAGTTCTTACTGTCAGGAAATTTCCTCCTCGTATCTAACCAAAACTTCCTTCCTGTTGGCCAGTCTCCTTCTGCAAAAATTCAAGAAGTAGATCTTCCTCTTCCAGCCTCAAAGCTTCCACCGCCTGATCTTTCCATTCAGTCAGCCCACATTCCTTAGTTTGACACATGGCTGTTGCATGTAGCTGATGGAGAAGCCTCAGGTGGAGGGAGAGGCCCGCGTCCAGGATGGGGCGTCCAGGGAGAAGGTGGTCTTGAAAAGGCAGCCACCTGGTCGTGGGTTCTTGGCATCCTTGGGGGTCCTGCTTGTAAGTCAACTGCAACGGGCGAACACGCCCATCTTCTGCCCCTTTCCACTGGGAAGTCTGCCAGTGCTTCATAAGAATTACAAAGGGGCTTCGTGAAACATGATCATATTGGTTAAAAGGGGTTGGAGACAGCTGTCACCTTCAAATGCCACTCATCTGTTGGGCAAAGTCCTGAATCAAATCAAATCTTTATTACGGTCATAGACCACCATAAGGAAACTCCCGAGATATTAACTGGGGGCGAGGGGGGCTGTCTTACCTCTGCCTTCTGGCAGTTCTCATTACAGTCTCAATCCCGGATCTTATCACAGTGGGTGAAGTCTTTATAATCAATGCAAGAGAGCTGACAGCAGGTGGATTGGATGACCTCTAAGTTCCCTTCCCATTCTATGTGAGTCTACCATACAGAGCTGTTCCTCTCGGTCTGGTCACTGATGGAGAGTCCATTTCTTCTTTGCTGAAAAAATCCTTGTCCTTCTGTTCTGCCCTTCCCTCTTCTTCCCCTGAGGTTTTAGCCACCTTGCTCCTTCCCACCCCACTGGACGACAACACAATGTTTGTGGTCCTGAGGGAGTTAAATGCGCAACCAGTCAGTTCTCTTCAATGAACAGATCCCGTGAACTGACAGGGCGCTGGCTGGGTCACCAGGAGGGGAGAACAGGCAGAGAGGATCTGGCTGGGCGTCACACATGACTTCAGAATAGCAGGCGTATTTGCTCTGTGAGACCCTGGACCAGATGGCCTCCCTTTTAACTCTAGGATCATGACCCAGGCCCTCGCATCTGGAAGACATGAGTGGGGAAGGTTGCTCTGCAATATGTCAGAGAAAGGCTACCACCAAGGCAGTGTTTCTCAACCTTGGCCACCTTAAGATGGGTGGACTTCAACTCCCAGAATTCCCCAGCCAGCATGGTTGAAGTCCACCCATCTTAAGGTAGCCAAGGTTGAGAAACACTGCACCAAGGGGACAATTTATAAATAACATTATTTTAGCATATTCTAAGCTGGCTAATCGGCCAATGGAGGAACCTTCTGCACAGGGAGCTACAATGGAAATAGCGCTCAATAAACATCAGCCAGCATGGGCAGAAAATTAAAGCTCACCTACTACGCTCAACAGCCTCCTAAAGAGGCTCAAAGAAAGTGTAGGAGGTGAGCCGTGTTAATCTACGGGAGTCTAAAATCAGAAGGAGCGGAGCAACGGCCTTTCTGAGGAACAGAGGTTATTCAAAGGCATGAGCTGCTACCAGGCTCCTCCTGATGTTATGCTCAAGGCAAGGGCATGTGTATGTGGGCTGGCAGGGCAGAGGGGGGGTAGGAGAAGGAACCGCACCTGATAGACTGTCCTCCCGCTTGGGGACACGAACCGTGTGACTGACTGGCGGTCCACCAAGTCCAGGGCAGGGACGACTGAAGTTCCAAAGACAAACCTGAGCCTAGGGAGAAGGGAGAGAAATCAAAGGGGATATGAAAAGCCTGAAGTCCCCCCTCTGCTGATCCCACTCCTCTTGTTCTGAAGATGCCTTTAAAACTTGGGGCAGCTCTTCTTCACAATGGGCGCTCAGCATTTAAAAAAAAAAAAGAGAGTAGACAGAATAAAAGGTTTCAGGGCCAGATGGGAGCCTGAAGGTTTTTATCTGCCTTGAGCAAGGAATGAAGCCAAGAGGATCATAATCACTCCTTCTTAGAACAATGTTAGGGTTGCACAAGAGGGAAATTGTAAGCTCTATAGCAGTGTTTCTCAACCTTGGCCACTTTAAGATGCGTGGGGTTCAACTCCCAGAATTCCCCAGCCAGCAAGGGGAATTCTGGGAGTTGAAGCCCACGCATCTTAAAGTGGCCAAGGTTGAGAAACACTGCTGTATAGGCAGAAAGACAGAGCAAAAGAAATCACAGTAATTGTATTAATAAAGTAATTTATTAATGAAGTAATTTACTTAAATTAATAAAGTAATTTATTTAATTCACTTGATGGCTGTTGTTTCCAGCCTCTTCTGGAAGTTCAAGGGGTCTGATGTAGGAGTCTCCTTTTATCCTTTACCCACTCCCATGGGTACGTCAGATTGGAGGTACGTCAGATTGGAAGAGTGGGATTACCTCCCTGTGTTTCCTTTATCAGGAACCCTGGAATATGGTGCAGCAAACAAGCTGGAATGGACCCTAAATAACTGAGCATAGTACAGAGGAAGGAACGGGAAGGAAAGCAGGCTTGAACGCAGCCATTTTCCGGGTCACTTGCAATGAGTGACCACTTTGGCCAGGAAACCAATGAGGGCAATATGGATTTTGGTTTGCTTCTCCTTGGGGGCATCTGTTTTCCTACTCAAGCAAGGCTAGAGTAGATGTTTGGCAGGCGAGGGACTTCAGCAGAATTGCCTGCTTGAGAAGTGCTGCATTTTTCCAAAGTTGAAAAAACCATCTATTGCAGAACCCCTAACTTGCTAGTGACACTATTTATGCTGTTGGTCCCAATTAGCGAGAGGACCCAGTCAACTAGCCTAACAGATCAGGAAGCCATTCGTTTGGGCTCATACCTTGCATCGGCTTGGGATCGGGCAGGAGATATGGAGGCGTGCAAAAGGTCACTGGTGAGCCACGTCAAACGGGTCACGTGGCAGTTGAAACGGGAAGGAGGTGGCCAACGGGAAACGGGGCCAGTTTAAAACCAGCATCAGATTTTCTATTCCGGGAAGGGGAGATCTAATTCCATCCCAGCCTCCAGGATAAAACTCAAAGGATTTGATGCACAGTAGAGAACAGCTGATCCTAATCTGGACATCAGACTTGCTCAAGGCCTAGCAGATGGACCTGACCTCGAAAGCAGAGGAAGGTGAGCAGATAATCCTCTCCGTGGAGCACAGGGATGAGAAGCTGGTGAGCAACGGATGATTTCGGAAAGCTCCAGGATCCCTGGCCCTCCTGAACAAGGGCATTTACAAGCCAGGACCTGCCGTTTCATCCTCTCTTTTTCCAGTTGCGCCCCTGAAAGGTCTTTTGTCTCTGCATCACCAGGAAGTTGGAAGAGAGGCTGGGAGGGAAACAGAACGGGGGGATGGGGGGAATGGAAGAAGGAAGAACCGTATGCCAGCTATGCGATGGGAGCTATCTTTCAGCAGTCACCTGGCTTCCTGTTTGGGAAGTGGAAAACACGTAGGCCCTTTATGCAAGTCTCTCTCTGCTTGGGTGGTGCCCATTCCCAGGGAACCCCCAATCTCTCCTCCCCCAACCCTTCCACCTCAAGGTTTTGTCCTGAATAGCAGAAAACCAGGCACCGAATTTTACTGGAGCATTTCTCACCAGTTGCAAAGGGTAGCACGGCCATTTAAAAAAATTAAAACAAACCTTATTTGCAATTAAAACAAACCTTATAGACCATTTTTTTAAATTGACAAAGACTTTCAAAGCAGTTGAAAATAAAAACACTCCGTATTTTTTTTTTAAATGTCAAATATTCTGAAGGGATTGGTCACGTGAGGACTAGAAACTTTATTTTTATTTAGGGAAGGCCAAACAACCACCAGCAGACAGCCACTCGAGCGCTTTATGTACCTGCATAATGTTATACTCAAAAGATGATCTCTGAGACTTTTCTTGCCCTCAGTGGCTTGGAATGGCAGCAAATTCTCGGCGAACAATTTCACGGACCAGGGTATCTGCAGGGTAGGGTCAAAAACGTCCAAATGGCAGCCATGAAGGTGCAATCGAAACTCAGTGGGTGGTGCAGCCATCACACTGTTGTGGTGGCCATCTTGACTTTTTTGGCCCCACACTCTGCAGACACCCCTGCTCGTGTAATTAAGAGTTATGCAAGAGAGCTACAAGGAAGGAAATGGGCAGACAGACCACCAAGGAAAACAATATTCCTTGATGGGAACTTTAAAACCCACGTGCAACTAATGTGCCAACCACAAACACGTTTCTGCTTCACAGGTCTTTGCACCTAACTCTTGAAAAACAACATTTGAAGGGCTGAAAGCTGTTGCAGCCGTTGCAAAAGCCACATGCAATAACTGAAGGCCACCGTCCCTGAAGCAAACACCGCTGAACGCAGCTGGGGCTCACTTCTAAGCCAACGAAAGGTTTGGAGCATGACTTGCCTATTAAAAGCACCCCGTTGCAGCACCACCTTCGCTTTCGAACCCTGGTTGCAGTTCTTGTGCAGAACCCATAACTGAAGAGCAGCAGAATTTATTTCCCAGAATAAAAAAGTCAGAGACTGAATTTGGACCCTTCCCTGTGCTGGGGCCTTCCTCTGGCTGGAAACACCTCTCTTAGCTATGGCTCAAGTCTGTCGGGGCCTGCTTATGCCTCTTTTTGGTGGCTGTTTGCAGAGTGGTGGGGGGGTCGCAACAGGAGGAGGACAGAGGAAAAGGGAGAACATCAGGGCTGCAGGTGTTCTGGCCAAGGGAGACTGTAACATCTCCAGGGCTGATCATAAATCACTTGGGTTGCCCTAGCCAAAAAGGTTGTTCTCTCAGCCAACCATCACCCCCTTTCTGTGCAATGGGATGATAACCACAGCTACTTCTCTGGGTCCCTGTTCTTCATCAGGGTACCAGGAGAAAAGCAGCAGGCTGTAAGAAATTCAATCTGTCCAATAAAACTCCAAAATTATCAGCCCTGCGGAGATGATCTATCCCATCTTGCCAAGAGTTACTGCTCTGGCATGGCTTCCTTCAGATCAGTTTCCACTGAGAACCTTCTCCTTTCGGCATCACATGCAACTGGAGGGGGCAGGAAGGAGCACCCCGTCACGTAGCTCTGGCCCTTAAATTCCCACCCTCTCTCAAATGTGAATAGATCGTTCTCTCTTTTATTAGTTTATTCATTACACTTCCTTCCTGTGACAGCGATGCAGCATCACCAGATCCCAGAGGAACTGTGAGGCTTCAGATCTGTCCTGTCCCAAGGGGCCACTCAGGCAGATGAGTGGTGGGACCATTTCTGACAGAAGGGCATTTTTCGCCTCCAACAGTCAAAACCTGTGATGGGTGCGAGACCGAAGCACATCTGCCGTTTCCATTTAGAAGACAAACATGGCCTTATTGGGCTCTCTGAAAAGCTCTAGGAGGGCTTTGTGTTTAGATGCTGGTCCTCATTTCAAAACAAAAAGAGGGTGAATTGAAAAACAAAAAGGCAGCAAAGTACTCACGCCAGAAGTAGGTCATCTGAAACTGCAAAAAAAGGAAGAAAGCAATGTTAATTTCTGACCAGGGTCCTGAGTAGATAGAATAGTTTGAATAAGTTGGCAAGCAACTTTGAAATCACACTGGTAAAATGAAGAGAGCTTCAGTGGGAGGAAATTAGTTTTCTCATGAAAGGAATGAGCAACACTCTGTTCCTGAAAGCTATTTGAGAATCCTTGGGGGATTCCGCAGCCATTCATATCACTTGGCACTCAAACAGGCTACCCGGTGGCAGACGTGGGGTTCTGATTAAAAAAACCCAACTCCCTAAAGCAGAAGAGGGCAACCTCCCCCAGTGCCCTGAGATTACGGAAATTCAGCCACATCATCTGATTCCCCCATTCTTTGCCTCAAAAATGGGAGTGGGAGGCACACCTCCCCCAAGCCTGCAAAATGTGGCTGCCAAAATGGACAGATTTCTGCTGCGTAGATGCAGAATGGGGGAGTGCTTGAGGGATTTAAGGGTGGAAATAAGAGTGGGATGCCTCTAAGAAGCCATTCATTCCCATTCCTACCCCTAACCTGCTCCTCCTGGCCCACAAATAGCAGGCAAACAAGGGGATGAAAGAGGCCACCTGCTCGCCCTTGAGATAGAGGTGGGATTTGAACTGGCAGCTTTCTCTAGCACAGCAGGTTTTCTTAGCTGCGATATGGCTCTAGTTCTGCTGTATAATTATTCGGAACCTCCATATGCTGTTTGCAGCAGAGGCAGGCTAGAGAAGTGGCTTTTATTTGCCAGCTGATTTAAGAAGATGTTCTGCCTTTCATATATTCCTATAAATGTCAAGATTCAGAAAGTGCACTTGATTTGTCCAAGCAAGGTGCTGCTCAGAAGGTCAGTACCACCTTGGCAGATTCCCAAAAGCCAAACCAAATCAGACTTGGTGAGCATTTGGAGGTGAAACCACGAGGAGGTGCCAAAGCTGTAGACTCAACTGGCAAGTCCAAAAACCCCCCAAAGAAGGTGGCAAACCCCTTCCATAGAGTTGCTGAACAACCCGGCAGAGACGTGTCAAGCTCAACTTGAAGGGGACATTTCTTTCGCTCATCAAGAATGGTAGTTTGATTTCAGCCCATCCGTTTTACTAATACACCCGCTGGTTCAACAGGAACCATGGAGGATGAAGAACAGGCATTTGGAGCAGAGAATTTATTCTCTGTGGTTTATTGAAATAGTTTCCTAATCCAGCATACGGGGCATAATACTTCTTCCCTGTCCGCTGAAATCAGCCGCCAAGAGAGAAAAACCATTTGCGCCAGCCACCCTGACCTCCTTGCACAGAATGATCCCACTGTTCCCTGATGCTTTGGCACTCTCTGCTGGTCACCATCAGGGATTTTAAAGGTTCCCTTGTGGCTATTTCACATCCAGCTTTCAAGGAGACACTGGGGAGTGGATAGATCACCACCTACCCTGGGAGGTCTCGCGGAAAGCCTTCTGTATCTCTTGCAGCAATTCTTCTGCTATGGCGGGCAGAGCAGCATCCATCTTGAGAGCAGGGCGTGGGTCCTCTTTCCCCTGGGAGGAAAAAAAAAAGCACAGGGTTGTTTATAATGAAGGAAATGAGAAACCATTTATTTTAATTGAGCAAGAGAGAGAGAGAGACAGGGAAAGAGACAGAGAATCCCTCACCCCCTATTCATCCTTAATTAGTCTCATGTTTTGTTTCTTTTTCATTAAAAGGGAAGAATTTTCAAATATCCTCCAACTGCTGACAGCATTTCTGGAACACCAAGCCCGACACTTGTTTATTAAGGGTCATCCTTATTTCACATCCTCTAAAGCCAGATGGTTTTAATAATAATGATGATGATGAGAATAAGAATAAGAATAAGAATTCCTCACCCTCTTGAACCAGACGTGACCTGTATATCAACTCTGCCTTCTCATTAGCTGGGTCACAATGAAAAATGATTAAATGGCAGGAAGGTACAACTTGAAGAGTCTGGTCTCTCAGGTTTTCTCCATAATAGAGGGAGGAGGTGAAATCATTGGAGCTGAAACCGATCCCCGAAGCCTAAAACCAGACACCTTTTGTCAGTTTCATCCCTACTACTTGCTTTTGTCCACTGGATGACTTAAGCCTTTTCAAAGGTGGAGGGGAGGTTATGTGAATCACCTGCTAAATATCTACATGCAGGGCTGTTGTTAAGAGCCAGGACAATAAAGAGGAACTTAGAAATGGAATAAAATGATTCATTACAGATGTAGCCCACAGACCATCCACCTAATTATGTGTTCATAAAAATCTATCTTTTAATTACCATACTATATTTAGCTAAAATGAAGACAACCATACATTTTTGATAATCTTTATTCCCCCAAAATGAAGATTAAAAAGCAAAAATTTGCCTGCCCCTTTCCTGTACTCTCAAGAAATCCAAAATAATCCTCCCATTTTATTGAGAGAGAGAGAGAGAGAGAGAGAGGGAGAGAGAGGAGCCTAAACTTTATATATCATGTCATTATGCAGACACACCTCAAAAAGTATTTGTTTCCACCCACATGAGTTTGGGAGGGCCCTGTTAAAAGGGGTTAATTTTCTCATATTGTGAATGCCTCCACTTTGGAGCCACCTGTTAAATTACTATTTTCTGCAATGACTCTGAACAAGGAAGGAAGCAAGGAGAGAATAGGAAACAGAGGGAAAGATGAGAGAAGGGAAGGAGGGAGGGAGGGAGGAAGTGAAGAAGGGAAATGGGAGGAAAACAAAGAGCATGTAAGAGGGGAGATTGGGCATCTGGCAGCACCTCCCCACCAACTTAATTCCTAGTATTTTAGGAAGGGCCAGGTATCAGCATCACCCACTTGTTTCCTCTTTCCTTCTTTCCTTCCTCCCTCCCTCCCTTCCTCCCTTCCCCAAGGGGGAAAATCCATTAAGGAAAAGAGAAAATAATGCATAATGCCTGAAACATCCAAAGTTAATGCGGTTTGGCCTGTCTGCTCCTTAAAAAAAAAAAGCAAAGAAAAGGAAGGGGGAAGGGGAAGAGAAAAGAAGAGAAGAGAAGAGAAGAGAATCCAACACTCTGGTCAATGGCTGCCGTTCTACTATTTGTCCCCCAAGAGAGAGGTCCTGATTATTTAAAGATGTTGCATGCTTGGCAAATGGACAGCTGTAATTCTGGCAGCAGGAGAAGCTGGAGATCCTGGGAGTGTGACCTCTGGGGATATTAATAATTGTGATGCACAGACAGAAGCCTGGCGCAAGCGTCCGCTTTCGCCTCCTACCAGCCAGCAAAACAGAGGCAGAGATGTATCCCTCAAAGCCATCAATTTCATGGAACAAACAGAAAATGCCTCTCTGGGGAGGTGACAAAATGGGGGACAAGCTTTTCCAAGATGGGGCAGGGAATAAATGACTTTTCTCATTGGGAATTCTTTATGCACTGGGTGCTTTGAGCTCAGGCCGAAGAGGAAACCTGCTGCGCGCTTCACGACAGAAAGGAAGGCTTGATTACACATCAACAAAAGTTAGCTAAAATAGTTGCCTCCCTAACTGAGGACAGGGAACATTTTCAAGAACAGCAGCAGGACAACCAATTTGTGTGGGATCGGCTCACTTCTTGGCTGTCAGACTGGGACTGGGTGAAACATTTATGACTTGGCATTATTGCTGTCATAGCCTCAGTGCTCCTTGCTGTACTTGGAAGTTGTCTTATGCAATGTTTGCCTGCCAAGACTCTTTAAAATCTGCTCCACAACGCGCGGCAACTATGGACCCTATGAAGTTTCAAATATGAACTGCTCCCTTGCTCACCAAATATTAATAGTGAGAACCAAATGGGAGGATTGTTACCTGGAATTTTAAGCTGCATTATTAGCTTTTTTAAAAAAAGGTGATATTAGCATTTTAGCATGGCATCCATGCCTCCTTTTGAAGTTCAGGAAAGCATGTTTTCCTTTTAGCCAAAGCCACTTCTTTTTTTTATATGCAAAAACTAGCTTTTTCAGCAACTAAACCAGTGTTTCTCAACCTTGGCTACTTTATGCTGTTGTGGACTTCAACTTCCAGAATTCCCCAGCCAGCATGGGGAAGCATGCATTCTGTTGAATAAAGCACAATTAGTGGGGTCTGCTCCACTTGGAGTAGGGCAGCATATTAGTATAATAACAATAACAACAATAATAATATGGTTATAACAAGTCAGGCCATGGCTGTCAAACATCAAAAACATCTGCCAAGCTATCCCACCTCCTTTACATGGACAATCTGAAGCTGTATGGAAAAACAACATCTGAAATAGAATTGCTGCTCAACACTGTCCAAATATACAGCCAATATATTGCAATGAAGTTTGGACCGGACTAATGTGCCACCCTGACCATCAACAGGGGAAAAATAGTGAAAAGTGAAGGAATCAAGATGCCCTATGGAAATAACATCAAGAGTCTGGATGAAGAAGATCACTACAAATATCTGGGCATCCTTCAAGCTGACAACATCAAACACATTGAAGTCAAGAAGGTTAGTAGTCAATACATCATGAGAGTGAAGAAGATCTTAAAGTCCAAACTCAGTGGAGGAAATACCATCAAAGCAATTAACACCTGGACAATTCCAGTCATTAGATACACAGCTGGAATAGTGGACAGGACTCAAGCAGAACTAGAAGCCCTGGAAAGGAAGACCAGAAAAATAATGACAATGAATTATGCCCTTCATCCATGCAGCAACACTGACAGACTCTACTTACCAAGGAGCATAGGTGGGTGTGGAATGTTACAAGTACACCATACAGTTGAAGAAGAAAAAGGGGCATTGGAAGAATATCTGAAGAAGATGCACTGAAGCTAGTACACCATGAAGGCTTACTGAATACCGAAGAGGCCAAACTGGCCTATAAGAAAGACCAAATGAAGAACAGAAAAGAGACATGGCAAGGCGAAGTATTACATAGCCAATACACACACACACACACACACACACACAACCCTAGCAGGCAAAGCAGATAACAACACGACCTGGCAATGGCCAAGAGCAGGAAAGTTGAAGAAAGAGAAAGAGGGGCTCATTCTGGCTGCACCAGACCAAGCCTTAAGAGCAAATGCATACAAAGGCAGAATCGAGAAGACGGCAACAGACAGCAAACGCCGCCTCTGCAAAGAGCTGAAGAAACAGTGAACCAACTAGTTAGCAACTGCAAGAAGATCGCAGACTGACTGCAAACAACGGCATGACAAGGTAGCAACAAGGGCGCATTGGGATATCTGCAAGAAAGGCCACTGGCCTGCCAGCAAGAACTGGTGGGACCCCAGAACAGACGAAGGGACCGAAGACGAAGAGGCCGAAGCGCTCGGGGGCTCTAGAATCCAGACAGACCGGCCCCTGCCACACAACGCCCCAGACTTGACACCTGCGGATAAGAAAGACAAAGAAGGCTGGATAGTGGACGTTGCCACACCTGGAGACAGCCGAAGAGAAGAGAAGAGAAGAGAAGGACCTGGAGAAACTCGCAAGACACAAAGATCTGCAAACAGAAGAAGAACGACTGCGGCAAAAGGAAGCAAAGGTAGTCCCAGCAGTAATAGGCACCTCGGGTGCCATCCCAAAACATCTGGAGCACCCCTGGAAGACCATCGGCATTGACAAAAATCACCATCCGTCAACTGCAAAAGGCAGCTTGACTTGGAACAGCTTCCATCCTGCGACGATGCCTTTAATATTATTAGACAACATCTGCCTATCCCAGATCCTTGGGAAGGACTCAATAGGCGGATAGAAATGCCAAACCCAGTCTAAACATCTGGCTGGCTGTGCGACCAACCGTAATAAAGTGGCTATGATAAGGCCTCTAGGCTCAGTTCCCATAATCCCCCACCAGCAATTCATACAGACGTATTAAAAAAGGGAACTAAACACTCCATCATTCTTACAATAAAAGGAGCAGCGGCAGCAGCCTCGAAAGTTTGAGCCCAACTTTAATGTTTTAATGACTCCAAAGGAGAGTTGCTATTTTTACTATTTTGCTCACTCAAAAAAGAAGCCTCAAGGGGCCAAAGTGAACCCGTCCATCTGCTAGAGTTTATACCCTGTAACCTCGTAGAATATGCGAGTATTTTTTTAGATTTTTTTATCCCGCCTTTCTTATTTGTATAAATAATTTAAGGCGGCGAACATGCCTCGTACTCCTTCCTCCTCCTTTTCCCCCCACAACAACAACCCTGTGAGGTGGGTTGGGCTGAGAGAGAGGGACGGGCCCAAAGTCACCCAGCCGGCTTTCATGCCTGAGGCAGGACGAGAACTCACCGTCTCCTGCTTTCTAGCCTGATTAGTCTAACCACTAGACTAATCTCTAGATTAGTCTAACCACTAGACTAATCTCATGACTGATTTCATATTTTATTAGTTTTACTGCTTATCTATTTATTTTAACGCGATGGGACAAAGATATGGTATAAAGTCTGACGCGACGTGGATACTGCTTGGAGGCTTTACGTTTTGCTAAAACAAAAAAAGTGAAACGTGAAGCACCTTTGTACAAAATTGAAAACAAATCGAGGCGGGATCCGACCGGCTTTTCAAGAGCAAGGCCCATGTCGCGCCGTTGCCTAGCAACACAGTCTTGCCTTGCTCTGTCCAGAGTGGCTACTTTCAGTCACGTGCGATCCGCCTTCTTTCCCCCCCCCCAAAACGTGGAGAAGGAAAGCAGTGGCGCCGACGTCAAGCGCGTGCGAGCCGTTAAGTTAAAGGCATGTGACACTCATGACAGCCATAAGGCATATTCTGCGCATGTGCAAAGTAGAACGAACGAAGAGATAGAAAAGAGTTAGAGTGAGCCTTCCAGTATTTGAGGGCACGAAAACAAGTATCCGATATTTGGGAAGTAATTACTAAGCCCAGAGAGATGAATATTTATTTATTTATTTATTGATATTTCAAATTTGTCACCGCCCATCTTACTGCAGAGAGACATAAATATGATAAACAACAGCTAGCATTTCAATAATTTGAACATCTCGGAAGTTGTCGACGCAGCGCCATTCTATAGAAGTAGTCTATGAATTGGGCGCGGAACTCACGTGTCCGAACGTCCCGTCTACGCTTACCTCCCCGATCACGTGCCGAGGGAGCGACGTCGCCGTCGTTGTCAAGGTCACCCTTCTCCTTCCCTCTTAAAGGGCCATGTCTCTTTTGTCGTCGCTGCTGCGGCTGCCTCAGCGAGGCCTCGTCATGACCGCCGTGGCGACAAGACACCGCCTGAGGCTAGCGGGGCCCCGGCCGGACAGAAACGGAGGCCAGTGCCGAGGAACGCCCCGCCGAGCGGCAGCGGGAAGAGCCGTCACCATTGGCAGCGGCCTTAGCCTATCAGGTAAAGGGGGCGTGTCTAGATTCCCATGGATGGGCGGGGCTATTACCGACGTGGGCGTGGTGTCGAGCTGTGGGCGGGGCCTTCCGGGCATAAATTGAATTAAGGTTAACACGCGTTGAATTATTGAAAGTGAGGTTTATAATGTTTCTATTAGTATTTATTCCATTAAATTATTAATTAAGACAACGGCACCCTGAAGAGGAATCCCTCTCAGAAAAGAAGCCACAAAGCAGGCTTGCAAGTTCTGGATCTAAAAAGTCAATTAAAGAAGTCAGTTTTCCCCCCAGCTGCCTTTGACTTCCACTCCCATTATCCCCTGCCAACATGGACAGTGGCCGATGGTCATTGAGTACCAATATCTCTGGAAGACATAAGTGGAGAGAGGCTGCTTTAAAGACATGCAAGATCTATCTTGGTTTTTTTTTTAATTCTATTCCAGTGTTTTTCAAACTTGGCAACTTTAAGATAAGTGGACTTCAACTCCCAGAATTCCCCAGCCAGCATGCTGGCTGGGGAATTCTGGGAGTTGAAGTCCACCCACCTTAAAACGTGCTGGCTGGGGAATCTTGGGAGCTGAAGTCCACCCATCTTAAAGTTGCTAAGTTTGAAAAACACTGTTCTAGGTAAAGTATAAAATAATCTCTATTTTAACCTTGGCAGCCTTTCTGAAGTTTCTTAGGTTGCAACTGCGCATGAGTTAATGATAATGTTTGGAAGCTGCTCTGGCAGAAAGGAATGCCACCCAAAGAAGCTCTGCCGTTGCCCCCTTGTCTCTGCCTTGAGGGGACAAACCAGGACCTGCCCTCTCTTATCCCAACCTCTCCTGCTTTGCTTGGCTCCCAGCCTTCTTCCTTTTCTCCGGAGAAGCTACGAAGAAGGATGAGGGGGACACAGAGGAAGGAGAGGCAAAGGCAGACGCAGAGGACGCCATCATTCTTCTGCTGAAAAAAGCCAAGGTGAGCAGAGACACGCTGGCGTGGGAGTTGGCACGCTGGAGCGCCCTCTTTGCAAGCGAGGCCTCTCGGGGAGAACAAAAACAGCTGTTGCCCCCAGCATCGGGCAGTTTTCCCTCTTGGAGAGATCAGGTGTTGAGGGTGGCCTTCCGCACCGTCACTGGCCCCAGTGGTATCTGCACGGTACCGTCAAAAATGTCAAGATGATGTGGCCGCTCTCTTGATCGTTATGGCCATGCACGGCAGACCCCCCTGCTTGGTCCCTTCAGCTGGAGAAGCCAGGGTTTGAATCTTCAGCTGGCTTCCTACATTCCAGGAAGACCTTCCAGCGAGTTATGGGGCTCTCCCAGATTTTGGCTTCCCCCCCTGTGAAGGTGGCTGGATCTGCTGCCCATCTTTTTTTACCCATCTGCTGCCCACCGCGCAAATGACACACTGGGAGTGCATGACATGAACAATCTGGGCTTCTCCTTGCTGACTCGGCATTCAGGAGTCTGCGAGAATACGCACACTTCAGCAGCTGAGGACGTTGCACTGTTCAGAGTCGGTAGCACCTGGAGCAGCGCATAAGCCCAGTGAAAAAAGTAATGAAGATGCTCCTGTGGACCCTAGAGTGGTACTGTGGATGTTCTCTGCCTTCAGCAGATGGGCTGGGGATTTACTGTACTTCTTCCTTCTTGTTTACTCCCATTTAAAAGCTGACAGAACCAGAACCAGATCATGGAGGACTGTGATTTTGAAGGATGCGCTGGATCCCGCAGATGCCTCTGTCTTGATCCAGTGCATCCTTCAAAACAAGGAAAGCAAGTTACACCACTGGGATGCAAGATCCGTGCCTTGTGTGCGTGCCTGCAGTGCGACATCCTGACACCGCTACAAAAGGGGCAGGGATGCAACATTGCTTTCATCATGGGATTCTCCCGAGGATGCCTCTGTTTTGAGGGCTGTTTGCCTCTGGCATCAAAGGCTGCGTGCTGGGAAGCCACAGTGCAGGAGGACAAGCATGTCCTGTCCAGGCTTGGTCTGGAGACCTGGGGTGAGATCTGGTGAGCTGGGCTAGATGGGGCCATGGCCTGATGCAGCCCAGCCTCTTCTTATACAAGTAGTCCTCACTTAACAACTGCTCACTTTAGTGACCGTGCAAAGTTACAATGACACTGAAAAAGTAACTTTACAACCGGTCCTCACACTTACGACTGTTGCAGAGGCCCTGTGGTCACGTGGTCGCCATTTGAGCACTTCATAGCCGGTTTCTGACAAGCAGGGTCAATGGAGAAGCCAGCGGTGAAATTTGCAAGTTGCGGCCACATGATGTTTCACTTAACGACTGTGTCGCTTAGTGACAGAGTTGCTGATCCCAATTGTGACTGTTAAGTGAGGACTACCTGTACAATAGTCTAATGCAGTGTTTCTCAACCTCCTCAACTTTAAGCTGGCTGAGGAATTCTGGGAGTTGACGTCCACCCGTCTTAAAGTTGAGGAGGTTGAGAAACCCTGGCCTAATGTAAGAAGCTGCATCAGGATAATCAGATGAGGGGCTCTGTAGGGCAGCCTTTCCCCCATTTGCAAACTGATCCTTGATGAGGCTGGGATTGAAGCAGGAGCTCTGTTTCTCTTCCCAGCGGCATCCTTAAATCCCTGGGCTTGGTTTGGCCACCTCCTTTCCCCTGCTAAACAGCATTTAGCAGTATACTCCCCTGTTAAATATGGGTACAGTCATGTTTTAAAATTTCCTGGAGTTACCAGGCTGCCTTTGCTAATTTAATCAGCCCTCCCTCCCTCTTTTCCTTCCTTCCTTCCTTCCTTCCTTCCTTCCTTCCTTCCTTCCTTCCTTCCTTCCTTCCTTCCTTCCTTCCTTCCTTCCTTCCTTCCTTCCTTCCTTCCTTCCTTCCTTCCTTCCTTCCTTCTCTCCCCCCACAAGCTCAACATCATGAAAGGAGAATTGGAAGAAGCGGAGCGCATCCTGCATGAGGCTGCCTGGCTCTCTCAGCAATCGGACAACAAAGCGGCCATTATTTACACGTACGATATGGTTAGTCCAGCAGTTCTCTTGAACCCTGCAGATCCTCCCTAGGATGTTTCCTTAAGCAGCTCTTCTCCCCTTGTGGTTCTTCTCTGGGGTTCCTCCAGAACAGGTCTTTGTGGAGTCCAAATGCCTCTAGAAGCCTCCCTTTGCCCGTCGCTCAGAATGTGTTGAGGAGATTCTCCTGCTCTGAGTGAGTTGCACTTCTGTTCGATGGTCCAGATTTTAGTGTGTCTTTGGCAGTGTTCTGGCTAGGACTTCAGCTGGCTTGGGGTGAAGAAATGGTAACCCGTTGGATCCGATCTGCTCCCCCCGGTAGCCCGTCCGTCCCTCTCCGCCTGGGCTGCAAATAATGCATCCGAAGGCAACCGCCGGCGTTTTCGGTGAATTCATTTGCAAGAGATGCACTCGCGGGTCGGAGCCGGCCACAGCCCTCCCCACCAGCGATGCTGGAGCTGTGGTTGGCGAAGGGTCAGGGAAGGCCCTCTAAGTGGAAATGGCACCTCTTACTTTGCGAGCGGGGATGTGTTACATTTGTGTTAAAGGAGTGCTTGTTAGCTGCTGTTTCTGCCGTGAATTTAACCAGTCGATCTTGGCAGCTGTAAATCTCAGTCACTTTATTTTCCTTTCCATTGTCCCCAGACAAAAGAGTCTTTTCTCTCCCACCGCCTTGGTTCCCCCTTTGAGGACTCAGCATCGGTCGTTAAAATGATAACCTCTCCTGCAGTTGGGGGGGAAGCAGCCCATCACAGAGACGTGGAGGGCAGGAATTAGCACTGACTCCGGAACCGAGCAGCCTTTTTGCTTTTGTTTTAAAACAAAAAGCATGTTTCTCGTCCTTATTGTTGCTTATGGAGAGCCACGCTGGGTTAGACTGCACAGTGGCCCAGCAGATGACCTCAGGAAGCCCACAGGCGGGAAAGGAATACCGTGGCAGCCTCCAGCTTGCAGGCCCCGCAGCTGGCGCTTGAGGCTTTCAGCGCTGGAAGAAAATAAAAGCCGCGAGTAGCTACCGATGGCTTTCTGCTACAGAGCGGCAAGGGGGAGTCAGTGAAACGACCCTTTTCCTTGGTCTGTTGCAGATGGCGAACTTGGCCTTCATGAGAGGGCAGCTGGAGCACGTGAGTAAACTTTGGGAGACTGACAGTGCACGGAAGGGGGACTCGGGGAAGTCCCCCTTCCAGAACCTCTTGCGGGGATCTCCAAGCACGTTGGCTCTAAGCACCCTTTTTTTTGCCTTCCCGTTGCAGGCTGAAAAGCTTTTCAAAGCAACCATGAGCTACCTGCTTGCCGGGGACGTAAAGCAAGTAAGTGCCCTTCGTTGCTAGGAGCGTCTCCCAGGACTGTCGCATCGTTTTGGATCTCCTCCGTCTAGAAGGGGGGACGGTGCTGTTACCTGATGCTCGGAGGCAGCAGAAGATCCAGTGGTTCCCTGGGAGGGAGGAGCAGGGAGGCAGCCTAAACTCCCCCTGGCCTTTCAGGCCGTCTCCATTGCGAATGGAGGTGGCGTAGCTCTTCCCTCTCCGCAGCCTTGCGAGGTGGGGCTGGAGGTCATTGGAGGAACGACCCTGCGGGGACTTGGAGTCTGCGATTCAGTGCTAGGCGACTCCAGTTCAGACCGACAAATATTCCAGGGTGTGGGGGGGTGACTGTGTGACTTCTGGGGTTGAACAGACAGCCACCCCCCCAGAAGGAGGGGCAAAATCACGGTCAGGGCAACGTCACTCGGAGACTCCCGGCTGAAATATCGGGTCCTTCTGGAGTTGGGAGAATGTTAAGCGGGGGAAGAGAAGGAGTTGGTTTCAGCGAGGGATCAGTTCAGCTACTGAAGGCAGCTTTTTCGGGGCTTCGGAAAGAAACCCCAAGGTGGGGAATGGTGTTTTCTAAGGGTTTTTTAAAATTGTTGGCTTGTTTTGCAGTGGGTGGGGGACATCAAGCACGCTTAGCTAGCTTATGCTGTACAGCCCCCCCCCCCCCGCACTTTTTCCCTGTCCTCCAGGATGACAATGCCATCCTTCAGATGTCCCTGAAGCTGGCCAGCATCTATGCCGCACAAAATCGGTAAGTCTGTCCGCCTCTCTTGCTGTGCCTAGCGCAGTGTTTCTCAACCTTGGCCAGTTTAAGACGGGCGGACTTCAACTCCCAGAATTCCCCAGCCAGCGCATGCTGGCTGGGGAATTCTGGGAGTTGAAGTCCGCCCGTCTTAAACTGGCCAAGGTTGAGAAACACTGCACCAGTGAGGCTGGACCCCTTCCAGATGCATCATCGTTCCCAGCCAGTCCTACAAGGCCTGTCAAGGCAGGAGAAACTTCTCCCGGCTGACTCCAACATGGGGCTTTGGGTGCGGAAGTCTCTCCTAAGCCCAGAGGGTTTTCTTTAACCTTCCCCTCCTTCGGGATGCGCTCAAGGCACAACCTCTGCCAAACAAGTCAGCTCTCGCGCATCAACTCAGGGAAATGCTCGGGGCTGGTTTTTATGTCTCGGTGGGGCTCTTCTACCGCTACCGCGTGGTTCTAACTCATCCTGCGGGCCGCCTTGAGTCGTGGACAGTCAGGCAGCCACGCGCATCCAATAAATAACTAAAATAAATACGTTTTTCCTCCACGCTCAGGGGAATAACGTTTCCGTGTCCAGGAATGCATGGTATCTGATATGTGCAGGAACTCAGAATAACCTTTCTGGGGTTTTATTCCTGGCTATCGTTTCCTTTTTTTTCGTTTTTCAGGCGGCACGTGGCAGCGATTGTTATTTTTATGGTTTTCATTTTAAATTTTTTTCACCGCCCCACCCACAGAGTTACTTTGGCAAGAGGGAAGCCCCTATAAATTGGTGTAAATCAATAATACATCAGTAAATATCTCTTACTTTGCATGGTTCTTTCATTGTTGGGTAATTGGTTTGGGTTTTGCCAGAAACAGAGCAACGCCAGGGTGGTGAAGTCCCGGTCTGGGTGATTTACTGTCTGAGGCTTCAGGAGATCTTCCTGGCGCTTCCAAGTATCTCGTTGCATTCTTGAGACCTAGTAACCTGCATTAAAAGCAAATAAATGCTGAGAGTTCCAGGAAATGGAACGGCGTGCTGAAAACAGCTTGCTTATGCTCACCTGTGCTACAGCTGCCTTCCTCCCCCCGGTGCACTTCACCTGTGTGCCAGCCCCCAGGGTCCCAGCATGGCCCAACCGTCACGATCCCCCCTCCCAAGTATTCCCACATGTTCCCACCTTTCTTTTGGCTTGTTCATAAATTAGGAGAGCCCTCTCCCACTCCCACTGGAATTGGGGTGTTTTGAAAGGGATCAAATGAATTTGGGCAATTTGCTCCTTAATGGGACATGGGGGAGCCGGTGCTTAATGGACTGTCCCCTGCGCTGATCAGTCTGGGCTTCATCGTCATTTTCAGAGGGTCTCCGCCAGTGCCTTCCCTCAAACAAGGCACGGGGGCTTTTTCGGTGATGGCCCCCTAACTGTGGAATGCTTTCCTTGTTTTCGTGCTCAACAAAATTCCTGTTTAATTCCTCCGGGGTTTTCTATATCAAGGCTTTAAACTTTTTCTGTTTAATTATTGCTCATTTACAAGCGATAGCCTCTTCCATTCCTTTTAGAAACGTATTAAAAAGAGACGTTTTTTCTAGAGCATTTGAGACATCGGTCCTGCGGGCTGACTTAGTTTGGTTGAAGATGATTAACACCATTATTTGCTTCACTTATTGTCTGTGTTGAATTACCATGGATGCTTTATTTCATCGCTTACTCCAGATATTTTGCCTATTGTGTATATTTTTGTGAGCCCCCAAGAGTCTTAATGGGTGGGAATAAATAAATAAATGCCTTTGATGGGAAGGATCAGAAGGTTACAGAGCAAGAGACTTTTTTCCTTTTAAGCCGATGCTCATCTAAGAAGAGATGAAGGAAAATAAGACCTTTAGCTTCTTAACATGGTGCCTGCTGGTTGGAATTTATACAATAATTATAGAATGTTTGTATGTGTACGTGCACACACACACACACACACACATTTTATAATTGTGGTGCGCCCCCACTCTCCTGGCCTTCAGGAAGAGCGGGAAATCTTGGCTATGCCAGGTGGCCTGGGGGCCGGATGGGGGCTCGCATCGCTGGAATTGGAATGTGGGGAAATCGATTCTGCCCCCCCGTCATCTTGAACTATATAGTCTTTTTATGTATATAGTCTTTTTATATAGTATTGTTTTTTAGGTAATTTAATATGGATATTTATTTTTACTGTTTCTGATGTTTGATTTTAATGGCGAGCTGCCCAGAGTCACCCTCTGGGGGAGATGGGCGGCATATAAATTTAATAAATAAATAAATAAAATAATTATTGCACAAATGTATATGTAGTATAATATATATTATATATTTGATATAGAGATATATTTCTCTCTTTCTCTCTCTCTATATACTGTATATATTTATATTTTTATATATACCGGTATATATAAATATATATATATATTTATAAAGATATTTGGGGAAAAAACCATCTCTTTAGTTATAAAACTTGAACCCCCAAAGGAATCTCGAATAAACTTTTCCCTATTTTATTTTTGTTGGGCAGGGACAAACTAGCCCTTGCTGGCTATCAGTTCTGCATCCTGACCCTGGAGGAGAAGATTGCGAAGCAGAAGGACCTGGCCCCGGACGCCTTGCCAGGTACAGGACACTGTCAGCAGGAGGGGGCACCCGGACCTGCTCGCCTTCAGCCTGACAGTCTTGAGTATTTGCTTGCTTGGTGTTGGGGGGGGAACCTTCTGGGGTTTACAGTTAACGGTACTAGTGGCCTGAGAGCCGTGGGGAGGGGAGGGGGGGGGAGAGATGGGCCGTGCGAAAGGAGATAGGATTTTCCATTATTTGGAGGAGGGAGAGATCAGACATCTTTCTACAAAAGCATAGGCACGCTCCAGATAGTGTCATCAGAGTGGCCTCCCCAAGTCACAAAAACCAGGTTTCAGGGCTGATTGTGTCTCTGGGGCTGCAGGTTGCCCACCCACTCCCCCCTTTCAAGGCCTTTCTCAATCCATTTCACAAGAGCAAAGTGATTTAAAACTTGGAATCCGATCGCATCCACATGGCCGATGTGATTCTCATGGGTTTAACCCTTTTTTTTTTAATCCCACTTTTTGGAAGAGTTTCCCTATGGAGTAGGGGATTCAGCCACCCTTGCCCTGCCAGGCCAGCTAGAATTGACAGACTGAGGGTGGCGCAGCGTCCCCCATTGACCTTCTTGACTGAAGGCATTGAGGAAAACCCAATCTGGTGCCCTCCAAATGTGCTGGGAACAGAGGGGCTGGTGGGAGGGCACTTGCGCTAACCCAGGCCGGACCTGGGCTTGGTTCATGCTCCCCTTCGCTTCCTGTTCCAGAGGAAGAAAGGGTCAACACCCACCTTCTGCTTGCCATGAGCCTGGACTCCTATGCCCGCTATCTGCTGGCTCACAGTCAGGCGGCACTAGCCCAGACGATGTACGAGCGTGCCCTGCAGATCGCGATGGAAATTCACGGGGAGACACACCCTCAGGTGAGCGCTGGGGGATCTGGCGGTCTGCAGGATTAAGGGCGGGGGCGGGAATCCAACTTTCGGGCGTGTGCGCAGGAGGAGTTCCGGTCTTGCCGTTTCCAGAAAGAACAGCAGCAGCAGGGAGGGCTCTTTGCTGTCCCCTTTTCTAAAGAGAAGCCAGTTTGGTGTCGGGGGGGGTGGAGGGGGGGGAAGGTGCTGCACTGGAAATGGGGAGGCTGGGAGCTCTAGGCCTCCCTTTGGCACAGAAGGCGGCTGGGGGACTTTGGGCCATTTGTTCTCTCTCAGTCCAACTCACCTCGCCGGGAGGCGGCGGTGGTGGTGGGGAAGATGGGAGGCGGGATGTAAATCTAATAAAATAAATAAATGGCACAGCGAAGGCTGGAAGGATTCTCTTGGCCCCTGAAGGTTGGCGTCTTTCTATTTCCTGAGCTGGCCTGGTGGGGAAGTGGATTCTCTCGTGACCCCTTGTGCCATTCTCCTTCTGACCAAGGATAGCGATGGATAACCCTCTACCTAAGCCCTCTTCCGCATTGCTTTCAACCCCACGTTGTCCCGCTTGGGGAATGGCCCAGCGTGCCGTTGAAACATCTTTTTCACAGAGCTGTAGAGCAGGGGGGCTCCCCTGGTCTGGAGCTCCTTTAATCACCATTCTGTCCTTCCGGCCTGGGTTTTCCTTCTTCCTGGCCCAGACGGTGGTGGTGATGAGTGACTTGGCAACGGCTTTGGACTCCCAAGGGCTCTACGACGAAGCCCACGCCCGAGTGAGCAGGGCGGCAGAATTGGCCCAGCAGACCGAGCACCCGGAGGCCCACGTGATCTTGAACAACCTGGCCGGAATCCTCGTCCATAAAGGTAGAGATGGCAGGGGCTAATTAGCACGGCGGGGCAGGGAGGGGGGACGCGGGTCTGGGGGAAAAGTGCACCCACCAAGCTGTCCTCAGGAATGCCTGCAAGGACGCAGGCAGACTTTCAAGACTCGTTCTGGCCTTGACGTTTTATGTGGGGTGCCTTTGTCAGTCCTATCCAACGGAAAGAGCAACCGCCAGCAGTAGGCAATCTTATTGTGCCCACGTGCCACGCTTAACATTATTTGGGAGCAGAGCGGAGGTGGCCGCATGGCCAAGGTTTGACTTTTTTCACTGCGAAATGCCTGCTTTGCCCAGGTGAGCAGAAACAGCTAGCGGATTTTATCTGATCTGGGGGGGGGGGGGAAGCGCTAAGCAGGGTTGAGTGTGGTTTGTCCTTCGATGGGCCACCACCAGGAAATCCCAGAGCGTTGAAAAAAACTGCCTGGAAGAAGGCGGTAGCAAACCGCTCCTGTATGGTTGCCACGAAAACTACAGAAGGGTGTCCAAGAGGCTAACGGGGGTCAAGGGAAATGTGGGGAACTTTCCAAGAGATGAAATATGCCCTTCCGGGGTCTCACACAACTCCCCCACGTGGCTTGAGGGAGGGAGTCATCTCATTGTGAAGTTGGACGGGGCCAGTGAAGCCATCAAGCCCACCCCTTTCTCGGTCCACAAATCCAGGGGAAGTAATTCTGGCCAGATGGTCCTCTTTGGAAAGCTTTTAGACAATGGGAGCCCACGGCTTCTCTAGGTGCCTGGCATGGAGTTGGAACCCGCCTTCCTGTAGCCCAGGGTTTCCCAACCTTGGCCACTTGAAGACGGGTGGACTCCAACTCCCAGAATCCCCAGCATATGCTGGCTGGGGGATTCTGGGAGTTGGAGTCCACCCGTCTTCAAGTGGCCAAGGTTGGGAAACCCTGCTGTAGCCTAAATCCTCTTTTCTGTGTCCTGCCCTCTGAACAAGGAGAGACGTTTCTAAATGTAAGCTTCTCCCAACCTTCGAGGGGGGCCTCCTTTTTGGATGTGGGGGGATTGGTGTCCCCGAGTCAATCGTGACTCCCGGCACCCGCCTGGACCAGTCCCTGCAGTTTTCTTGGTGACATTTTTGGAAGTTGTTTTCCGTGCCTGGGGCTGGGAGGGAAGGCCTGGCCCAAAGTCCCCCAGCTTCATGCCTCCGATAGGATTAGAACTCAGCTCTCCCGGTTTCCAGCCTGCTGCCTGTAACCACTACCCCAAACCAGCTCTCTTAGCTGCTCGTGTGTTTTCTTTTCCCGTGTCCACCAACGCAGGAGATTACTCACAGGCCAGGCGAGCATACAGGGCTGCCCTGGAACAGGCGGAGAAGTCTGGGGATGGCGTTTCGGTGAGGTACATCGAGAAGGAACTGGCGCAGCTGGCCAAGAGGAAGAGAATGCAGTCGAAGGCCAGCGCCAATTCGCAGGTGGAGGACCCGGGCAAGGCTGGAGCCGAGGCACGGAGGGAGTGACCGCGGCTTCCTGCAGCTGCCCTGTGAGAGCGCCGAAGAGCCTGCCCTACAACATGCTCCTTCTGGCTGTAAGGGCAATGCGTCCTGGACTGCATGGGGCAGCCCTCGGTCTGCGCAGTGCCCAAGGGGAGCGCATGGGACTCCTAGAGTGCAAAGCATGAGGAGGATGAACCCGGTTTCTGGATCCCAAGAGGGAAGCTCCAGTTTGGATCCACGCACCGAATAAAGCGAAGATAGCCACAGCTTAAGCAGCAAAACTCTTTTTATTTCCAACCCATCCCCTTGGCACGGATAGAGGCCTGCAAAAGGGCACCCGGTTGGTGTCAACGATGATGAAATGTGGGCTGGGCTGAAAAGATAAGCAAGGAAAATGGGGAGAAAGGCCTGCCTGTGAATTCTTCCCTCCCTTCGCCACCCAGGAACTCTGATCAAGGGAACCGGCTGGGCCTGGACTGAGTTCTGGGCATAGCTCAGCCGTGAAACCCCGTTGGCAGAAAGAGGATCCGGGTTCAGTCCCCGGTGCGGACGGATCAAAGAAGGGGGTCAACGCGCAGGAGAGCAGCTGTGACTGTGGGATTAGAGCCCTGCCTTATGCACGATGCATGGGGAAATGGGCAGGTCGAAGGTGTTGTGGCTGCTGTCGTCTTGACCCCCGATCGGGGATGCCCTCTCCTGGTGTAGACAAACCAGAGCCGGGAAAATCTCCGAGCAGAAAAGTCCTGGAGTGGCCCTGCCACTGAGCAGACCACTCTTCCCCAACCTCCAGATGCTTAGATGGCTGGCTGGGGAATTCTGGGGGTTGAAGTCCAGACATCTTAAAGTGGCCCAGGTTGAGAAACACTGCTTTAAGGTGTAATTCCCGTGCCTTCCCATGAGAAAGGCAGGGCCCAGCTGCACGGGGAAGAAACTTAAGATTTACTGGAGGCAAACAGACAGGATGAGTGGCGGCTGCCAGTCGGCTTCCTTGGCGGCATTGGGTGCCAGTGGGAAGAGGGCAAAGACCCAAAGAGCCAGTTTGATCTAGTAGTTAAGGCTCCAGGCTAGAAAGCGGGAGACGGTGAGTTCTAGTCCCGTCTTAGGCATGAAAGCCGGCTGGGTGACTTTGGGCCAGTCCCTCTCTCAGCCCAACCCACCTCACAGGGTGGTGGTTGTGGGGAAAATAGGAAGAGGAAGGAGTACGAGGCATGTTCACCGCCTTACTTATAAAAATACGAAAGATGGGATAAAAAAAAAAATTAAGAAAAGTCCCCCCTGCTTATTCCAGGCACACCCATTATGAAAAGGAACCCGTGTTTGTTCTGCCCGCACTGGCTTGCAGATTTAAAAGCCCACCTTTCCAGCTCTACCCCCCCCCCGGTCCCCGAGAAAAGACGGACTGCAGGAAGCACCACAAACCTCCCTTTTCTTTATTTGATTGGTCTGTATTCTTAGAAGTCACCATTTTACTCAAGGCATGGGCACCAACAGAACAGGAAGATGCGGTGGCATTTGGGATGCTTCCCCTCCCCCCAAATTAAAATGTGCTGAACATACCAGGGGGAAGAACAGCGGGGATCAGAAATCATGGACAGAAAACAGAATTAAGTACTCTCTCCCCCCAACTAGGAAACGTTACTCGAGATACAGGGACTGGCATTTTGCTGCGCAAAGCAGGCCACTGAAAAACCACCGCGAAGCCTTCGCTGGAACCTTTCAGAAAATCCCACTTTGGCCCGGAGTGACGTTTTCCTGCCAGGCTCCATGAAGTTGGCAGTCTCTTGAATTTCACAGGAGCAGATCCCGCCATCTGCTGAGCAGGGATAAAAGGGTTTGCAAATGAGATTGGCGAGAAAAAGCAAGCCCATGTTTGCTTTCTGGCTTACACGGGGCTGGAGAGAAATCACGTTGCCCGGGCACCGGCTTCTAGTTGTGCATTTTGCTTGCGGAGCCTTTCGAGGTCCCATTAACGGGGAAACTGTTTTAAGAGGGAACACAAGCTCTGTGTCCTTTCTGTTTTTCCCCTAAGGGACTGAGATCCTCAGTGCTACTAAGCAGGTACAGAGCCCAAAGGAATCTACGGAGGATTTTTCTTTTTTAGCCTTAGATGAAGACTGGAAAACATTTCTTACAAAGCCAACACCATATTGGGATGAAATGGCAATCATCCGTGCAGTTGCTAAAAAGGGAGTGAATTCACAACTCAAGGCAACTCCCCTCTACTCTGGAGCGGACTGCAACTCCCATCTGCACAGCCGTGGGGGTGGGAATAATGTTCCTGGTGGGACCCAGACTGCAGGAGGCCCTTGGCAGACATTGGCTTTTCTTGTTTCAGCAAGAAGTCCCTAAACCAATGTTTCCCAACCTTAACAATATTTGAGAGGTGTGGACTTCGACTCCCAGAATTCCCCAGCCAGCCGGCTGGGGAATTCTGGGAGTTGAAGTCCACACCTCTTAAAGTTGCAGAGGTTGGGAAACACTAAACATTTCCCACTGCCCTCTGACTGATCCACAGAGGGCAATTTGAGCCTTTTTTGGACAGCATTTACAGCTCAGATTTATCCTTAAATTCAGCTTTTTTGTGGTGGTGGTTTAGATTCCCCAAAGGCTGACCCGGTCCAAGATGCTAATGCTTTAACAAAGCTTCTCGTGCTACGCTAAATGGTTTTGTAGCTTCAAATGCACACCAGAACCCACCTGCAGCATAGTCGCAGCCTCGTTTCAGCCAAAAAGCAACAAAAGTGTGGGAAATTCTCTTGCAAGGCAAACCGCGCCGGCAAAGCGAGAGCCACGTTTGACAGAACTCAAAGCTTATTTTTCTTGGAAGAAACGTTAGTATTGATTCAGAGCCTTCTGTTCAAGGAGTTACTCGGCACTGCTCCAGCTGAAGACCAAGAGTTGATTTCAAGTCAGCAAATTAGGATCAAAGCAGGAGATGATCTGGGAGTAGGGCAGGCGGGGAGAAGACCGTTTATCGGAGGGAGAGCTGAAAAAGCGACTAGATGGGGCTGAGATCAAGGAGCGTGTGGGAGAAAGAGACCTCCCCGTTATACACCCGTGCAATGGCATCTTCACAGCGTTGCTGAACAAAACCAACTGTACGGAAAAACAAAAATTACAGCATGGCATAATCATTAAAAAGATCTCGTTATTCCAGCAGACCAGAGACTTAAAATGTACAGAACTCATGAAGGGGTCAGTTTAAAAATGAAAATGCTTTCCACAAGGTTCTTAACAACCACAGAGGAGGGGTGGGGGGGGCAGAGTGTGGAGAGGCGGGTGCGGAGGCAGCGGCAAGTGGCGCTCGAGAGCAAGCAGGGTGCTACGTGCAGACAGGCGGAGGGGAGGGGGGAGCAGGGCGGCTGAGCACAACGCCCCCCGGAAGGAAGGGGAGATGCCCGAAGGCCTCTCTTTCTCCCCCCCCCCACTTCTACAGCCGGATGCAAAAGACACGTCCTCTTGGTTGCACCGAAAAGGTTAGGAAGAGTCTACTCTTGAGACTAGGCCTTTAAAAAAAATATATAAAATGACCCCAAAAGTTTACACAATGATTTGAACACCAGAAATTCTAGCAAGGGGGACGGGGTAGGGGGAAACACACTGCAGAAAAAGTTACTCTATTTACATAAGAATGATTTTTTTTTTCTTTTCTTAGAGACATTATGTTACGGTTCTCTTTACAAATAAGGATGTCGCTCAGGAATACGTCCTCTTTTTTTTAAAAAAAAAAAAACTCTTTACATATTTATCTTCAGGACGCTGACTCTTCCCTTGCAGCTCGCGCAGAAAGGAATCCTCTTCCTTGCTCCATAAACAGATTCCTGCAAAACTTCTTCATCTCCCGAAAGCCCTCGCTCTCATTTCAACAGTCTCTGGGGACTTGTCGCTTTTAAGAAAAATGCAGCAACCCCATAAACCCAACTGGTTTCCAACCTCCCCGCTGAATTTTTATATTTTGTCTGTCGGTTTTAAAAAAGCACGCCCTTTCCCGTTTCAGTCATCGCTGTCCGAAAGAGTCTCGTACTGGGCGGAGAGCAGGGGCGCGGGCTCACGCTCCCACATCCTGCTGGGCTGATGCGCCGCGGCCTGGCTGGCAGACGGCGGGGCGCAGGCCATCGAGGTGGGGGGCGTGCTGCTCAGCATCCGCATCGTCAGAGGGTTGTACGGGAACTGCGTCGATCCTGGCGGAAGGCAGGGGCGAAAAGAGAGAAAGCACAGCATTGAAAAGGCTCCCATCCCGGGCAACTCGCGAGGCCGAGACCGTGGGACAGCTGCAACGGGGCAGTCTGTGACTCCTCCTCTTCCCTTTGAAGTTGGCCAAATCCAAGGCCGAACAAACTATCTTACGAGACCAGCTCAGAACGGGCAAAGGGGTCGCAGCACTGGGCTCATCCACGCAGGATGCCAACATGCTTTGAGACAGAAGGGAAGATTGTCGTCCTCACACCCTGCTTCTACTCTGCTTCCACTCAGGGTTGCTACCGCATGTCCCCCACGTACCACTGGGTCAATTTCACCCTCTTCTCCCTGCAAGAAGGGCCCTCCATGCAGTTCACCAGGCAATGTGGGGGGCTCTCCCAAAGGGAAACCTCCACCGACTTTGCAGAAGACCCACATTTGATCTTCCACGAGATCAAGATTCCCCTGACTCTGCTGTCTGCTGGATCGAAAAGGCTGCAGAGGTGCTGAGCCTGCAGGTCGGATGGGAAGGGACCTGCTGTGGGTCAACTGGAGTTGACAATTTCTGAAGACAATTTCCCCACGTGACCTAGAGAGTCCGTGGGGGTTTCCTTCTGATTTCCCAGGAGAAACGCAACTGTTAAGGCAGAACATCTGGATGAGACAGAGACTCTAACGAGGACGCATCTTTGGGGAAAGAGGGATGTCCCTGAGCTGGGGAAGGAGGATGCGCGAATGAGCTCACAGTCTCACTGTTCTCCATTCAAATGCTCCTACGACAGGTCTCTGGGTGATGCCCTAGTTCCAAGGCGAAGAAACTGCGGGGGGCGGTGAAACAGCGTCCCAGCGTCGAGTCCTCGCTACAGGTCCCAATCGAGGAAGCAGGAATTACACAGACTCGACTAAGATGCTTTTAATGAACGGATTAGGGGCAAAACACCAAATGCTGGAAACCACCACGGGCACCTCCAGCCCTCATTCATTAGCGAGATCCTTACGGCGCAGTCCCTTCGGACGCTGAATTTGTTCCGGGACTCTTGGCAATCTGGACTGAGCTGCTGTTTATGAGATACGCTACTAACCAACTCCTTCTGCTCCACCTGTTAGTTTCGCGGCCTCCCCACCATCTCTCACCCTCGGTGAGCTTCAAATCCCTGGTGCAAATTTCACGGGGAGGGGGGCTTCGACCAGCCACATTCTCTCTCAGGCTGGCTTAGGAGATTCAAGGTGGGGGCGGGGAATGGCATGAGCCTTAAGTTCCTTCAGGGACAAGCAGGATGCAAAAGCAACCAATCGTGATTGCTCCAGGCCAGACCGGTCCGTTCCGAGATGCTAAATGCAGTTTCGAGACGGAAGGGTGGAAGATGCTCTCCAGCCCGACTTTCTCCATCCAGCTAACTCAGTGTTGTCCAAACTTAGCCACTTTAAGATGAGTGTTCAACTCCCAGAATTCCCCAGCCAGCCATGCTGGCTGGGGAATTCTGGGAGTTGAAGTTCACTCATCTTAAAGTGGCTAAGTTTGGACAACACTGAGCTAACTAGACAGCCCTAACCCCATTGACCCACAGAGCCAGCATCTCCTTTGAACCATCCGGCCTCTGCCTCCCCACAGGGCACCTTCAAGATGGTTTTCCTCATTCGTCCCTCTAACTCTGATCCCATGATGGTTTTGCACTAACTGGGACATGTGAGGGCCCAAGGTGCAAGATTACAGGGCACGAGTCTCTGTGTTCCCCCTTCATTTCAGAAAAGCTTCTGCTGGCAAATTTCTTCCGGGAACAAATGCAGTTCCATGTATTTAACAGCCATTTTGTTACGAAGATGGTCCTCTTGTCATGTTAAGATAATCTAGCACAGCCTCTTTAAAAACACGGTTCTAAAAACCTGCACCGCTCATCTTGGACTGCACACACTCACACACACACACCTGACTTGTGTCGGCTTGGCTCACCTGTTGAGGAGGGCCGGTCTTCCCACGACCACGCGGGGGTCTGCCGGTGATAGTCTCCTTCCGAATGCACCGAGGAGACCGAGGAAGGCCGCTCTGTTCCCAGGTAGCCTTGACCAGGAATTGGGGACTTGGACTTCCTGCTGCCAGATTTGCCCATCAGCTTCTGCTTGCTGACTCCCCCACCTAGGAAAGGAGGAGGAATTGAGCTATGGGGAACAGCAGCAGCACTGATCTACGGAATTCACTGCCTTGGGACAGGGTGATGGCCATGAACTTGGATTTCTTGGGGGGGGGGGGATTGGTGCATTTGTGGAGGACAGGTCTATCAAGGACTATCTGCCTCGAAGACTCAGTGCTGCCTCCAGTTTGGAGAATATGTTAGCCTCCAAATACCGTTTGCAGGAGAACAGTGGGGGCAGAGCATCTCCTGCTTCTGGGCACCCCAGAGGCCTCTGCTTGGCTCCTGGGAGAAACAGAGGCTGGGTTTACATGAGCCTGGCCTTGATCCTGTGAGGCTGCTCCTAGATCTTCGCTGGGCTTTTGTTCTAGGTGTTCAGATGGTCTGGTTCTTGGCAAAGGAGGGAACAAAGGCCTCAGGTCATTCGAGAGTCTGAAAACTTGGGAGTCCAGGAAGATGGGCTTTCAGAGTCCCTCAAATGCAGGTTCTTCTTAGTGACTGAAACCAGACACAAGTTGACCCACCACAGAAACTCAGGGGAAGCCCTCTGGACCAAGTGCTATCTCCGTTGAAGGGCCCTCGAGGGAAAAACTGGGTATGCTAGAGAAAAAAATAGCTTCCATATTTGGCAAATATCCTCAACGAACAAAACAGGTTATGCTCCCTGCAGACAGAGCTGGTGTGCAATTGGGGGGTCCTCCTGGACTCGCAGCTCCCGCTTGAGGAGCAGGTGGCAGACGTGACTTGGAGGCCTTTGCACAAATCCATCGTGCTCCAGCTGTGTCCACTCCTGGATCGGGGGCTCTACTCCTGTCCCTCGTGCCCATCTGGACTGACGCAGTGCCCGCTACACGAGCCTGCTCTCCTGCAACCCACCCAACGCTGCAAGATTTAGCCCCAACCTCCAGGGAGGTCGTTACATCACCGTGTCTCCCTCCACCCCACCTCGCTGCCAATGGGCAAGATCAGGCTGGGACCCTTGTTTGAATCTAAGCCAGGGTTTTTCCAACTCGGCAACTTCAAGGTGGGTGGACTTCGACATGCTGGCTGGGGAATCCCGGGAGTTGAAGCCCATGCATCTTAAAGTTGCTGAGTTTGAAAAACGCCAGTCTAAGCCAGTGTGAAACATGAACAACAAACATCCAGCCAGATGGCTGTGCTTGGCGGGCTCTAATACCTGATATTACACGGTTACTGTCAGGTTGATAAGCTGAGCATCTTTTCAGCAGTTTATTATTTACTGTAACATTGTTGTGTCTGCTTAAATGTACTTTTTCTGCTGGTTATTATGACCCACGGTCAAACAAAACAATAATGGTCTTGTTCTTTCCTAGGGACTTCCTGGGCCACCATGTGCTTTAGCAGACCCACGTGGTTTGCTATTATCCTACATGGTAAGAAGATCCAAGCCATTTCTGGGTTCTTCTGCAACCGAAGAGGGAACCCTTTTTGGCTGCAATCTGCCTGCCCAGCGCGGGGGAATCTGTGTGTGTGTCGCGCAGGAGTGGCGGGGGGGGGGGAGAAAGGCACCTCCTTGTCTTCGGATTTCTGTTATCGACGCAGACCAGCTGAATTCGGGAGCCGCCAAGGCAAGAACTGGCAACAACCTACTCATCAGAAGCCATCCTGCACGTCTTTAAAGACTGCAATTTGACCCCCATGAAAACACAGCAGGAACGATAAGGCTGAACTCCTGGGGGATGGGTGAGAATGATGGGAGTTGTAGTCGGACACCTTGGAGGAACCCAGGTGGCGGGAGACTGATTTCAACACCACCTTTACCTCAAAAAGACCCACACCGGATTGAAACGCTCACCTGGATTGGGAGATGGACTGGCTTCCTCCCTCCGGGTTTCGCTGCTTGCTGGTAGCGAGGCGCTGGAGCCGCTGGGCACCAGCCCCATGGGCTGCGCCATGACCAGAGCATGGTCCTCCCCTTTGTCATCAAAACTGCCCATCAGGGCTTTGCGGATGATGTCCTCCAGACCCAGGTTGCTGGCGGGATCGGCCAAGGAAGGGCCTCTGGCACTCACTGCACCTGGAAGGAGGAGGGGAAAGATGAACCAAGGGGAAAGAGGGGCGTGGCGGCGGCGGAGGACTCGGGGAAACGCAGCAGCAGGACGGCTTTTCAGCCGAGGATGAAGGGGAACACGTCTACTGAGAAGCGCCAAGGCTTCTGCCAGATACCTCTGCAACAGTCGCGGAAAAAGTCCATCGGCCATGGAAGCAATGGGCATTATAGGAGCTATACGGTGGGATTCTATAATAATAATAATAATAATAATAATAATAATAATAATAATAATAATACCACCACCATCAAACAACACCTGCCTGTCCCAGATCCTTGGAAAGAACTCGAGAGGTGGATAAAAATGCCAAATCAGTCTAAACATCTGGCTGACTGCGCGACCAACCATAAAACCATTATTAAATTTACATGCCACCCAACTTCCAGCAGTTCTGGGCAGTTTATTCCTATGTATTCCGTTTCTATGCGTTTCGAAGCAAATGCATAGCACGGGGCCGGGTTATTTGAGGGACCGCCTCTCCCCAGTTAGATCTGCCCATCCCGTCAGATCCAGCAGGAGCAGCCCACTCCAGGTCCCATCAGCCAGGGAGCGTTGCCTGGCGGGGCCAAGGAAGGGAGGCTTTCCTGCCATGGCACCCGCCCTGTGGAACGTCATCAGATTGGCCCCGGCCCTGCTGGCTTTCCAAAAGACACTGAAAACATGGTTTTGCCAATGGGCACGGGGACCCGGGAGCGTGGTAGAGCTGACACAGTGGCTGTGTTGAATGCTATTAGTAAATGAGATTACCTTGGCTGTGAATTTTATGAATTTATATGACCATTTTTTTTTTTTTAATATGCTCTTGTAATGTTTTTTCTTGTTTTAAATTGTTGTATTCTTTGGTTGTTTTTACATTGTTTTAACTGCCTCCAAGCTGCTCAGAGTCATATACATACATACATGAATGAATGAATGAGATGGGCAGCTATATAAATCAGAGTAATAAACAAATCAATCAATCAATCAATCACAGCTGTTCACAAATAAAAAGAGAGACAGTGCAAGCCACACCTCATACAACGGCCCTCTTCCATCCCTAAGCACGGCTTCCTTCTTGGTCAAGCCTCAGCTTCATCGCTCTTCTTGCCCCATCAGTGGGATTAAGGGGCTTACAGGCAACCTCAGAAGGGGCAGGGAAGGAGGCCAGGGGCCCTCACCCATCCCCCTGGCCCTCATTTGCCTTGCCATCTCTTCGCCCAAGCTGCTAAGGACAACTCGGCAGAGCGCAGTCTCTGGCTGGGCTGGCTGGGGATGATGGAAGCTGTAGTCCAGCCCTCGTGGAGAGCGCTTGGTCCAAGAAGCTTGCCTTGATGGCATCTGCCTAGCTTTTTAGGTCGGGGACCCACTCAATGCAAGTAGCTGCAGATGTTCTAGACGTTGAAAGAGGGTGGGTTTTTGGAGAGGAAGACGCGGCTGTGCCGGGAAGCACCCACGTGCTCGTTTCTGGAATCCTTACCTGAGGTGGTGACTGCTGGCAAGTTAAATATTTCTGTCCCAGGCTGAGCAGCTGCTGTTAACAGAGAGAGAAGCAAGAGACGTGGGTTACCTCCGGAGGCTTAAGGAATCAGTGACAGCGTGACAGGCGACTAGACCCCTGGGATCACGGCACCAGCGCAGCGCTGCAAATCGTCTGATTCGTTGGGCTTCCATTTCCTCCTCCCCGGGTCAACCCTCAAGGCAGTTTGACAGTGGAAGTGATGACCTGATGGACCCCTTTGCTGGATGTGTGCAAACGGCAGCTGGAGAGCCATCGGTTGGGAATGCTTTCATTTGAATTCCTGCCCAGAGCAGAGAGATGAACTCGATGGCCTCATGAACCCCTTTCGGCTTTTATTCCATCAGATTCTAATCTTACTGGCTTACATACAGATTTTCAATCAGCCCAGAGTTCTCCCTCAAGGCACCAATGACCAGGCTCAAATTATCCTGCTTTGGGGCCATGAAGCGAAGACCCAGCTCTCTTGGGAAGCCCATAATGCTGGGAAGGGTGGAAGGAAAGAGAAGAAGAGGGACACCAGCAGCAAGGGGGACGGAATCAGCTACGGCAACGAGGGGGGCACCATTGGAAGGCCTGAAGGACCAGGTTAGGGACAGATCCTTATGGAGAAAATCTATCTGTGTGGTCACTAAGCATCAACACCAACTTGATGGCAGATAGTCAACCATCGTCATTGTCATCCTCATCACCATCATCAAGCATGCCTTGTCTTAACCTTCTCTGTCCCAACTTTCACTCCATGTTAAGGTAAGCACTTATTTTGGATGGCTATTATAATGAGCATCTCTAGCCATGCGGGCTGCTGGAGGTCTCCATGAGGCTGAAAACACACAACTGACCAGCGGATCAAAACCTTTTACCTCCCCTGGAGGTTACAGAGTGAAAGGGGAATTGTTTCTTCAGAGGCAGCAGCCAGTTGTGGGGAAGGCAAAAAGGAACTAAAGGTTATCCGGGATGCAAAGTGAAATCTTCCAGGATGCAGGAAGGAATCTAAACCTGCAGACTTCTAGGTCTGGTGAGTAACTAAGGAAGAGCAGAGTTAGGATTCTGTATTTTTTTCGTATGTGCTCAACCTCACCTAATTTCCATCAAAGCTGGCTTTGTTGTGGATCAATTCACCATCTTAGATGGGCTGTTTACCTAATCTTCCTGCTTCCTTTTTTGAAGCCAATCCCTTTCTTCACACCTGATCTCCACCCATGTTTTTCTGTGCCGTTGTCTGTTCTCAATAAACCCTACATACAATTGTAAACACATGTCTTTGTTGCCAGGGAATGTCTTGCGGGGTGTGGGGGTGTAACTTGCAACTAAAGATACCAACAGGAGGGCTGGGCTTCTCCAGACCGGCCACCAGAAGCCGGACTTAAGGTGCCCTTGTGCTTCTCAAGAAAAGAAGAAGAGGGGAAAACCTGCTTAAAAACTAAAATCCAGAATCTAAAGGGATGTGACACTAACACGGCTCACGCAACATTCCTGGGAAGTTACTTCACTAGTAATAGGACATTAATCTCTCTTGAGGTCTTCTGTTTCTATTAAAGAGTTAGTTTTTTAAATCTCCTGATGTTAATTTAGTGCACATGTGCGCGCACACACACACACACACACCTCAGATGTGTGGCTTTCTACCTGGTCCAACCCTCCTATTTTTTTCTAAACAGGATTTGACCTCATGGCCCCCCTTTGTCAGCCTGAGCAACCTCAAATCTTTAACCACCACAAAGAGAGTGGATTAAAATACACGATGTTGCAAACTGAAAAGGAAAACATGGACTCTAGAACCCATACAAATTCTTTTTTAGGGGTGGGTGGGTGGGGTGGGGTCAGACACATTTTTACATTCTCAATTAGTTTATTTTCAACGAAAAGTTCAGAATCGCCCTCTGGAAGTTCTGCCTTCTTGAAGAGGAGGCGCTCAGATGCCACACTCCCATAAGGATACTAAGCATCCCCCTCCAGTGAAAGTCAACTGGTAAGGGGAAAAAGAACAGCAACTCATGCAGAGAAGCGCCAGGGAGGCCGTTCAATTGGGGAGTAATAGAGGGAATGTAGGAGATTTTAATTCACAAATATATCAATTCTCTTGGCAGACACCAGCAGTTTCTCTGCAGCCCTACCTGCCTCTATTTCTGGAAAGGAAGGGGCGGGGGAGAGAATAAAAACACGAGGAAAAACAGCCCTACCCATTTCGGAGTCACTTCCACTGCATGAGTTCAGCTTGCGAAATATCTCCTGCTTCTTAGACTTCACCATCGGCGAGGTGTTCTCCAGTTTGGTGAAGAAGGAAGGCAGGTAAGTAATGCTGCCGGGAGAACGGGAGTCTGTCCTGCTAAGACAGGGAAAAATGAAACGTACCCTGAACCACATTCTGCCTTCGCTTTCAAAATCCTGGCTTTTCAAAAGTGACATTAAGCTGCTTTTCCAACAAAGGAAGAAAGGTATTCAGTGTAGCATTCTACCTTTTTTCTTTAAAAGAAGTAAAGGTAAAGTCTCCTTTGTCAGACATATGGGCACATCCCTGTAGTTTCCTTTGCATCAGTGCAGAAGTGCAAAACATCCTCCTGGATTTTTTTCTTCTAGTTTCCCTCTCTAGCCTACAACTCTGGGAATCCCCAAAGACCTTCTATTCAAACCCTTCCAGTGTAAATACTAGTATTTTAAAAACGAATTGTTATTTAACTGTTAAAGAAATCCCAGGGCTATAGACTTACACTTGGAAGTTTAAAAAAAAAACGACTATTTTTTAAAACCAATGCTGGAATCCAAAGAGGAGTACCTGTGAATGGAACAGAGGGGCCATTTTTGTCTACCTGCAATCTGGAAGATCCCGATTTGGGGGTTCCAAGAAGAAGGAGAAAGGGAAGTACACCCACCTATCACTGGATTCCACCCTAATCATTTTAGCACCTAACTTTATGAGTTACATTTCTAAACTTAGCCATCATGATTATGGTTCTCTGAGGAGCTGCCTCGCCCCTGCTATATCTGCCCACCCCACTCAGTCCGGCAGAAGGGGTGTGTTGCAGACCCCACCAGTCACGGCATTTCGACTGGCGGGGTCTGGGAAGAGGGCCTTTTCTGCCATGGCCCCTGCCCTGCGGAACAATTTACCACGCAAGGTGCGGTGCGCCCCTGCTCTCCTGGCCTTCAGGAAGAGTGTGAGATCTTGGCTATGCCAGATGGCCTGGGGCCGGACGGGGGCTCGCATCGTTGGAATTGGCTCGTGGGGTAATTGATTCTACCTTCCCCCTGTCATCTTGAATTTTATAGTCTTTCTATGTATATAGACTTTTTATATCGTATGAATTTTTTTAGCTAATTTAATGTGGATATTTGTATTTTTTACTGTTTCTGATGTTTGATTTTAATTGTGAGCTGCCCAGAGTCCTCCTCTTGGGGAGATGGGCAGCATATAAATTTAATAAGCAAACAAACAAACAAATGATCAAAATGAATGAATGAATGAATGAATGATCAAACCATCCGCAACTCCCAATGACTTAGAAGACAAACACGGAAGACAGAAAGGTGGTACGGGCTCGATATGTTTCTAAGGAGTAGGACTGACCAAAGATCAGGACGAGCAGCTACAGTCAGTGCCACCTCCCAGAACTCTTGCCCCCGGTGGAGGAGACAACCGAACACTGCCCGCGATTTGTTCCAGGCTGCCCAATTTCTCAGGTTGCTGAACCTCTTAGATGACCAAGTCTGGCACAACAGGGAGGACCATCTGGGGCCACATTTTCCAGCTTAGGGAGGAATGAACCTCTGGGTCTTTTCTATCAGCTGCAGGATCTACGTGCCCATCCCAAACACCTCCTTGGAAACATCCCTGCAGAGCACACCAGCTGACCCACACATCCTTTTTGAACCCAGCTCTGGTACCTCTGTTCCGAAGGCTCTGATCTCTGCGACAGCAACAGGAAGTTCTCTTGTTTCTCATGCACCGCCGGAGCCTGGGGTGGGGAGATTGGCTCGTACGACTCCGAGGAAACATGGCTTCTCTCGGGGGACTTCCCAAGCCTTGAGGTCACAGAGCAACAAAATACACCTTTTATTTACAATACGAGCTTCACTGGGGCATAGTCCAGCCACCATGACAATGATCAGTTAAGCGAAAACCAACAGTAAGAATTATACTATAAAATCAATACACCTCAGGAAACACGACGATCATAGAAATAACACTTAGGCAGGCAGAAGATTCTACACCTATAACCCGACATTCTGACACCTGAAGTTACTAGTAAGATTTACAACAGGCTAGCCATATCATCAAATATTGCTAACCTCCACTCTCAACATCTATTCCCAAGCACTTCTACCAACTGGCTAGGATTATTAACAGGTAAGTTTCAAATCTTTCTTAAATGCATCCCAAAATGTATGAGGCCAGAACAGAAAAGGAAGAGAAATCCAGAATGGAGGATCCAGAATTGAAA